>NW_028270152.1:48856087-49165787 GCF_037043375.1 Chiloscyllium plagiosum | reverse complement strand
ATATGACGACTTCAGAATGTTCAGGAGCAAAAGGCTGAATTAGTGCAGGACAAATTATATTTTGACATTTATTGCTAAAGAAATAGAGTATAAAAGTAGGGAAGTGTTGCAGCAACTGTGCAAGGCATTAATGAGACCAAACCTGGAATATGGTATACAATTTTGGTTCCCTTCCTTGAGGAGGAATGTATTGCATTAGAGGCAGTTCACAGGAAGTTCACTAGATTGATTCCATTGTTGAGGGGTTTGTTTAATGAAGTGAGATTGATCAGTTTAGCTTGTGAGGTTGTGGAGAGCAGGCAGGAAAGTGGAGTTGAGACTGAGATGAGATCAGCATGATTGTATCAACTAGTAAAAAAGGCGAGAGGGGCTGAATTGCCTACTCCTGCTCCTAGTTCTTATGTTCACATCTAAACTTGAGAATACCATCTCAGAGATGATGAAGTCTTTAAGGGATACCTCTGTGCAGCTCACAAAGATGAATGATGATCTAAAATAGCAAGGAAGGAAGCTGGATGACGTACAAATCACCAATCCAGTATAAAGATTGCCACTCTACAGAAAGACTTTAAACAACTTGCACATAAGTCAAATCTGACTCAGGAGAAGCAACCCCAGTAATATCAGCTTGAGCAAAAGCAATGCCAGAGGCAATGACAAACCTGAAAGACCAGTGAAGATGCATAGCGTACATTGTGACAAACTGGGACAGATTCAGGAGACAATCATTTAACAAACAAATGTCAACACTAATGCTCTAATGAGAGAACTCAAGCAGGACATGGAGGAAACCAAATAATCACAAGCAGTAAGTGGAAGACGTCTAGACTTCCAAGAAAATAAACAAAATGAAACTTGACCAATGGGAATGACAGATTATATCATGATGACTGTAGAAATCTATGACGTCTCTGGACAAAGTCACCATTATGAGATTTGGATGGATCTGTAAACCACTGCTGTTTATAATAGATTCATAGGCTCACTTATTATTGTAAATAGTTCATCTTTCCTTTGGAAAGGAGGGGATGTTATAATTGCTTCTAAGTAACTTTTAATGACCCCAGATGTTACTACTGGTCAGTCAGCCTGACTGGGATGTGCAGGCAATACATACTGAACTCCATTGCTTGGCCATGATGTCTGGTTTATAACATGTTTTCCTGTCTTAAATTAACTAAGCCACAGATTTAATCAATCCCTGAGGAGTGCTTGATTCTCAGACCAGTGTCATCAGCATGACAACTTCTCCTTTTCTCCAGAAAGTACACATAATAATAAAGTTTTTGCTTTGGGTGCAGAACCCAAACTGATAATCACAGAATAGGTTATTGTGAGTGAGTGCTGCTTGATGACCTCTTCCATCACTTTGCTGATGATGAAGTATAGGCTAATGGAGGAAATAACTAGCCAGGTTGCATTTGTCTTGTTATTTGTGTGCAGGCAGTTTTGTATTCCTAAATGCCATTAGAGAAGCAGAAAGGCTTTTATGACAATCAATAATGGTTACATGGTCATCATTAGACTTTTAATTTTAGTTTATTTGAATTCAAGTTTCACTATCGGCTGTGATGGAAATTCAGCCAGGATCTCCAGAGTATAAAACAGTCTTTGAGTTACCAATCCTCTGTTATTCCATAAATGACAGTGCAACTGTGAAATTTTCTCGCATTATCTAAAATAATGAAGAAAATTATTTAAAAACTATATTGCACAAAGACAGGATTATGGAACAGAATAACAAACAGTTTAATGAATGGTTTTTTAATTGATGCATAATGCTTCAAATTGGATTGAATCTTGATGCAGCAGAGAGTAGTGTCAAAACAATTTGGGAGAAGACCACTAAATATTTAAAATTTTCTGTGACTACGTTGATTTTGTCAAGTGGCATCCTTGTATTTTACTGCAGTTTATTAAATCTCTATTTTGTATAAAGCTCTTTGTCTGCAATTTTAGTGACTTTCGCAAGATTTATCAATGACTTTTTAAAGTGAAGATTATGCCCTATTCATATAATTCCCTACTCTCTTTTTGTACGAAACCTCTGTGCCTACAGTTTCTCTGACTTACAAGTGATTCTTCCTCAGCCATTTGAATATTAATGAATTACTTTTCTCAGGTTGAGTTGATGCAGTAAATGTTGGTTATACCAACAAAGTAAAAAGACTACCTTCTAATTCACATGCATTGATAGCAGTAGATAATCATGAGATTGTGGCAGGCAGCAAAAAATAGGAGTATGCCTGGGCAGCCTTCACTGACAGCTGCTCAGGCAGGTCAACCTTGTCCGTTTTCTCCAAGTCTGTTTCATTAACATCTTGTCTGAGCATCTTGGAACAAGCTTGCAGGGATTGAAGCTCCCATGACATTAGAATCAGAGTAATTAAATCGGATAGTGGATAAAGAATGGCAACAGTACTGAACTACTGGGAATAACGGAAAATAGAATAGATCTTACAGCCTGAGGTGTGAACATGCTCAGTGAATTATTAGAATGACCAGCTATTCTGACGGCCAATCTTTGGAGCTTTTTAAATTATTCAGCAGCACTGAAATAATGAGAATTTGTAAATACATGAACTAGCTAAACAGATGATTTAAATTTTTTTCTCCCCTCTACAAAAACACAGATGGTGCAAATAATCCCTGTGAGATGGTTGAACCTTCAAGAGTACCAGAGTAAAAAAATCATGGCGGATCATGGAGTCACAGTTCAGAGATTCTTTGTTGCTGACAACTCACAAGATGCCCTGGAGGCCGCTAAGAGACTGAGTAAGTTGAGTGGTGTCAATAGAAGTTAGATCAACATAGTTGATCAAGGATAACCTTTTCAATTAACAAGCTATAACATCACGAACAACATTTTCTCTCTTTATTCTTTCATGGATTGCGGGCATCACTGACAATACCAGCATTTGTTGTCCATCTCTAGTCCTTGAACTGAGGAGCTTTTTAGGCCATTTCAAAAGTCAGTCATGCTGCTGTGGGCTGGACTTGCATATTGGTCAGGCCAGATACAGCTGGTAGTTTTCCCTTTCCTAAAGGGAGTAAGTGAATGATAGCTCACTGTTTCCTGTACTTAAACCAATTTTTTTTATCCAAGTGAACCCTGATCCTCTTATTCTGTGAACCTCAGTTTTATTAACTGTACTTTTATATGTTGCTTGTATGAGTAATCCGTACTGCTGGTCATCATGTTGTAGTAAGTTCTCTGTACAATTATTCACTTTAAGATAGATTTGCTGTCACCATCCTCTTTGTGGGTTGGGATCTACAGAGCCTGTTTGATTTAGTATGGTAGTTTAATGAGAAGAGGCTCTTGTCTTAAACAAATTATACTTTAACGCATGATAACAACTAGGTACGTGATACATTCATATTGTTACAAAGGCTGTAGGGAAGATCTATATAGTAGGTTTCACTTTGTCAGGATTCTAAACTGTTCTCCGATAAGCTCATAAGACTTGATCATAGTGCATGGTATTTAATGCACTCCTCAGAATTAACCCTTTCAGACACCTAGACATTTGTACAATATTATTTTATCAAAACCCAAACTGACAGCGTCCATTGCATTTCCTTCGTCAAATCTCTCTAACCCTTCAGCAAAAAAATTCAACTTCCCTAGTCAAATGTGATCTGCATTCAATAAATATGTACAGGTTGTAGATAATGAATTTAATCCTGTCAAATCTCTGATTGTTGTTTCTAAAATTTTGCACAACTGATGTCAAGCTGGCTGGCCAAATGTTACGAGGAAAATCCTAATGCATTTTCTTGAATAGGGATGTCACGTGTCACTTTCCATCCTCTGGTACCTCTCTTGTATCTCGGCAAACTTGGAAAATTATGTGAAGGCCTTTTACATTTTTCATCTTCAGTTCCCCTTGCAATCTGGGAGTATAAGCCATCTGAGCCAGTCAACTTATCCAGTCTAATAATCAGCTTTTCCTGTACATCCTGGTTATTGATCTTCGCTTCATTTATCGCTACTTTGATCAACATTTCAACTGATACTTTGTCAGCGTTCTCTTCTTTGATAAATACCAATACAAAGTAAAGTTCAGATGCTCAGAGAGCAGACTGTCAGAATGATCTAAAGTATAAATGAAAAATGACTGGTCCTTTAATGTTGCTAATGGATAGAATGGGATATACTTCTCAGCAGCTGGTTTTAAATCTTCAGTGCTTTTGTAGACACAACTTGTCTACAGTGCTGTCACACTGAAGGTGTTTGTTCATGTGCACTGAACATTCATTAACTTTTAAATATTCATGTGTGCTTTTTAAAGATTCTAGTTATGTGGTTACTTTCATTCTTGTCAAGCAATGTAGTAGATAGATGGGAAATATTACTCTGCTGTTTTGTATTTTCTTTGATCTGTTGCCATTTTCGTTTTTGGATGGTTGCTGCTTTTTTATTTATTGATAAGATGTGTGTTGCTTGCAAGGTAAACATTTATTGCCCATTTCTGATTTTCTTTGGGAAAGTATGATGAGCCAATTTCTGAATTGTTGTAGTCTGCAAGGTGAAGGTGGTCACGCAATACTATTAGAGAGAAAGCTGCAGGTTTTGCCCTGATAGCCTTGAAGTAATAGTTACATATTTCCAAGTCGGGATGGTTTGTAGCTTGGAGGAGAATGTGCAGTTGATAGCCTTGCTGTGTTAGAGATTGTAAATCTGCGAGTTGCTGTGGAAGAAGGCATTGTGAGTTGCCACATTTGCTTCTTCTTGCACATTTTACTTAGTTGGCAAAAGGAGTGAATGTTTGGGAGGTGAATGAGGTGCAAATCAAGTGGCTGTTTTAATATCTTAGATAGTATTTAATTTGTTGAGTCATATTGATGCTATGCTTACCTAAGCAGATGGAGAACACTCCAGCACATATCCTGACTCATGCCTCATCGATGGTGGGAAGACGTTGGTGAATCTTTCACTGAAGAATTCCCTCTCTTTAATCTGTTGTTGTAACCACTGAATCTTTTGTGCCATTCCACAAACATTTATAGTCAATTCTGGTCCATAGAGGACTGTTAGTGGGGAGTTTGATGATAGTAATGCCTGTCAACAACAAGGAGTGGTGTTTGAAAGCTTTTTTATTGGAAATAGCCATTACCTGGCAAATGAATGCCACTTAACAGTGCAAACTTTTATGGATTCCAATGTTTTTCTCCCTAAAGATAGGTATAACAGCTTTATTATTTGAGGAGTTGTGAATGAAACTACATGCCATGCAATTATTAGTAAATATTCCTAAACCTTACTGTTTTTTTTTGAGCACTGATGAAGTCCCTGAAAATTTTTGAACCTAAGATGTTGGCATGGGAGAGTCCTGCAGAAATGTCTTGGTCTCCAAGAATGGCATACATCCTTATGCTGCTATAAATTCAGTCAGTGGAAAGATTTTCCCTCTGATTCTCATGGACTTCAATTTTACCCAATTTTATTCGTAGATGACTTATCTGAGAACCCAAATTAAATGTTACTGAGCAGGTTCTTGCTGAGTAAGCACTGTTTGATCACATTATCAACAACATTTTCCATCACGTTGCTAATAATTGAGAGTGGGCAAATGGGTAAATAATGAAGTAGAATGGATTTTTCTTCCTTTCTATGCCTAACCTGGGCAATTCTCCACATTTCCAAGTGTAGCTAGTTCTGGATCATCGAGTTCAACCCAGATATAATTGGGTCTGTTTCCAGTGCCCACAGCTGTTTTTTGATATTACAAGGAATGAATCAAATTGGCTGAAGGTAGGCTTTTATGGTGTTGGAGACTTCAGGAGGAGGAGGCTGAGATGGTCCTTTCAGTACTTACGATTAAAGATAGTTGTAAGTACTTAAGTCTTATCTTTTACATTTGTTCTAAGCTCTGCCACCTTTGAGGATTACAAAAGTTTTGTGATGCAAGAGGAGGCTGTTTGGCACATCAGATCTGTACCAGATTTGTGAATGGGCATTATCATTTTGTGCCTTTCTTTGCCATTTCTCCATAACACTCAAAGTTGTTTCTATTTATGTAATCACCTGATGCCCTCTTGAATACTTCAGTTAAACCTGTCTCCAACACATTTCCATGCAATGTGTTTCCGACTCTAGCCACTTGCTCTTTGAAGAAGTTTATTTCTCACCTCACACTTGCTCCTTTTGCAAAACACTTTAAAACTATGCTGCCTGGTTCTTGTTCCTTTTATGAACAGAGATAGTTTTCCCCATCTAATCTGTTCAACTCTCTCATGATTTTGTCCACTTCTATCAAGTCTCCTCAAAGTTTTCTCTTCATCAAGGAAAACAGTCCTGATTTCATAACAGTGTATCTTCATAACTGTTTCCAGGGATGAATTTTCTCTAAAGCATACATTTCTGGACATTTGGTATCCAGAACTGTATATAATACTTCTGCTGATGTCTAACTAATGTCTGATGCACATTCACCATAACCTCCTTTCTCCTGCATTCTGTGTCCTATCATAAGGCTTTTATGGAGCCTTCTCTGGTTAGTCATTGTTAGTCACCAATCACAATTGAGAGTGGCAGGAGAACCTTGATCGGATTCATTAGATGTGCGGTTGATAGCTCTGACTACCACACGATACTTTCTCAATATGCATGTAGATCCTTTTTGATTGTACTAGACTGGAATGCTTTTCTTTACTCCTAGAATCAGGTTTAGCCCCTCAACTTGAGGTAGAGCGTGGAAGTGATAGACTATGAGTTTACAGATTCTGATAGAATACTACTGTTGATTGCCCCCAACCCCTCTTAGATGCCCAATTTTGAGCTGTTTAGATGTGTTCTGAATTTGTCTAATGTAGTGAAGTAACAATGTTACACATTCCACTTGAAGGGTCTTCAGTGTGAAGACAGATTTTGTCTCCAAAGGAGCTTAATGGTCAAGGCTTTTCATAATACAGTCACACAGCAGGTAGGTTGGTGGGGATGAGGTCAAGTAGCTTTCTCCCCTTGTGTTGGTTTTCTTGTCACCTGTTATACAAAGTCTTTGGCACCTTTGTTCTTTAGGTATTTAAAATTCTTCAGATGTTTTTAAAAAATGAATTAACAAAGTAAGTGTTGGCCCTACAGAAAGTGAGTCTGTGGAATTAGTAACGGAGGGATGGCAGATAAATGGAACAGCTATTTTGTGTCACTCTTCACTTGAGAGAATACAAGTAATATCTCAGAAATACCTGTAAATCAGGAATTGAAAATAAGGGAGGAACTCAAAAGAAAATTGCAATTCCCAAGGAAGTAATACTGAGTAAATTGTTGGAACTGAAGGTCGACAAGTCTCCAAGTTCTGATGGATTTAACTGAAGTTGAAAAAATGTAGCCAGTTGACGCATTAGTTTCAATTTTTCCAAAATTCATGACGCTCGGGGAAGGTTTCTTTAGAAGATAACTGATGTCACTCCTTTTATTTAAAAAGGAAACAAGGCAGGAAGGAGACATTCTTGGGATTATTCTTGTAAACCTCCTCTGGACCCCTTTCCATGCCAGTACATCCTTCCTTAGATAAATGGCCCAAACTGCTCACAATGTTCCAGATGTGGTGTAACTAGAGCCTTATGTCACGTCAGCAGTACATGTCTGCTCTTGTTTTCGACCTCTTGAAATGAATGCCATGTGCCTTCCTAACTGTCAGCTGAACCTGCATACTTTGAGAACCTGACCTAGGACTCCTAAGTCCTTTTGTGCTTCAGATTTCTGAAGCCTTTCCCTATTGACAAAATACCCTATGCCTCTATCCTTCCAACCAAAGTGCATAAGCTCACACTTTCCTACATTGTATTCCACCTGCCACTTCTTTGCCCACTCTCCTAGCCTGTCCAAGACCACCTTCATCTTGCCCCCTTTCTCAACTCTACCTGTCCCTGCACCTATCTTTGTGCCATCCGCAAATTTAACAGCAGCGACCTCAGTTCCTTTATCCAGATGATTCGGAGATGCCGGTGTTGGACTGGGGTGTACAAAGTTAAAAATCACACAACACCAGGTTATAGTCCAACAGGTTTAATTGGAAGCACACTAGCTTTCGGAGCGATGCTCCTTCATCAGGTGATTGATGAAGGAGCATCGCTCCTGATGAAGGAGCATCGCTCCGAAAGCTAGTGTGCTTCCAATTAAACCTGTTGGACTATACCCTAGTGTTGTGTGATTTTTAACTTTATCCAGATGAATAGTTATAGTCCCATCGCTGACTCCTGCAGACCTCCACTGATCACTACCATCCCGAAAAAGATCCCGTTATTTCCCGCTATCTGCTTTCTACCAATCTCGGTGAATCCTCTACCCATGCCAGCATCTTTTCCACAATACATTGGGCTCTTATTTAACAGCCTCCTGTGCAGCACCTTTTCAAATGCCGTCTAGAAATTCAGATAGATCACGTTCAATGGCACTCCTTTGTCTAACTTGCTCATTACATCCTCAAAGAATTCTAACAGATTTGTCAGGCTCGATGTCCCATGACAAAGCTGTGCTAACTCTGTCTTAATTTACCATGCACTTCCAAGTACTCTGCAATCTCATCCTTAATAATAGACCCTAAAATCTTACCAACGATTGACATCAGGCTAACCAGTCTACAATTTCCTGCCTTCTGCCTCCTTCCCTTCTTAAACAGGGTTGTTAAATTAACCACTATTCAGTCTTCTGGGACCTTCCTTGCTTCCAGTGATTCCTGAAATATCACCTCCAATGCCTCCACTATTTCCTTCAGAACTGTGGGGTGTAGTGCAGCTTGTCTGGGTGATCTGTCTACCTTCAGACCTTTCGGCTTTTCTAGCACCTTCTCCTTAGTGATGGCTGCTGTAGTCACTTCTGCACGCTGACTCTCCTAAAGTTCTGGTATGCTACTGGTTTCTTCCCCCATGAAGACTGATGCAAAATAGATATTTACTTCCTCTACCATTTCTTTGTTCCCCATTACTACTTCTCCAGATTCATTTTCCAGTGGTCCAATGTCCACTCTTGTGTCTTTTACCTTGTATATATCTAAAAAACCTCTTACAATCTTCTTTTGTATGATTAGGTCGTTTGCCCTCATATTTCATTCTCCACCCCCCCCCCCCCCCACTGCCCCATTGTCTTTTTGAAGTTATCCCCTGCTTGCGTTTAAAGGCTTCACAATCCTCTGACTTCCACTTATCTTCACCATTTTGTGTGCTTTTCCTTTGCTTTTAGTTGCTGCTCCTGACTTCCCTTTATCAGCCATGGTAATCTCATCTTCCCCTTAGTATGTTTCTTCTTCCTTGGGATGAATTTCTGCGATACCTTCCGGATTACTTCAAGAAATTCCTGACCCTGCTGCTCTAAACGTTAGAAGATATTATTAAAGATTTTATAACATGACTTTTGAATAAGTTTTTGGGCAGATCAACATGATTTTGTCAAAGGGAAATCACATTTAATTGTTTATTGGAGTTCTTTGAAAAAGTAACTTGCGCAGAGAATAAAAGTTTATTATATTTAGACTTCCAGAAGGCATTTAATAAGGTACTGCATCAAAGGCTATTGTAGAAAATAAAAGTTCGTGATATTGGGGTAACATATTGCCACAGTGAGAAGATTGATTGGCTAACAAGAAGTAAGAGTAGGAATAAGTGCATCTTTTTCAGGCTTGTGTTGGGGATCACTAGTGGTGTGCACAGGGCTCTGTGCTGGGACCTCAACTCATTTCAATTTATATGAATGATTTAGGTGATGGGATCAAAGGTATGGGAGCTAAATTTGCTGATGATAAAAAGATAAATTGGGAAGTGAGTTGTGAAGAGGAATGAGCCGACAAATCTTTTATGCATAGGTTAAATTAGGGTAGCAGTGGTTAGCAGTGTTGCCTCACAACGCCAGGGACCCTGGTTCGATTCCAGCCTCTGGTGACTGTCTGTGTGGAGTTTGCACATTCGCCTCGTGTCTGTGTGGGCTTTCTCCGGGTGCTCCAGTTTCCTCCCACAATCCAAAGATGTGCAGATCAGATGAATTGGTTATGCTAAAACTGTGTAGGTTAGGTACATTAGTTAGGGGTAAATTAGAGTTGTAGGGGAATGGGTCTGGATGAGTTACTCTTCGGAGGGTCGGTGTGGACTTGTCGGGCCGAATGGCCTGTTTCCACATTGTAGGTATTCTATGTTTCTAAATGAGTGGGCCAAGATCTGGCAAATGAAGGACAATGTGGGAAAAATGTGAAATTGTCCTCCATTTGCCAGACACAATAAAAAAAGAAACATGTTATCTAAATGATAAGATGAAATGGCAAGAGCTCTGAGACACAGAGACATCTGGGTGTCCCAAGGATCACAGAAGGTTGTTATGTGTACAGCAAGTAATCAGGAAAGGCAATAGAATTTTCTGGTTTTTTGGAAGGGAATTGAATGCAAGAATTGAATGCAAGACTAGGGAGGTTATCCTTCAGTTATTCAGGCATTAATGAGACTGCATCTGGAGTACTGTATAGTATTGATCACTCTCCTTCCAGAAGAATGTTAATGCTTTGGAAGTAGTTCAGAGAAAGTTTACTAATCTAATACCTGAAATGAGTCGATTACCCAATGAGGCAAGGCTAGACAGCTGAGGACTGTAACTTTGGGAGTTTAGAAATGTCAGAGGTGACTTAATTGAAATATAGAAGATCCTGAGGAGACTTGACCAGGTGGATATTAGAAGAACGTTTTCCCTGTGGGAAAATACTGGTGGGCCACAGTTGAAATATTTGGGATCACCCATGTAAAGCAGTGATGAGAAAACCTTTTTTACTCTGAGGATTGAGAGTCTTTCGCACTCCCTTCCTCAAAAGACAGTATATGCAGGATCTGTAAATAGTTTTAAGGCAAAGCTAGATAGATTTTTAATTACCAACGAGCTGAAAGATTCTTGGGGATATGCAGAAATGTAGAGTTGAGGTTGAAATCAGAACAGCGATGATCTTATTGCATAGCAGAGCATGCTCAAAGGGCCATGTGGTCTACTCTTGTTCCTTTTTCGTACACTCTTCAGCAAGTGGCCAGCTCAGCCAGGAGTGACGGAACCAAGCCACTTTGATGGACATAGAATGTACTCTGTGCAGGGACCTCGTTGTTCTTGCTAGCATTCCAAATCGTATTTATTATGGAAGAATGCTGATTCATTCACTGAGAGGGGGTTAGTAGTTTTTATTTGAATGGTACTTAAGTACAAATAAATAACTAGTTATACTATTTTTGGAGTTGATCACACACATGTGAGACTGAGTAAGTACTGTAAAGAAGACAAATTTCTTTCCTTGAAAGTCATTAATGAAACGGATGAGTTTTTATTACAGTTAGGCAGTTACATAGTTACCATTACAGTGAGTAGCTTTTCGTTCCAGCTTTATTTAATTAACTGGATTTAAATTCCCCAGCTGACATGATGGGCTTTGAACTCATGTTTCCTGGATCATTAGTCAGTGGCATAGCCTCTATACCTCCATTCTTTATAAGTGTTGCACTGGATTGTTTTTGGGGATGAAATCTATGGGGGTACTAAAATGTGAAATATGTATAATACTGTTGACTTTAAAATAGATGCCTTTCTTGAGGTTAATTTGTCTCAATATATGAATAAATATAGAGAAGTAACAAGATATTGAGAGCATAACATAGAATGAATATTTCTGTTTTAGAAAAAATACATTGTATGTTTGTAAGCTGTTATAGGGTTTTACTCCAGATGTACCAATTTTCACTCTTGTTCTGTAAACAGAACTACATCTGTGGAAATGAGATTGTGCTTTACCCACTTTAGATTTTGCGTATTTGTTTTGAATCTTGGGGGCAGGGTGAGGTTGAACAGGAATCTTTAATCACTAATTTTAGCTTATGGTTATATTGTTTATTAAGCTGTAAATTATGAAGAGCCACATAGATCTTTTGATCCGTGAAAACAGTTCCAATGATTTATTTTAGACTTCAAGAGAATTTGTAGTCTGCCATCATTTGCCCACCTTATTGTCAAATACAGTTGAGTTTACATCGATTTTGCTAAATTTTAATATGAACTGGGCAAGGCACAAGGTGCCTGAAGAAAGCTTCTACAGTTTGCTTGACCCACTTAGCTCTGCCTCTGCATCTCAATTGAAATAGGACTAGTTATACTTTCAAAGTTTTGACTGGAACAAAGGATATTCAATTAATGTATTTCTTAAATGCAAATAAGACTACCAATCAGGATATTGTTCAACAGAATTCACATGATACATGGATTTGATATGGTGTGTCGTAGAACATAGAACATTACAGCGCAGTACAGGCCCTTCGGCCCTCAGTGTTGCGCTGACCTGTGGAACTAACCTGAAGCCCATTTAACCTACACTATTCCATTCTTGTCTATATGTCTATCCAATGCTCATTTAAATGCCCAGAAAGTTGGCAAGTCTACTACTGTTGCAGGCAGTGTGTTCCACGCCCCTACTACTCTCTGAGTAAAGACACTATCTCTGACATCTGTCCAATATCTATCACCCTCAATTTGAAGCTATGTCACCTTGTGTTATCCATTGCCATCTGAGGAAAAAGGCCCTCACTGTCCATCCTATCTAACCCTTTGATTATCATATATGTCTCAATTAAGTCGCCTCTCAACCTTCTTCTCTCTAATGAAAATAGCCTCAAGTCCCTCAGCCTTTCCTCACAAGATCTTCCCTCCTTACCAGGCAACATCCTAGTAAATCTCCTCTGAACCCTTTCCAAAGCTTCCACATTTTTTTCTATAGTGTGGCGACCAGAATTGTACTCCAAATATGGACGCACCAGATTTTGTACAGTTGCAACATGACCTTGTGGTTCTGAAACTCAATCCCTCTACCAATACAAGCTATTGCACAGTATGCTTTCTTAACAACCCTATCAACCTGGATGGCAACTTTCAAGGATCTCTCTACCAAGGATATTACCATTAGCCCAGTACTCTGCATTCCTGCTCTTCCTTCCAAAGTGAATCACCTCACACTTTTCTGCATTAAGCTCCATTTGCCACCTCTTGACCAGCTCTGCAGCTTACCTATGTCTCTCTGTGACCTACAACATCCTTTGACACTATCCACAACTGTACTGATCTTAGTGTCATCTGCAAATTTACTAACCCATTCTTCTATGCCCTCATCCAGGTTATTTATATAAATGATAAACAGCAGTGGACCCAAAACAGATCCTTGCTGTACCCTACTAGTAACTGAACACTATCATGAATATTTCCCATCAACCACCACCCTCAGTCTTCTTTCAGCTAGCCAACCTCTGATCCAAATGTCACCAATATAACATCTGTTCTGGTATTTTAAACCATGCATAAATATTTTTTGAGACCCAAGGTTTACTTGCGCAAGCATTTTTGTTTTGCTTGTCTCACATGGAAGAGAAAATAATTTATCCTTCTTGGCTTCTATTTGCACTGCCAGATTAGTCAATGGGATAATACAGGAATGCTCAAAAACTATGGTTGGCAGTTTTAAAAACATTATTATGAGCTAATCACTTTGTATTCATGAAATGGGAGAATATCTTATGTTGCTGGAAGTGTGCCTATAAGATGATTTAAATGATGGCCTATTCTCAAAAAGGATCATCCTTCTTCATGGGTAATGCCAATATTGGGTGGATGAATGGAACAATGCTGTAAAAAAAATCTGAAGCAACCTGGATGAACAATTGTTTAAATGTAAGGGTGTAAGATTTGATTCTGTTGAAGCTGATTAAAGATTTGAGATTTGAAGTGCAATCCATGCCAGTTTACTTGGAAAAATTATCAGTATAAGAGTTCAGGTACGTTTACACCTATTCCCAAACTGTTCCTATCAAAGGAGAGCAATCTTTGTGTGCCATTGTCCCCCTTTATATAATTTCCATTTGTAATTCAGTTTTTCAGCTTTCTACGATGTAATGCAATGATCCAAACTCCGTTCAATTTGTGTTTTAATAAGCAAGGATTATCCAGGTGTGTGACAAGTTAGATATTACCAGCCATGCCTTCTGATTTGTAATTAAACTTGTGTAGCTTGAATGAAGCAACATGAAAAATATTCAAACATAAATGTGTAGCTTCAGTAAGAGGAATCAAGTTCCTTAGAATGGTGGAAAAGTTCTATTGAAATTATCCATTGACACACTTTGTTTGGCAGCATGTCTTCAATAAATTATTTAAAAAGGATTATACTAATGCACAAGCTGGTTAAGGAATGATGGGTGAAAGGGACTTGATGTGTGTTCGGATACAGGCAGTGCTAGGTTTAGATTAACACAAGTTCATGGAGTGTAGAAGATGGAAGACTGGCCAAGAAAACATTGGTTTAATCACATCTAGAAGCAACAGAAGCAAGGATGAGGATTTCAATGGCAGATGGGCTGAATTCGGCTATGGACGAGCTATGTCTCAGCCTGGGGTCAAATGGAACACTGGTTCGACCTAAGAAATTGAAAATACATTGATTGTCAGAATTAATCAGCTTTTGCGATTATGTGGCTGAGTTGTAATTTAAGAAGTTGTTAATAAAAAGACTTTAATTTATTGTAATTTTTGTAGTTTTCCTTTGATCGTGTAATTTTCAAAATAGCTGGTTAGCTATTAACATTCAATAGAATTTTAACTGTATTGCACTTTCCCACAATCCAACATCCCAAAAATACACAATACATCTCTTTACGCAAGTTTAAGGTTTAGTTTGTCAGTGCTGCCGCTGGCTTGAAAAGCTGTATGGATAAATCAATATGTTTCAACATAATATGCTGCTTTAAATTTGTTGCCTTGAACTGTTTGGCACCAATGTTAGCAGATGTGCATTTCATTCCAGTTCAAATCCTTGCCTGTAGACATGGCACAAATCTGAAAGAACAATCTTTTTTACCATTCACAATTCATGGGAAAAATGTTTTCTGCTAGTTGATGAGTTTGCTGCATCATCAATAAGATCATCAGCAAAAAATTAGGACAATTTTTTTAGGAATTATTTTGTCAGAGTATCGTTGAGGCATCAGCCATCTTGCCAGAAACAGCAATGGAAACAAAATCCATAGTGGATTCCATAAAGGAATTTATTGAAAGGTAAGTGAATAAATATTTGGAAAAGACAACGTGTGTGAATGAGGAAAGGGACTAAATTCTATAGGTATTAATCACATGCTATGTTGTAGAAGCTTAATCTCAACGAGATGGATTACATAACAGACCATCGGAACAGTTTCATTTGTTGATGACTCAAACAGCATTTGTTGCTCATCCCTAATTGGCTGGAGAAGGTGATTGTGAACTGCCTTCTCGAACTCCTGCATTGGAGTTATAGAGGCATCCACAAGTCTGTTCAGAAGACTGCCAGAATTTTGATTCAGTGACAATGAGGGAATGGCAATATATTTCTAAATCAGGAAGGAGTGTGGCTTGAAATAGTTGGTTGTATTCCAAGTACCTACTGCTCTTGTCCTGAGGTGGAAGTATTCATGGGTTTATGTGATGCTGCCCAAGGAGTCTGGTTGAGTTGTGAGGTGCATGTTGTAGATGGTACACAGTATTGCCTTGTGCATTTGTGGTGGATGGTGTGAATGTTGCATGGTGGATAGGGCCATTCAGGTAGACTGCTTTGTCCTGGAAAGTATCGAGCTTCTTTAATATTGTTGGAGCTACACTCATCCAGGCAAGTACAGTAGAGAGTATTCCCTTGACCTGTGCTTTGTAGATGATGGGGAGGCTATGAAGAGTCAGGAGGTGAATTACTTGCTGCAGTATTCCCACCTTCTGATCTGCTCTTGTAGCCAGTGTTCATGTGGCTGGTCCATTTCATTTCTGGGTGATGGTAACCCCCTACAAAGTTGATAGTGGAGGATTGTGTGATGTTGTTATCATTGAATCCAAAAGAGCAATGATTAGATTTTCTCTTTTTGGTGACTAATATTGCTTGGCACTTGTCTGACATAAATATTACTTGTCACTCATCAGCATAAGACTGAATATTGTCCAGGCTTCTGCAATTCTACATGGACAACTTTAGCCTCCGAGGAGTTGTGAATAGTGTTAGACGTTGTACAATCATCAGTAAACATCCACATCTCAGACAAGATGATGGAGGTAAGATGACAAATCAACTGAAGATGGTTTGACCGAGAATCTTTCCCAATGAAACCTTTTCATTGGTGTCTTGTGGCTGTGATGATTGACCTCCAAAACTTCAGTCATCTTCCTTTGTGCTAAGTATAACTCCAGGCAGTGAAGAGTCTTTCTCCTCATTCCCATTGACCCCAGTTTTGCTAGAGCTTCTTGATGCCTTGAAGTCATGGGCAGTCATACTGATCCCATCTTGAGTTCAGCTCTTTAGAACATGTTTGGACTAAGATTGTAATGACATTAGGAGCTGAGTATGCCATGTGGAATTCAAACTGAGCGCCAATGAACAGGTTGCTTTCAGCAAGTGCCACTTGATACCATTATTGATGTCACATTGCATCACTTTGATGATTGAGACTAGATTGATGAGATGGTAATTGGCCAGTTAAATCTGTCCTACCTTTTGTAGATAGGACATATGTGGACAAATGTTGCAGGAAAGATGTTTGTTTTGGGGCGGTACTGAGACAGATTTTCCATTCCAGCCACCAGCGTTTTGCCTTTTAAAAGACTTGTCGACACTGTTTCAATGACCCTTTCTGGCTTCTATATTTGTAATCCACCTTGACATAATTTTTTGTTTTAAACTTCTTAATAATTTTTGTAATTTCAGTCTCATGAGGCAATAGAAGTACCTTATCACTATGACAACCCTTCACATTTGAGAAGGTTTACAGTATATCATCATGAGAACACTCAGCTCTTGTGAAGCAAGCCTTATTTCTCTTACTGTTTATGATCTTTGTTATTTCCCTGTTCTTATTTCCAAAATGTATTACTATTATCTCAATGCATTCAACTGCTTCTTCCATTCAGCTGTCCATTGCACCATCCCATCAATGCTGTCTTCAGATTTTTCCACAGACTTCATTTTAATTTGCAGCACTGCCCAATTTGTTTTTTTTTAAATCAAATTTCAATTTTGTTCACTCAAATACCAAAACCCGATCAGATGAGCTCCTGGTAAATAAGAGCAGCTCGTCAAAACTTTCTAGTCTGTGAATTTCACTTCACACCAATCCTTTGCTTTCTACCATCCTTCTCCTTATTCAGGTGACCATATTTCATCAACTCCATATATCTCTTGATACCTTTCGTAAATAAATTGATCAGTGATTTTGGGTGTCGTATATTTAAAAAGTCAAGAATATCTATATCTGGTTGACTTTTCAATAACAATGACTACTATTGTTGAAACTGCTTTTTTTCTTTATTATTAATATTCTGTTGTACTGTTGTGTGCCGCCACCTTTTATACCAATATGTAGCTAAAGTCCTTATTTTGTAATATTGAGATTCATTGAGTTTCTGCCTGAAAATATTTTCCTGTAAATTGCATACTTTCATTTACTCTCTTGCAACTTAGTTTTCATTTGGTACTTCCAACACCTGAATATTCTGCATGATTGATGCCATTTGTTATGGAGCAAATGATGTATAAAAATAATTAATCTTTTACAAACCCAAGATATTGGTGCAATATCTCACAATTTCTTTCATAATTATTCACATAAACAATGAGCTTAAATTAGAAATAGATAAATACATTTCTTTTCTTATGTTTATCTGAATGTAATGCAGGTAAGGTCACTTTGGTGAACAGAGGACATCAAGATCTTGTAATTTCTTCATTTGCTAAAGTTTTTCAAAGTGTATGAAAAAGAATCAACAACAATACAAAGATGTAGACAGTAGTGTTATTGCTGTAGATTGAGCTTTCAATAACCACTGTGCCAGATATGACTATGTCTTGTTATTGTAAATCTGTTTGTCATTATTTTGTCAGGGGCCTCTTAAATTCTAGGCATTGTAGAGAAAGAGCTTTGTTGTTCGTCATCTATTATTCTGAGTATGTTCTTGTGAGTTGGAGGGGTGTCATAAAAGTGAATGGCCAATCGTTGAACTTAAAGAAAGATCTTTCATTTCTTATGATATTGTATAGTCTATTTTCTGTGACAGATCTTGCTGCAGTTGATCAGTGTAGCACATGCTGGTGAGTGAACTTACATTGGGCTTTTATAAATGGATGCAAGCAACTGCAAATAATTGCCAGGAGCCTAACAAATCAAAATCTCATTTCGGAAGTCTGACATTAATGTCCTAACCACTTACTGTGTTGTATGTTAGATAAAATCCTTGCACAATAGCTAAACTCCAATGATGATTTTGTTGATTTGTAGAAAGGAAAGCATGGCATTTCAATTTTTAGGAAAAAAGGTAAATGGATTTAAGGATGGTTTTCTTCGCTTTAAATAATAAATCACAACAAAAATTATTTAGTATCTCAGTTGTTGTCATAATTGTAATAAAGCTGGTATTCTTTATTTGCTTTAGTAATTCCTTTGATTTTGGGTTCTACTCATCCCCAAGTCATGAATCTCACTCATGTGGCTTTTTTTTCTGTTTGTGGGCATCAATGGCGGATGTCAACAGACTGAAGACAGTGGGGAATTGTAATTAAACTCAAATCTTTTCTCGTCTGATGTTGATGCCTGCATTTCCAGCATACAGTCCAAATGTTGATAAGTATTAATTGACTAATTCTTTTTCTTAACACAGGGCATTAGGATCAATTGTGGTGCCGAGCCAGTTCTTGTAAATATGAAAGAAACACTGAGAACACTGGAGAAACTCAGCAGGTCTGGCAGCATCTGTGGAGAGACAAACTGAGTTAATGTTTCAAACCTGATATGACTCTTCTTCAGAAATATTTTGACTTTGAAGTTGAGTGCTGAAGAAGCCTCATACCAGATTTGAAATGTTAACTATGTTTGTCTCCACGGATGCTACCAGATCTGCTGAGTTCCTCCAGCATTCTGTGTTTGTTTCAGATTTCCATCATTTACAGTATTTTGCCTTTGTAAATATGAACTAAGGATGAATCACAGCGGTCTACAGCACACAAAAGCTGTTCAGCCTATCAAGTCTCTACTGGTCAAAAATAAGCACTAAAATATTTGTTGTGGATAAATTACCACAAGTTGCCTTTAATGCAGCAACTTATTAAGAAATCTCACAAACTAAGTACTGAAACAATAATTTAAAGTTTATTATACATAGTAACCAAAATAAGACCCCTCAAGTAAGCAAGTTAAGCCTCACAACTCAAATTGGCTATTAACCGATTAGTGATGGAATTTAGTTATGATTCCAACCAACTACAGATTCCATCTATCTCTGATGTCCACGGTTTGATCCTTGTGCAGTGCCTTTCTTCGAAATTCTGTTGAAGGAAAGTTCTGGTGTTGGATTATACAGTTTGTTTTGGTCCTTCATGTCTATGATGTAATCTTTTTGATGATTATTTAGATTTTTTCATCCACAATATTGCAAGTCTGCAGCTTGCCTTCTTGTCAGAAGAAGGCAGGAGGCTGGAAGGACACAGCAAGCCCGGCAGCTTCAGGAGGTGAAGAAGTCAATGTTTCGGGTGTCTCTAACTGTTCTTGTCAGAAGTAGCTTCTTTGTTTCTTGTTGCTTTTGGCCTTAACTATGTGTTGAAGACGCAGTTTTTCTGTGATTAAATTCTTCAATTAATTGTCCTTGTGGCATGAGGCAGCCATTCAGAAAGCCATTGATAAAACAGTTTTGTTTATGTAGCTTTCCCTCCTTTTTTTTCCCAGTCATGCTTAATTATTTTCAATTCCTGTATAAGTTTGTCCTTGTTCTTTAATAGTTTATTCCAGAGTTTTCCTGCTTCGTTCAATCTTTAAATAGTTATTAAATTTCTGAAGTCTACACTATCACATATTCTACCATTTTTCCCAAATAGGAGGTGAGCAATTCAGAATTTGTGTTTCCAACTATGCCTTTTGAAGATGATGAAAATGCACTAATCTGAGATTCTCAATGGAGCTTGACACTTTGCAAACTTTGTCTCAAAATGATGCACAATAGTCTCTGTTGATATATTATTAATAATTGAACCCATTTCACATTTGATAAGAGAGTGACATGGTGGCCCAGTGGTTAGTACTGCTGCCTCACAGCATCAGGGACCCCGGTTCGATTCCAGCCTCAGGCGACTGTCTGTATGGAGTTTGCACATTCTCCCTGTCTCTGCGTGAGTTTCCTCTGGGTGCTCCAGTTTCCTCCCACAGTCCAGAGATGTGCAGTTTAGGTGAATTGGCTGTCCTAAATTGCCCATAGTGTTCACTGATGTGTAGGTTAGGTGCATTAGTGTATGTAGAATAATAGGGTAGGGGAATGGGTCTGGGTGGATTACTCTTCGGAGGGTCAGTGTGGACTTGTTGGGCCAAATGGCCTGTTTCCACACTGTAGGGTCTAGTTGTAATTCTAATAACTAGGCCTGGTATTTATTGTTCTAATGACACAATTTGAAACATGGTGTAACAAGTGATTGATGCCTATTTTGATGGCATAATTCAGCAACTCTGATATTGAGTAGGAATTGGTTTTATATATAATTATTATTTAAATTATTTTAATGGTCATGTCTGTTTTAATTTACCTTTACTAGTACTGTCTTTCTATCTGCCTTTATGTCTTGGTTAAGTTGGCAAGATTTGTTTGAGTGATGACACACCTTTCCCTGGTTACCTTGGAATGTTTGACTGTTAGAATTAAAGGCTGCTTGCTCATGCTGGGAAGAGATTACTGCATTTCTTTTTCCTAAACTGACAGTCTCCTCATTCCTCTGACAAGACCTTTGACAGTGTCCATTCAGCACATGTTTTCTCTTAGCTCTTCTCCCTGACATTAACAAGAGTGGCTCTTTTGGTAGCACACTTGCCTCTCAATCACAATGTTACAGTTCAGGTCCTACTTATTGTCGCAAACACAAAAATCAAGGCTGACAATCCAGTGCAGTGCTGAGGAGATGTTGCACTGTCAGAGGTGTCTCCTTATGTAGAGAGATGGCTCTATCTTAGAGAAGAGCAGTTGGATTAGTCCCAGTGTCCTGGCCAATATTTATCTTCCAGTCAGCACAAAAAAAAACCCAGATCATCTGGTTATCCTCACATTGATCTTTATGGGATTTTATTAAGTTCACATTAGCTGCACTTCAAACAGTAGTCAGTTGTCTGCAAAGCAATTTGACACATCCAGTAGTTGTGTAAAACACTAAAGTGCAAAGTTTTTTTTTTTGCCTCTTTTTCCCCACTTTCTCTTTTTTTTTATTCTCTCTTTCCAGAAAAGGGTTCCCTTGTCCTTCACTTACTCAGCAGCCTCCATATTCAATGAATCATCTTCCAGCACTTCCCCCATCTTAATTCTGGTGCCATCACATCTTTCTGTCTCCTAACATTATGAGAGGACCATGGCCTCTGTGAACTCTTAAGCTACTCCTCTGTCACCTCTGAAATCCTTCCCTCCACTTCCATTCCCACAACACTTTCTGATGGAAGTGCAGGAAATGCTATACCTGTCCCTTTTAACTGCTCCCTTCCTGTCAAAGGCCCCAAACAGAACTTCCAACAGAAATAACTAATTAAATGTTCTTCTTTCAATTTAGTATGCTATATCTGTTGCTCAGAGTTCCATATACTTTACTTTGGGGCAAGTCAATACAGATTGCGTAATCACTTTCTGTGCACCCCCTTTGTATAATCCTGTGATGTCATTCTTTTTAGTTCTCTGCTTTAGTCTCATTCTGATAACTCTGTCCTCAGTTTCCTAAACAATTCTAATAGTGCTCAGTGTGAACATGAGGACCATTATGTTCACACTTCATCTTTAAGTACAATATGATTTTCTGAACTCAACACTCAGTTCAACAATTTAAGATCATAACCCAAGCTCCCATTTTTGTTTCTTTTTAGATGACAATCGTCAGTAATAATGCTTCCTTTTTCCTTTAACTCTCCTCTAGAGCCATTGTGTATTTCTCTACTGGAGCTGTACTACACCCTCTCTCTGATCTCGCCTTTTATTCTTTCCTCTCCTGCACCCCTCCTCAATATTTGTATTTGCTTTAAACTGTAATAAACTGGACAAATTTAGAAATGTATAAGTGATAGTTAATCTAAGACAATAATGATATTTCTGTTGCTACAAATGTTGCCAGCTTGCCTGAATATTTCCATCATTTTATTTTTTTGTTGCAGATTTCCAGTATTTGCAGTTTTTTGCGATAATGTTACATCTTTTAATGACATGCAAACATTGACTCTTAAAGGTCTGAGCTGTCTACTTGAAAAAGTAGTGTTAGTAGTGTTATAAATGCTTTCATAACATCACAAGAGGTGGAATAGAATTTTGGAGGATGGATGAATGGTATCTTAAACTCATTTCTGTGAACATCAGTAGACTACAGCACGCTTGTAAAAAGATGTAACTTTATCTTTGGTAGGAATTGTGAACAGAGCAGATTTTACAGAAAGATTTGCTTTCACAATGTTGCAAAAAATATGGGTAGCAAGTAAGGTAAAGATAAAGCACCATGATCACTAACTTTGGATTCATTTGTAACTATTTATTTATAAATACTATCATGTTGTTGACGCAGTCCTGGAATCCTGGCCTTTTAATGCCGTGATTCCTGATATTTTGGAATTTTATCCTATCACTAGGGTTCCAGTATATATCCAGGATGCAAATAATTGACAATTTGGCTAACTTCCATCCTCTTCATTGGAGTTGGAAGATGTCCACAGATTACAAATGCTGATAATTCTTATAAGTTCATAACAACAGGTAGAATTATTGCCAGAAAATGCCAATTAACATAGGTATATTTAAACAGGAAAACCATCAATCAACAATAATTAAGCAACAATAAGCAAGTAATGAAACAAATACATCAAATTATTTTTGTTGAGAGTGAATGAGGACACACATTTAAACATTAAGCTTCTAATATTCTATTGGGTATCTACCCATCTTCTGCAGAGAAAAAACCTGGAAACTGTATTTATATTATTTAACTGGAATTATGAAAAAAGTCCAATTGTAAAATAGACAATAGTACATTATTTATCTTGCTTTCTAGGCCAACCCCCCCCCCCCCCCCCCCGATAAAAAAGAAAACACATTTCGTCAAATGGAAACTTTGGAATGGATTTTCATGTTGGCCTTGTTAAATGAGAGTGATTATTTTCCAAGATTGAAACCAACTCTTTAGTCATATCGACCAAATTTTTACTTTCTGGTTAGGATAGGCAGCAATTGCATTGTTCAAGTCCTAGCACAATACTGCATGTGTGCAGTTGCTAAGGCAGACTGATGAGAAGGTCTTCTGTGGTTTGTTGGGTCATTGACCAACCCGTTCTCGTACCACCTATTCTTCACCCACTCATCCTACACCTACCTAACTCCCATTCTATAAGATCCTTCGGAGTCCCAATTTTTGTCTTATACCCTCATATCCTTTTCAGGTCAGCACATGCATCCATGTCTCTTCCATGGCTTTTCATGTCCCACATGCCCTTTCATGTTACTCTTTGCCAGTGCCATGACCACATCCTTCTGTTCTCCCTCAAATAACCCAGCCCCTGTTTATGTCACCTTATATTCCCATATGCCTTCATTGCTCTATGGACAGATTTCAGGATGCATTTGAAATAGATATTGAACAAAATAAAGTACTGACAGTTTGATTTTATTTACACCATGCTAAAAAGACTCTCCTTTGAACAAATAGTTATATGGAAAACAAGAATTTAAATCCCCTCAAGTGGTTAAATGTTTTAACAACAAACATGTAACCGTTGCCACATCAAAGAGAGAGAACCCTTTAATAACTTTTTAACACTGTCAGTCAAAATGTCCATGTAATCCCTTGCTAAGTGAAGTGTTTCTGGATCCTTTGAAATTTGGTAAAGTATTCATAATCGCTCCAGATATTAAAACAAACACTTGGAAATATAAACAATGGAGTCCATTAAGACCAAGAAATTGAATGAAATTTTTAAAGTTAAATTTCTTTTATTGTTAATTTATAGAAACCTGTACTTTTGATCCAGATGTTCAAATGTAGGGTTAATCATAATTTGAAGAAATAGGAGCCTGGTCATCAGAATGTGGAAATGCTAATTTTCTCAATTACCTGATACAAACTCTCAGATCATCCGTGAGCTTAACAAAAGGAAATAAGTAAACATCTGTCTTCATTGTATGTATAGAATCTTCATTTTAAAATTCCAAGCATTGTGGTAGAATTACTTGAAATCTACACGTAACACTATATTCAAAATGTGTTTGGTCAGAGTGCCATTGCATAACGATCACTTATTGTTATAAATATTGTTCCATTCAATGAGGGAGAATACAATAACAGTGTCAGCGATTCTGTATCTCAACATATTTGTAACTCGATAATAGCAGAATTAGATTGTTCTGTATATCTTAGGAGAGAACATTGCAAAGCGTGCTTGGCATACATATGTTGTGTATTATACAAAGGTTTTGACAGATCACTGAGAAGCCAGAAATTAGACTCTTCACTCTGTCTGAACTATGGGCTTGCTATGCAGGCAAGATGAACTCAGGGGATTTGGCAGGAGGTTCAGGTTTCACCTTAGTATTATTTCACAGCTGTGTTACAGTAATGGCAAGGCCATTCCATGGAGAGACCTGTCCTTGGCTGTCATGCAGTGAGACTGAAGACATGTCTGTTACTGTGTTAGTTAACAAGATGGACCAATGATCTACCTTTCACTATAGCTTATATCTGTTTACATTCATTTAGTTTGAGCAAAAGCACTGTCCAACAATTATTTAATTTACACTATAACAAATAGTTTTAGTAACTGACAAAATACTTTAGTTGAGTTATTGTTTCGAATCAGTTAATGTAGATGCTTACAACTATGTACTAAACAAATAGTGATTAAACTTTTACTCTCTTTACCTCGCAATTCTTTTTTTTTACGTCAATGCCTTTTATTGCCTGTAATTAGGAAATCCCAGATTAACTGTTTCAGGAAATGTTGGATTGAAATGTCTGCTGAATGTATAGGATGAGGCACATATCTGATCAAGGGAGATACTGAGGTCTGCAGATGCTCGAGGTCAGAGTTAAGAGTGTGTTGCTGAAAAAGCACAGCAGGCCAGGCAGCGTCCGAGGAGCAGGGAATTCGATGTTTCGGGCCGGAGCCCTTCATCAGGGATGAGGCTGATGAAGGGCTCTGGCCCGAAATGTCGATCTTCCTGTGCCTCAGATGCTGCCTGACCTGCTGTGCTTTTCCAGCAACACACTCTCAATATATCTGATCAAACCATTTTCATATCTTGACCACTCCTTCAAGTTAAATTCTTGATCAGAATGGTGCCTTGTGTACATATAGGATGCAAATTTCTATTTTCGATGCTTGGAGGACAACCTGGTGGAGTGAGCTTCTGATCATTGTTCCCCCTGCCCAATTTTAATTCCATTGATTTATGAGTGGAATTGCTTTTAACTCTTTAAGCATTATAATGGAATTATTATTAATAATAATATGGTGATGGAAAGTTGCTTCTGCAAGCCACCTTAGGGAGAACAGAGAAAGCTAAAAGTGAACTGTTGCCTTCGTGAATTTTTCAGCTGCCTCATGTAACCAACATGATGTTTTTATGCTTGTAAAACAGTCTGTCCACTTCAAACGATATTACAGGAGATGCACTCTGTATACTGAAGTACAAATAATCAAATGTGCATGTGCCTGTGGCAAGGTATCCATTGCCTGTGAGGGAACCAATGGCATTAGTCAAGGATGTGTTATGGCTCCCCAACTCTTCAAATTCTTCTTTGCTGCAGTGTTATAAAAAACACCAGGTGCATGCTCCAAGCTTTAATATTGGGTTTTGATCAGGGAAGCTCTTCACCTCTACAGATTGACAGCCTCCGCCAGCATCTCACAGGTGGTAATCAGAGAACTTATGGATGCAGGAAACTGTGCTCTAGATGTCTAAAAGGGGAAGACGTGTAGTAAACAAGTTCTTAAGTAATCTCAAATATCAAATCAACATCTCTAAGACCAAGGTTACATTTCAGCATGGACAAGGCATGCTGTATACCACCAGACGTATCTGTTAATGGCATCAATCTTGAGGTTACACAAGAATTTTCATATCTTGGTAATGTGCTCTCCAGGGATGCCACAGTTGAAGAAGAATTAATGGCAATTTCTACTTACTATCAGCTCCATAGTTGTGTCTGGAAATTCACGGCATTAAGCTGAAAACTAAAATCTAACCCTGACAGACCACTGTACACTGTGCTGTATGGTTCAGAATACGAAGTCATCTACAGCTGTCACATCAAAGCACTGGAATGTTACTGCCAAAGACATCTACAGCTGTCACATCAAAGCACTGGAATGTTACTGCCAAAGACATTAGAAGAATTTGACACTGAGACAAAAAACACAAAAAATCCTTTTTGTCCTGGACTCAACACAGTGGAAAACACCCTCCAGAAGATTTGACTTAGTTGGGCGGTCTGTAACTACCATATGGATGACAACAGAAACAAAAAGTGTGGTGCTGGAAAAGCACAGCCGGTCAGGAAGCATCCAACAAACAGGAGAGTTGATGTTTCGAACATAAGCCCTTGATCAGGAACAACAGAATCCCCAAGCAAATTGTTTTTTGGGCTAATATCTCAGAGAATATGGTAGCATGGTGATCAGTACCAAAGACCGAAGGAAATCCTAAACATGAGCCCTCCAGCTTCTGCATTGTAAATTATCTCATTTGGAAAAACACTGAGGCAGACTGACCCATGTGGAAGTAAGCACTGAAATTTGGTTCATTGTGTTTGGAAGACCATCTACTCTAAATTATCAACATCCATTGTGTCCCGATGAAATTCAGATGTGACACAATGTAGAAGTATCTCCAGTACGAACAACAACATGATGTGCCATTTCTGTGGACATCTAAGCCAATCTTGCATTGGTCTCTTTTGTCATGAGAGGATCCGCAGAAATCAGTAAAGTTGTGGGAATATCACTTATCGGGTTTTAAGAAGATTTGTAGCTCAGTTTGAGGTTCTGGATGTAGGTTTGCTCACTGAATTGGAGGGTTCATTTCTAGATGATTTGTCACTCTACTAGGTAAGCACTGCTAATGATTCCTGCTTTCTGTTTATATGTTTGGGTTTCTTTGGGTTGATGATGTCATTTCCTGTTCTTTTTCTTGGGGGTGGTAGATGCAGTCTAACTCGATGTGTTTGTTAATAGAGTTCCGGTTGGAATGCCATGCTTCACAAAACCACCAACACACTGACACAGCAGCTAATGAACTTGAAAGACCCTATACAGACAACAAGCAAAACTAATGTAATTTACAAAATACCATGCAAGGACTGTAACAAACACTACATTGGACAAGCAGGCAGAAAACTAGCCACCAGGATACATGAACATCAACTAGCCACAAAACAACATGACCCTCTCTCACTAGTATCCTTATATACAGATGAGGAAGGACACCATTTTGACTGGGACAATGCATCCATCCTAGGACATGCCAAATAGAGACGCACGAGAATTCCTAGAAGCATGGCATTCCACTCGAACTCTATCAACAAACACATTGACTTGGACCCGATTTATTTCCTCCTGAGGAAAAGAATAGGAAATGACATCACCACAGGAAATGACATCGCTAATCCAAAGAAACCCAAGCATATAATCAGAAAGCAGGAATCATCAGCAGTGCTTCACCTGGAGGCCCACCAAAGATATTACCTAGTAGGATGATGAAACGTCTGGAAATGAACCTTCCAGTTCAGCGAGCAAACCTACATCCAGAATATCACTTAAGGTAATATCAAAGCAAAACATGCGTGAGATTTGAAATAAAAACAGAAAATGTTGAATAAACTCAGTAGCATGATAACATTTGTAAAGAGATGAATAAAGTTAATGTCTTGAGTCCAATACAATTTTTCTTTGAAGCTGAAGATGGGTAGAAATGTGACAGGTTTTATGTTATTGAAAAGTGGGGAGGCAACAAAAGAGAAGATCAGGGAAAAGTTAGAGGACAAGAGAAATGAGAGATCAAAGTTGTCATGGAATAAAATGCAAAGGAAGTGGTAATGATTGCAGTGAAGAAACAAAGCATTGATCGAGAGTAGGTGATAATGGCAGGGTAAAGATTGGCTCTGACTGAAAACAGCATGAAAGCAAGATACAGACACTGAGACAGTTTATATGGAAGACAGAATTCAAAGTCTGAAGTTATTGAACTCTGTTGAGTCTAGAAGGCAATAAAATGCCTCATTGGACAATAGGTTGAAGTCCCTTACAATTTGGCAATTTTCATGGCAATAAAGTCTTCAAGTACATGGTGAGGAACCTGTGATCTTTTGATATAAAAAAATTTTTTAGTATGTAGTTTAGTGGATTTAACTTTTACTCACTAAGTGGAAAATAATGTTAAAAGAAATATTGACAGCTTAAAGGGACAAGGTACAGGATCCTTTTGTGATCTGATACTATAAGTGTTAGTTTCTTTTTCAGAAATGGAAGCTCAGGACCAGAATTTCAAAAAGAATTCTTCCATTTGATTACCTAACAGTGTAGAATGACTTGAGGGCAATCAATTAAAAGTTTTTTTAAAATTTAATTAAAGCTGTTGGCATCATGGTAGTTATGAGCTTCTTGATTGAAATCTATATATTTTTCATGTTGTATGTATGCATCTATAAACAAGCTTCAGGCTGTTCTTAACCAACTGCTGTGCTCTCTCTCCTGCCCAGTATATAGAATTTCTCAAGTCCTAGAAGTATGGTTTAATTGAAGTGCCTGTACTGTGCTCTGTGTTGCAGCTGCTTGTGGAATCAGAATTGTTTTCTGCAAGCTATTGGTTAATAGGCTAACAAACATTAGAGCTAATGGCACTTTGCAATGCAAGGTATATGCCAGACATTGATTCGTTTAATAGAAGCAAAAAAAACTTGAACATCTATGTAAACAAACGATGCAACAGCAAAATAGTGCAGATATTAGAAATCTGGAAATAAATCCAAGTGTTGGAAATACTCTGCAAGTCAGACAGAAAAACTGAGAACATTTCAGGCCCGTTTTGATGACAGACCACAGACCCAAAATGTTAATTTTTTCTCTCTAAAAGAAACCTGGTACCTGACTGTTATAACATTATGTTTTACCTGTTCTGAATAGCAGAAGTTGAGAGTTTTTTTCCATTTACTCTGGCTATACAAGTTATAAATAAATAGGAATTGTATTTCTTAAAGATAGTAATATTGTCAAATTCTTTATTTGATGAACATCTAATCCTCAATTTGCAGTATTAGATATATAATAGATCCTATTAAAGAAAGATGTGTAGTTTCAAAATTAAGTAGAACTTTGACATTATTGATCATCATTATCATTAGAATATAAGCTTATTCACCAGAGCCAACTCCCCAGAGCTAAATAGTACATCCATATCACTACCTGTAATTCCTTTTTCTACTGTTCACCTGCCCTGGGCAAGTTGGCAAGATTTCCCTTCAAAAGGATATTTTCCTGATGTGACAATGATATTGATGTCACCTGGACACAAACTGAATGTAGATATCATACTGTCAAAGAATCCAACAGATGTTTATTACAGCTAACTATTATGCACAAACACTACATTCCTCAGGTAAGTCAGTATCTAGGCTAGCAGTAGCTATTACATTTTAACAGAGTAGTTTTTCCTGCTTTAGTTGATTCAAGGTAAGATAGAATATGAGATCTTTATATCCGTGAGCCGAATGCTACGATGTGATGCCATCATTTGCATGTCTCTTAAAAGTCTACCTACCTACCAACGGTGAGCTAAAATGCAACACCAATAGCCTCATTTTATCAGCTCAGTGTGCTACTGCTCAATGTCTTTAACGCTTAACATTTGATCCTGGCATCATAGTTTCATTTTTCGGGTACAAACATTGGTACT
This sequence comes from Chiloscyllium plagiosum, assembly GCF_037043375.1. Classification (NCBI taxonomy): domain Eukaryota; kingdom Metazoa; phylum Chordata; class Chondrichthyes; order Orectolobiformes; family Hemiscylliidae; genus Chiloscyllium; species Chiloscyllium plagiosum. The sequence goes on along the minus strand of NW_028270152.1, from coordinate 49,135,840 downwards.
ACATAACGTGGGATTACTTGCATCAGTGTACACGCGTTGCCTGCATCAAATATTAGACATGGAACACCTTGAGTGGAGAGAGGAACTTTTACCTCTGCAAATTGACTTCACATATTTGACTGGAAAATGCAATACTCAGTGCGATGTCAACTTTTGCATGGCTGCCACTTTCCATGAAAAGGAAGTTTTTGATGGTACAAGGGTAAATTAATTAGTTGAAATGGCACAAGAGTGACATGTGGGCAGTAGTGCTCCCTTTCATGCCTGTCGAGTTGGTGCTGCAGGAGATATACACAGGAAGTAATTCAGTCTATGGTTCAAATACAGAGTAAAAGCATAAATGTAACCACATAAAGGCAAAGTACTAATTGAAATAAAGCAGTCACCCAACTCTCATATATTTGGCTAGAACAAACACAAAATGGTGTAGGATTGATTTGAAAGACTAAAGAGTAAGTGCCACCTAATGAACATTGTACATCTGTTCAGTTGATGCCTTTTTACAAGAATTGTAGTGAGTTTGTGCATATGACACATGAATATGTATGCAGTGAATATAGTCTGATGCGGCAGCCTATTTGGATGGCTCGGAAGGTATTTGTGGTTTTGAAATTTCGTTTTATGATAAAGTTCATATATACAGGAAAAGCTCTCCTTGATCCACAAGGTACTTGCAGGTCACTGTATAGCTTATAATAGATCTTTGCCTTGATTTCTTGTACAGCCAGAAAACTAGGATTGCCAATTGTGATTAGATCTAATCTTTAAGGTCATGAGATAGCAGCAGATGTGGTCAAAACCTATTGCGTCTTATTTTTTCCCAAAAGCCCCCTTTTTTTTCTCATCTTGCTTAAGCAACACATTTACAATTATCAATAATTAGATATCTACCTCTATACTAGCAGCATGAAGTACAAAGAAGCAACTGTCGAGAATACAGGAAAATAGTAGAAAGGATTATATTCATCTACCCTATTCCGTGTTCTTATAACATGTCGTCCAGATAAAAAAAATCCAAGTTAATTCTTGCAAAATATATCTAGCAAGTTCCCTTTTTACTCCTTCAATTGATTGAAATTCATCCACAAGATGACAGGAACCATATTTGATGTTGTAGAGTATCAAACATCCTGTCCAAGACGTCCCCAAAGCTGAGTCATGAGTGAAAGTAATGAAGCAATGTATTGGGAGGGATAATCAGGCAACGTTATGGTTGCTTAACAAACATAACTATTTTGTCAAGTGGTAGGGGTGACACGGTGGCTTAGTGGTTAGCACTGCTGCCTTACAGTGCCAGGGATCTAGTTTAATTCCAGCCTCTGGTGACTATCTGTGTGAAGGTTGCACATTCTCTCCATGTTTGCGTTGGTTTTCTCCCACAGTCCAAAGATGTGTAGGCTCGTTGAATTAGCCATGGAAAATGCAAGGTTACCGGGATAGGGCACGGGAGTGGATATGGGCGAGGTTGGTGTGGAATCAATGGGCTGTGACCAGTGGAGTGCTACAAAGATCGGTGCTGGGTCCACTGCTTTTCATCATTTACATAAATGATTTGATTGTGAGCATAAGAGGTATAGTTAGTAAGTTTGCAGATAACACCAAAATTGGAGGTTTAGTGGGCAGAGTAGAAGGTTACCCCAGATTACAATGGGATCTGGATCAGATGGACCAATGGGCTGAGAAGTGGCAGATGGAGTTTAATCTAGATAAATGTGAGGTGCTGCATTTTTGGGAAAGCAAATCTTAGCAGGACTTATACACTTAATGGTAAAGACCTCAGGAGTATTGCTGAACAAAGAGACCTTGGAGTGCAGGTTTGTAGCTCCTTGGAAGTGGAGTTGCAGGTAGATAGGATAGTGAAGAAGGTGTTTGGTATGCTTTCCTTTATTGGTCAGAGTATTGAGTACAGGAGTTGGGAGGTCATGTTGATGCTGTACAGGACATTGGTTAAGCTATTTACTGCTCAATTCTGGTCTCCTTCCTATCAGAAAGATGTCGTGAAACTTGAAAGGGTTCAGGAAGGACTTACAAGGATGTTGCCAGGGTTGGAGGATCTGAGCTATAGGGAGAGGCTGAACAGATGGGGCTGTTTTCCCTGTAGTGTTGGAGGCTGAGGGATGACCATATAGAGCTTTATAAAATCATGAGGGGCGTGGATAGGATAAATAGACAAAGTCTTTTCCCTGGGGTGGGGGAGTCCAGAACTAGAGGGCATAGGTTTAGGGTGAGAGGGGAAAGATATAAAAGAGACCTAAGGGGCAACTTTTTCACGCAGAGGATGGTGTGTGTATAGAATGAGCTGCCAGAGGAAGTGGTGGAGGCTGGTACAATTGCAACATTTAAAAGGCATCTGGATGGGTTTATGAATAGGAAAAGTTTGGAGGGATATGGGCCGGGTGCTGGCAGGTGGGACTAGATTGGGTTGTGATATCTGGTCGGCATGGACGGGTTGGACCGAAGGGTCTGTTTCCATGCTGCACATCTCTATGACTCTGAGTGGTGCTCAAAACAAAAATGGAATCACTTTTACTTCAACTGATTTGTTATGCAAATCCAAATGCATTGGAGTCATTTAAATCTGGAAATATTTGTATGGCTCAACCAATATTAATTTGGGGAACTGTTGCAACAGGGAGGCAAACCCCACTGTTAATTAAACCCAATGTTAAATGCCTCAATGTTAAAATATGAGTGACAGAGAAGTCCCAAATTCCACTAAAGAACATAATATCAATTTATTTTCTAACTCTAAACGTGAACATTAAACATGAGGAATTCACAAATTTAAGCCCTTCTTTCTCTTTACTGCAAACTATCTACCTCCAACTCTGTAAAAATATACTGTACCAATAAGAGACTTATTAAAATTACATCAACTTAATTTCAAAACCACACAGTCTCTGTCTTCTTCTGTGTCTTCACTCTTCTCGCTGCGGATCTCCCTGGTTGTCCTTTTTCTTACTGTGAGTATGTTTCACATGAAAAGGTACCTTTGATAAAGTGTACAGAGGACCTCGATGATCCGAACAAATTGGGCAGGCACTATTTAGTTTGGTAATTGATTATTCAGTTAATTGATTTCCTCTGGGGCTCGGAGTTTTCTGTGAAGTCTGCTCCCTGTTCAGGAGACAAGGCATCAGCACATTGTGTACGAGTCCCCACCCCCTGCCCACCCCCAAACCTGCTCCCCAAACCCCGTACGCCCCACCACCCACCATCCAACCCCGTCCGCCCACTCCCCCAATCCCATCCGCCCCCACCGGCCCACCCCCTACCCCGTCTGCTCCCCAACCCTGTCCGCTCCTCAACCCCATCTGCTGCCCAACCCTGTCTGCGGCCCCTGCCTCCCCCCCCCCCCCCCCCCCCAACCCCATCTGCCCCCCCAATTCCATCCGCCCCCTTGATCACCTTCAACCCCATGCGCACCCATCCTGCCCCCAAAACCCCAACTGTCCCACCCACTCTCCAAACCCCTTCCAACCCCCACCCATCCCCAATCCCGTCTGACCTCATCTGCCCTCCGCCCACCCCTCAACCCCGTCTGCCCCCTGCCCGCTCTCCAAAGCACGCCTGCCCCCAACCCTGTCCGTTCCCAACCCCCCACAGCCAGCCCCCTGAACCCTATCCAACCCCATCTGGCCACAACTCCCCACCCACCGTCCACCCCCATCCATCATCCACCCCCGTCCACACTCCTGAGCCCTCCCCGGGGGAGTCGGACTGTACACCGACAATAAAACTGCTGCTGTCTTTGTGGAGCAAGTCTCCAAATAGTACACACACACAAAAAAAAACCTTTTACTGCGACTTCTTGATAGGTTCTATTTTTGCACTGTACAGGACAATGTTAGAGAGATTATGTGGGGAAGGGGTTTCAACACCCCTGTGTAGAACTCCAGGGAAAGTATTGGGAAAGAGAGAGAGAGGGTGGGAGGCCAGTCATTTGGAGACGATGTTCTCAGCAGCATTTCAGTGAGCCGAGTTTGTTTTCAATCATTGTACCTGTAAACAAAAGATGCGATCAGGGTTGAAACAGCTCTTTGACGTGATGTTTCTTTCGGGACCTCGAAATCTCCTTTGGATAATCGGATATTAATTGATATTCGGATAATCAACATTCCTCTGTATTTAATAATTTCTTTGCGAGCAAGACGTTAAGATGGGCAATTAGCTATCCAAGAGTTTCTCTCTCCACAGCAGTTGCTCTCTTACCAAATGTCAAAATGTCCACATTTTTATACCTCCAACATTGTATCATCTCATTGAATGTATTGTTTTGCTAACATTGAATCAGACTTGATTGGGTTTTAGTATCCTGATGCATAATGTAGACTGATTGGTTCAATTCAAATTGTTGTCAAAACAGCAACCAAAACTCAAGAATCCATTTCACAGCCAAATGTTTCATATATTCAATTTTCCAGTATACTCTGGGACTGCCATCTAGCTATATACACAGGTGCCTGTAATCTCTCAGTTCAGACCAGCATTTTCTCTCTCTTCAAGGTTCAGTACACTTTCAAAGAGCTATGAACCTGCACTCCTAGGTCTTTTTGTTTAGCAACACTCCCGAGGACCTTACCATTAAGTGTATAAGTCCTGCTAAGATTTGCATTCCCAAAATGCAGCACCTCACATTTATCTAAATTCAACTCCATCTGCCACTTCTCAGCCTATTGGCCCACCTGGTCAAGGTCCTGTTGTAATCTGAGATAACCACTTTCACTGTCCACTACACCTCCAATTTTAGTGTTATCCGCAAACTTACTAACTATACCTCTTATGCTCGTATCCAAATCATTTACATAAAATGATGAAAGGCAGAGGACCCAGCACTGATCCTTGCAGCACTCCACTGGTCACAGGCCTCCAGTCTGAAAAACAATCCACCACCTTCCTCCCCCCCAATCTTCTACTTTTGAGCCAGTTCTCTTTCCAAATGGCTAGTTATACTTGTATTCTATGAAATCTAACATTGTTAACCAGTCTCCCATTGGAAACCTTGTTGAACGTCTTTCTGAAGTCCATATAGATCACGTCCACCGCCCTGCCCTCATCAATTCTCTTTGTTACTTTAAAAAACTCAAATCAAGTTTGTGACGTAATTTCCCATGTACAAAACCATGTTGACTATCCCTAAACAGTCCTTGCCTATCCAAATACATCCTGTCCCTCAGGATTCCCTAGCCCACCACTGACGCCAGGGTCACTGGTCTATAGTTCCCTGGCTTGTCATTACCACCCTCTTTAAACGTTAGCCAACCTCCAGTCTTCCGGCACCTCACCTGTGACTATTGATGATACAAATATCTCAGCAAGGGGCCCAGCAATCACTTCCCTTGCTTCTCACAGAGTTCTAGCGTATATCTGATCAGGTCCTGGGGATTTATCCACTTTTATGTGTTTCAAGACATTCATCACTTCCTCCTCTGTAATATGAACATTTTGCAAGATGTCACCATTTATTTCCCTACATTCTATATCTTCCATGTCCTTTTTCACAGTAAACACTGATGCAAAATACTCATTTAGTATCTCTCCCATCTCCTGTGGCTTCACACAAAGGCTGCTTTGCTGATCTTCGAGGGGCCTTATTCTCTCCCTAGTTACCCTTTTGTCTTTAATATATTTGTAAAAGCCATTTGGATTCTCCTTAACTCTTTTTACCAAAGCAATGTCATGTCCCCTTTTTGCCATCCTGATTTCTCTCTTAAGTATACTCCTACTACCTTTATACTCTTCTAAGGATTCATTTGAACTATCTTGTCCATGCCTGATGTATGCTTCCTTCTTTTTCTTAACCAAACCCCCAATTTCTTTATTCACCTAGCTTTTCCTACACCTACTAGCCTTTTCCTCCCCCCCCCCCCCCCCAACAGGAATATACTTTCTCTGGATTCTCGTTACCTCATTTCTGAAGGCTTCCCATTTTCTTGCTGTCGCTTTACCTGTAAACACCTCCCCCCAATCAGGTTTTGAAAGTTCTTGCCTAATAACCTTCAAAATTAGCCTTCCTCTAATTTAGAACTTCAACTTTCAGTTCCGGTCTATCCTTTTCTATCACTATGTTAAACCTAATTGAATTATGGTCACTGGCCCCAAAGTGCTCCCCCACTAACACATCAACCATCTGCCCTGCCTTACTTCCCAAGCGTAGGTTACATTTTGCATCTTCTCGAGTAGGTACATCCGCATACTGAATTAGAAAATTTTCTTGTACACACTTAACAAATTCCTCTCCATCTAAACCCTTAATACTATGGCAGTCCAGTCTATGTTTGGAAAGTTAAAATCCCGTACCATAACCACCATATTATTCTTCCAAATCTCCTTCCAAATCTGTTTCTCAATTTCCCTCTGACTATTAGGGGGTCTATAATACAATCCCAATAAGGTGATCATCTCTTCCTTATTTCTCTGTTCAACCCAAATAACTTCCCTGGATGTATTTCCGAGAATCTCCTCCTTCAGTATCTATGTAATGCTATCCCTTATCAAAAATGCCACTCCCCCTCCTCTCCTGTCTCCCTTTCCTTCATGAGACATTTGTGTCCTGGAACATTAAGCTGCTAGTCCTGTTCATCCCTGAGCCATGTTTCCATTAGGGTAAGGCTGAAATGTAGAAAACTGGTGAGGAAACCAGGATTGGAGATTGGAGATTGGATTCTTGGATTTTGGAGAAATCGGATCTGATTCTTGTGATCAGGACTACAGGAATTGTAAGAAAGAAATTAGAGAAATAACAAAATGACCACCCCAAGAAGTGTTGTTTTTAGAAAAGTAGTGTTCAGTGCATTTTTTTTTAACCAAGCATCATTGCACTCCACTCGCATAATGAGGTTTGAAGTGTTATTGAAGTGATTTGTGAACATATTAGATTTTCCTTGGCTCCAAGCATGTGATATTGTGATTCTGAATCTTTACTGAAAGATGCATTCATATGTAAAATAAAATCTAATTCCTGAAAATAATGAACCATCAAGACACAAAAAAAGCAATTATTCAGTCAGATGTTGTCTTTTTTTCATTCCATACAAACAATATGGAGAAATGGTACTGTGGTTTTGGCAATCCCTCCATGGCCTATGGTTTCAGTAATGGTTTTACCATGATCAATATCTTCTTCATATGTTTAGGATCTAACTATACCAACTCTGACCCTGAACCACCTGTTTCACTACTAATCCACAAGCAAAGGGCAACTTCAATGTATGTACACTGCATCTTTGTCATTTTCCTCAACTGAATAAGAACCTTCCTCTCATTATTTGTTTATGGGATGTGGGTGACATGGAAAAACCAACATTTATTGCCCATTTCTAATTGCCTTTAAGAAGGCGGTGGTGTTTTGAAAGAGCTACTTGCTATTAGCCATGTGGATGATCAGCCATGATCATAATGAATGGTGGTGCTGGCTCGAAGGGCCGAATGGCCGACTCCTGCATCTGTTGTCTATTGTCTATTGCTGGGTGTTCCCATGTACTTGCGTTCCTTGTTCAGGACAGTAGAAGTTATGAATTTAGAAGACGATTTTGAAAGTTGCCATAATAAATCTTCATCACAGGCACATCTTGCAAACATGTGCACTTGTAGTGGGAACAATAAATGCTTAAGGTGCTGGATGGCATGCCAATAAATTGAATTGCTTTTTTCTGAGGCCTTCAAGCTTATTGAGCAATGTAGGGGCTGCACTCATTCAGACAAATGACAAGAGTTCCATGTCTTGTGCTTTACAGGTGGTGGACAGCATTTGTGGAGTCAGGATGCAAAATATTTACCAAAGAATACCCAGGCTTGACCTTCCCTTACTAGTATTTGTTTGGCTAGTACAATTAATTTTCTGGTCAGTGGCTTCCACCCGGATGTTCGTGGTGGGAGATTCAACAATGGTAATGCCATTACTGAACACCACACTTCATGGGCTGGCAGGTCTGATGTATACAGTGAGTCTAGATCAGTTAGGACTATATTCAATGTAGTTTAGAAGCATGAAGGTGGTGGAGAGAGTGGGGTGGGGTGGGGGCTTCTTGTAGAAATCTAACAAGTTTTAACAAGATGAGACAGAATACACATTAGAAAGATGTTCCCAATGATAAATTAGGGACTAAGACGAGGAGAAATGTTTTGCCGAGACAGTGGTAAGCCTGTGGAAATTAAGCCTCAGAAAGCAGTTGAGGCCAAAACATTGAATGTTTCCAGGAAAAAGTTAGATAAAATTCTTAGGGCTAAAGATATCAAAAGATATGGGGAGGAAGTGGGACCTGGGCAGTAAATTGGATGAACAGCAATGATCATATCGAATGGCAGAGCAGGCTCAAAGGGATGAGTGACCTACTCCTCTGATTTTCTATGTTTCTATTGAATGTGGAGGGAAGGTGATTAGACTCTGTCATGTTGGAATAGTTATTACTTACTATTTATGTGACATCAATGTTACTTGCCACTTTGTTTTAGCTCAAGTCTAGTATGGTGTTCTTCATTATCTGGGAGGTGAGGATTGTGCTGAATATTTTGCAGTAAACAGCAAACATTCCCATTTCTATGACTGATAGAGTTATTGATGAAGAAGCTGAAGAAGATTGAACAAAACACAGTGCCCTGAGGAACTTGCCACAGAATCCTGGGGCTGAAGATAATTGATCTCTAATAACCATGATAGTCTTCCTTTGTGCTAAGTGTGACTCCAGTAAATGGGGAGCCTTCTCCCACTTCTAATTGACTTCAATTGTGACCTCAAACTTCCTGAAGGGTTGGGAACTAATATAAAAAATTCCCCAGATAAGCATCAGAAGATCCACTTGTATAGTTTATAGCAGTGCCCAAAACATTCATTGCTCATTGATTCAAACCACTAAGTCACCTGAGGTTGACAGAACCATGAAATAGAGTCATAGAGATGTACAGCGTGGAAACAGACCCTTCGGTCCAACCTGTCCACGCCGTCCACTTCCTGTGTCAAACATCTTATCCTATTGCTGTCTCTCCGTCTTCCTTTTTGACTTCAAATTTTGGTTCCTGTCTATCCTTGCTAACTCTGCATTGTTTAGTTTACCAATGGTGGCAGAGCTTTTGCATGCCTAAGATTTACCTTGTTGACTCCTTCCCTGAACGCTTACATCATCTTCACCTTACGTAAACCTTTGTTAAACATACACATTTTCAACATAATTAAGCTGCTATACAAATGCTATTTGCTGCTGCTATATGATGCTTTGGTGGGGAAATAAATCCTTGTCATAATTGTAAGATTATATGTTACTTTAGCATTTCATTTAGGTTCCAGAAATTTTTAAGTTGCAGCATCATTTTGTTTGCCCTCAGCATAGAGGAAATTATTTCTGAAAACATTTCAAATAAAGCGGTTGAGTGTCATATTCCATTAAGAAATCTCTGCACAGCAGGAGTCTAGCAAGCACTTCTTCAAAAGCCTCTCTGTTTAAAGCTGGATGACCCCACAAATTAGATTGTTACCATCTGGAATTCAAAGCAAAATAAGTATTATATAAAAAATAAATAACAGGAAAGCACAGAGCAGTTTCACTCAGTTTTGGGGATGCATTAATAAATTCTAAAATTATGAAGTGCAAATTAAATTGCAGCTGGGTTGATTATTTTTGTGTGAATTTCTGAAGTGATGAGCTCTGTAATTTGGGCCACCATTACTTTATTAAAATGAAGAAAGACATAAATTTGCTTTCTAGTAATTATACAAAGTATACTAACTAGGCTTCTGTCTTCTTGTAAATTTATGTGACTTCCCTATGTTCTCTTTTTAAAAAATTCCTATGTTAATACAAAAACCATCCTCCACCATAATAATTAATTCTTCTTTCTCCTTCAGATTTTTTCATGGTATTTGGGATTACTGCAAAGCTGGTTAATAAATTCTTTAATTTATTCATGAGGATTAGAGTTAGAGTGACTGGGGAAGATGTTGCACACAATAGTGAGAATGGTAGAACATGGTGGGTCATGGTGGGAGGTGGGTACAGTAGCAGAGATAGAGTGAATGTGTGAGATCGGATAGAAAATAATGACGTTTACCCTGGTGGAGTGGAGAAGGATATTGACCATCTTCCTGAAATGCTGGGCTTTCCACCAGACGGCTGTGACTGCACTTCCACTTTGCAACCTCACACCAGGCTGGCATTGTCTGGTGTCATGGTCTCCAGTGCTGGTCCTGAGGGAGGAGGAAATCCTACATAGGTACCACCCCTTCCTGCAGGATCTCCTCGACTCTGCCTGCAGAGTGGAGTGCCAATTTCCCTCTGTTTCCAATTTCAGAGCACAAATACCTTTCTCCATTTTCGTTAACCCCCCCCCCACCCCTCCCCCACCCCGTCAAGGTTCTGTCCTGTATAGGATGCACTCAGCATAACCAACCCATTTTTTAACCATTCACAATCCCTGCTATCTCCTATTCAACTTCTATTATCCCTTGGCTTACTAAACAATTCCTTTGTCTGCTTCTCTTTTTTTTCCCTCTTGCTCTCTGACAGTTACTAGCCCTGCTGAGTTTCATCAGCATTTTGTTTCTGTTTGCTCAAGCACTTCTTGTCTGTTTTCCTTTATCTTGCCAATGTCATGACGAAAGAGGCAGGAAGACCATGCTTTCTGGTCTACGCTCACTATTGCGCTGAAACCCTCAGGAGGTGTAGGTGTTTTAACGAAAGAATTCTGCTGATTCCGGTGTCAAGTTCCTCTGGGACTGGTGTTCCTCCTGTTGGAATGAAGATGCTCATGAGGTTAAATGGGCCTTTTGGGTTAATAGGAGGATGTGAAAGCATGCTTTGAATTATTTGGGGGGGAGTTCTATCATTGAGAATAGCATGTTTCTTACAATCATACCTTGCTCATACTTTTCTCCTGAATGCTTCCCTGGCCAGATTGATATTCCATGGTTTTCTTTTCACTGAGCCTGATCTCTTGTAGGGATACAATGTTGATATTTGGCTTAAAAGTTCCCAGCTATCTAGAGTGTGTTATTGACCAATTACACTGTTCTGTGAATATGGTCATGATGTTTCAGCTTAACAGTCAATGAGTTGGCATTTTCATTTTGTTTATTTAACTTGTCTGATGCAATGAATCCCATCCGGCTGCTGACGACAGATGCAAAGCTCCTAATACTCACTGAGCATGCGGAGACGGTATGTACATGAGAAGAGCAGCAGTGGTAAGAGATAAATACTGGCAACAGAAAGCCTTTTCAGTCTAGAGGAAGAGTTAAGTCCATTAGGGATCAGAGAAGGAAGCTCTGTATGGATTTGGAAGATGGGCACGTTCCTCAATGAATGCATTGCATTGGTTTTCTCAATGGAGAAAGTAAACATAAGGGTGGAGGACTGTAAAATCTTAGAAGAAATTAACCTAGAGAGAGGGAGAGAGAGAGAGAGAGAGAGAGAGAGGCGATACAAGAGGTTTTAGCACCTTAAAAGGGGATAAATCCATAGATCAGATAAAGTGTATCCATCACAGGCTATTGAGGAAAGCGAGGGTCAAAATATCAGAGGTCCTGGCTGTAATTTTGAAATTCTCTCCAGCCACATGTGAGGTGCCAGAGGATATGGAGGGAGAGCTAAATTTGTCCAATTATTTTTAAAAAGGAAGGAAAAGAAGAAATTAACCTCGGTGATGGGGAAGTTATTAGAAAAAACGCATGGAAAGTGTATATCTGCACTTGGAGCAACACGTATTAATCAGAGATAGTGAGCATGGATTTATTAAAGGAAGGTCATATTTAGCAAATTTGGTCCCACTTTGAGGAGGTAACTCAGAATGTTGATGAGATTAATCACTTGATGTGATCTACATGGACTTTAGCAAGGCTTTTGGTAAAGTCTCAAATGACAGGCTGGTCAAGAAATGAAGAGCCTTTGGGAACCAAGGCAAGGTGACATATTAGATCTCAAAATTAATTGGGAGTCAGGAATCAGAAGGTGATGGTTGAGGGCTGTTTCTGTTACTGGGAGTCTTTTTATAGTGGGATTTCACAGGACTTAGTGCTGGGGCTCGGTGTTTGTGGTGTGCATTCATGATTTTGACTTAAATGTCAGGGATATGACCAAGAAATTTACAATTAACAGGAAAATCTGAAGGTTGGTAAAGCATGAGGAGAATAGTTGTAAACTTCAGGAGGATATCAATGGACTAGTCAGCTGGCCAAAGCAATGCAATCCAGACATGTGTGAGGTCATGCACTTAGCCAGGGCTAACAGGGGAAGGAATTACACTCTGAATATCAGATCCTGGAAAGTACTGAAGGACCTTAGTCCATAGATCCCTGAAAAGGTAGCAAACAAAATAGGTATGGTGCTTAAGAAGGCACATAGGATACTTGCCTTTATTAGCTGAGGAATGGAATACAAGAACAAGGTTACGCTGGAACTGCATTTGTAGGGTGACCAAGACTATAAACTTAACATTCAAGTGTATTCAACATCCTGCAAAAATAGACAAAAAGTAAAAAGGAAGTGGGGTGACTTTGTTAATAAAGGAAACAACTCAATGCTGTGGTGAGTAACCTTACTGGTACAATAGACTTTGATGTGGAATCAGTTTGGGTGAAAAGAAGGACTTGTGTGATTATCTGAATGGTAATAGATTAAGAAGGCCGTGCAGCAAAACCTAGCTATTCTTGTGCATCAGTTGTTGAAGGTAAGCATTCAAGTGCAGTAGGTAGTGAAGAAGGCAAATCTTTGCCTTCACAGCAAGAGCATTATAGTACAGGAGTAGGGATGTCTTGATGCATTTGTACAGGGTCTTGGTGAGACCACACCTGGAGTATTGAGTAGCTGAGGAAGAATGTTCTGACTATAGAGGGAGTGCAACAATGATTTACCAGACTAATTCCTAGGATGGAGGGATTGACATATTTAGGGCTGGAGTTTGAATGAATGAGGGGTTTCTCATAGAAACTTGTAAAATTCTAACAGGAATAGACAGGGTAAAGGTAGGAAGGGATGTTCCTGCAGAGAACCATGGATCACATTCTAAGGAAGCAGGGTAGAACATTTAAGACTGAGATGAGGAAAAACTTCTTCACCTGGAGAGTGGTGAGCCTGTGGAATTTCTGCCACAGAAAATGGTTGAGATCAAAACATTTGAATGTTTTTGAGGAGGAGTTAAATAGAGTTCTTACAGCTAAAGGGATCAAAAGGTATGGGGAAAAAAGTTGGAACAAAGTGCTGAGTTAGATTATCAGTCATGATCATATTGAATGGCGGAGTAGGCTCAAAGGGCCTATTTCTAGCCCTATTTTCTATGTTTAATTATTTACTATGTATATTTATAGTCTTGGAGAAGGGGACAGAATGTAATATGTCAAAATTTATTGTTATTAAAGATATAAGTGGGAGTGGATATCGTGATGAAGACCTAAGGAATTTACGAGGTTATATAAGTACGTTGAATGTGTGGGTAAAATCCTGGCAGATGGAGGTTAATGTCTTCAAATATGAGGTCATGCGCTTCGGTAGAAAGAATCAAATCGCAGAAGAGAGACTTGAGAAAAGATTTAGCGTAGAAGGATCTGAATGTTCTTGTGTGAAACACACAAAGGTAACATGCAGCTGCAGCAAGCAATTAAGGTGGCAAATGGAAATTTGGCCTATATTGCTGAGAGGTTAGAGTATAAAAATGGCGTAATCTTTTTACAACTTACAAGGAGTTGTACCTGGAGCACTGTGCAGAGGTTTAGTTCCCAAATTTAAGAAAGAATATATTGGTATTGGAGACAGTTCAAAAAAAAAGATTTGCTGGGCAGCTTCCTATGATGTAGTGGTTGACTTATTTAGAACAGCTAAACATGTTAGGCGTTTATTCATTAGAGTTTGAAGGACTAGAATGTGATTGTGTTGATACATACAGGATTCGGAGGGGGCATAACAAGCTGGTTGTTGAGAAGATGTTTCCATTAGTGGGAGAATCGTGTAACAAGGAACATAGTCACAGAATTAGAGAACACTCATTTCAAACTGAGATGGAGAGAAATTCTTCGCTGAGGGTAGTGAATGTCTAGAATTTTCCATTCTAGAGAGATTTGGAGGCTACATCGCTGGAAGTACTTAAAGAGAATTTGAAATATCAAAGAGTTGAAGGCTATGAGGATCTGACACGAAAGAAGAGTTGAGGTCTGGAGCACACCAGCCATGATATAGTTAACTGATGGAGCAGGCTTGAGGGACCAAACGGCCTACTCCTGTTCTTGTTTATTTGTATTTGCCTGATTGTAACATATCACATCTTACTTGTCTGTGTTTACTTTACTTGAGGTGGACAGTGGATTGTCCACTACAACAGGATCGTCCCTCCCACGGCAGACAGTCAATAGCACCCATTCTCTACATCATTTTGGATAGGATTTTTCGTCTGTAACTGTTGTGTTTTACCTTGTGCAGGCAAAATGGAGAATCCTCTCCAGAGCACAAGTCTGCAAAATTGACAAGCTGACTAACATGAGGACCCCTCACACATTGGTCTCATTGCAGTGCTGCTGGGAAGTTGACATACTTAGACATCAGTTTGTATTTGGGCTCCATTGCAGATTATTTGTAAAGGTTCATTCCCCTAGGTTTCAACTCTGACGTATCCACAAGGCTTTGGATATTTGACCTTGGTTGGAGGTCTAGTTGCTGAGTGCTGCCAGTGTGTGTCCATTTGCTAGTGTGCCTACACACTGTGTGTCTGAGGGCCAGACCTCCATGGATTTGGTTTAAAGCTTTTGTCTTGGGCTGTGAGGCAGCCGGTTCCCGTGTGTCATCATGGGAATGCACAGCTGAGGATTTGACAATGAAGAGATTTGGACTGATAGGAAGACACTTACACATTTGCTTTCTTTCCTGCATTGCACCTCACTAACAGTATAAGCAGAAGAAGACAAGCAAACTAGCACACAAAAGCAGAATGCTTGCTAGCTCTCTTCACCCCACACTCGATACCATTGATATGTTGGACACACACAATCATTATCAACATGACACTCTAGCCTGTGCTTGCAGCTGGTTACAATATCAAATATTATATATAAAGAGTGCAGAACTCTCTTGGGTTATAAAGACTACAAATTGAGTTTTCTTCCAAGGTCCTGTCACCTACAGTTACCGCTTTTTAGTATTGTCAGTCTAGAGTGAAGAACTGCATTGAGTATCCTCAGCCTCATCATAATCTCACAGCATCCATCTAAAATAGTGTAAACAAATATTAAAGGTTAACAATTATCAACAAGTCCAGCATGTCCAATCCAGATTGTCATCATGATTGGTGAGGGTATGGAATCATAAACACAACCAAAACAGACTTCAGGGTCTGAAAAGTGCTTATTAAGTGCACGTAAGAAAAACTGTTTAATTTCTACCTTTATTCCTTTACTTTTCTACTTAATACAAGGAAGAACTGTAATGTTAATTTTTAACTTTGTTCTTCATATAAGTAAAAATAATGATAATGCTTTACTTTTAACTTTATTTCTTTATGTTACTACTTATACCTAAGTTTTGTAATCAGGTACCTTTGCATCTAAGATGGGCCTTGTGTGGCGACATTGTATGCTTTTCACTGTACACGGTACTTCTGCACTTCAGTATACGTGACAATAAAGCTTAAATCAAATTAAATTAAATCAAATCAAATTAAAATGTATTTGTTAATAGATGATTTTTACAGTAATTTAAATCACAAATATCTCTACCAGTAATGAGGGAAAAGCTAACTTGCTTAATTTAATCAATTAAACTTCGGGAACATTTTTATACATACAGATATTTTAGACATGACCATTTTTGCTAAGCAATTCATCATGAAAGGATTCATTTTATTGACAATTTGAACTTACTGCTTCAATATTTCAATGACTCATAAGTAAATGGTCAGGATTGAGTTCCTTTATGCTGTTCTGTGAAATTTATTGTTTGGGTGTTAAACATTCGCATTGATATTTACCTTCTTTCTGTCCTAACAGTTATAACTGTTAGACTCTTTTCAAAGTGTTTTTTTTCTATTTGATCTTGAGTAAATTTAAATTACTTGCTCCATAAAATGCCTTGGCAAACTTTGAGGAAACCTTAATCAACTGTGCTTTATTGTGTCCTATCTGAAACAATCCATTTTAGCTTACACTTGTATCCTATTCTCCTGGTAAACTATTCTAATCAGTACACTTGGTGACCTATGATATCAGTGAACAGTAATCATTTGAAAATGTCACTACAATTTCCTGCCAGGTTCTTCCATTGAAAGAGAACAGTTTAAGCTCTATAATTCTGACCTTAATTGCTCTAATCCCCTCATTATTCCATATAACAATTCTGTGCATCTTTTCCAGTTCCGTTCCATCTATCTTATAATAAGTGTTCCAGATTACGTACTATACAGTGTGTCGGGATAACCACCTGTAACAACGCACTCTTCATTTTTTTGTACACAATCTAAAATCATTAACAAAAACAGAAGTTGCTGGAGGAACTCAGCAGCTCTGGCAGCATCTGTGATGATGAAGCAGAGTTAACATTTTGACTCTTCTTCATAACCAAAATCTAACACAAAAATCATTTCTGTTTTATTGACTGCAGTCAGATATAAGCATGGTGTCTTTAAGGATCTATATTAGCTGATACCACTTTTTTGATTTTTTCTTGTCTAAAATAAATTTTTTAGTCCTTTAATATTGTAGCTTAGATTATGACTTGAAATGCAGCTGCTAATTATCTGTTCACCTATCCAAAATTTAAAGCTGAGTGTGTAACCTGTTACCATTTTCAGTCTGTTAACCACCCATTACTACATTACTATTATCCAAAGACTTTGGGATGAAGGTGACACCCACTCCAATAACATTTAGGAAAAGTTTTGGTGTCAATTTATATCAAGCTCTTTAGAATAGTTTTATCCAAACCAGTAGCTACTTGTAAATGTCTGCCATTTTTGTTTTTTTCCTGGCTTGGTGCTTGTTTTTTTACCAAAGAATTCTCTCAGTTGGCCTTTGAACTTTCTTGAACCAGCCTGAAATCATTGACTATCATTATTCTGATCTGCTTCTAATAATTACCCCTAAATTGCCAATTTAGAGTCTGGATATGTTCAAGAGCACTTCAGTTACACCAGTATGTAGTTTAAAACAGTTCAGTGATGAAACTGATCATCTGAGATTACAAAATCATCCTTTCGGTATTATTTATGTTAGCTCATCTACTAAACCATGTTGATTACACATTTGTTTACACAAAAGACATATTAACATTTCCTATACTCAAGAATCACTAAGAATTAGCAACAAACACCAATTGAGACTAAGTTATTTTCTACATTGAGGTATTTTGGACTCCAATGGAATGAAAGAAATACTTATCTCAGCAATGTGTTTCGATACAAGGGAACATACAAGATCTAAAGTATATGCATGAATCAGCATACATATAATAAATTTTAGAAAGTATTTTTTGCCATCACCTCCAAGTCAGTGTACAAATTGTTTGTTTTGAGTGTTTGTGATGAAGAGGACTGGTTACCCAAGAGTTGAAAACATTCAGCTTTTGTGTGTCAACCAAAATGAAGCTCTGTTGGAACTGTCACGTTTGAATTTCTGTGTAGTGCCAACAATAAACTGGTTATTTTGTCAGCCTAGACTCTCAACTCTGTATCAGAAAGACATGCGTTCAATTCTCAAAATCTCAAATTTTCAAAATACTTCAGGCAGACATTCCTGTGCAGAAGTGAGAGATCCGGCACTGTCAAGGTAGTGAACTTTAATTAATAAAAGCATTGCCATGCAGAATATACCAATTACTGATGATTGACGATAACTTTCAAGCTTTGTTTAAATTTTAAACCAAACAATCTTCCTTTGGTTATTTTGCACGATTCTGCTATGATTAGAATTTGCTTTGCAGTTAAAATTCTGGGGTATTGCGATTGTAATTGCTTGTTTTTGGTTATGGAACATTGTCCTCGAAAGAAGAAATTACAGAGTGTGAAATGCACTCACAACAACCTGGTTTTAGAAAGGAATGAAGCTATTGGCAATTAAATGACTGTGCTTTCTTTTGGATCTTTCATCTTGTTCCTAAACGTCTGTCTGAGTAATGAGATCCTTCTCTGAAAAAAGCTGACATGAAGAATGTTGAGGCAGAGGCTGGAGGGTTGAATGACCCTTTCTGATTTTATATTCTTCATAACATAGAACTGTACAGCACAGGAACAGGCCTTTTGACTCACAATGTTGTACCGAACATGACACCAAATTAAACTAATCCCTTTTGCCTGCCCTTAGTCCATATCCCTCCATTTCTTGCATATTCATGTGCTTACCTAAAAGTCCTTTAAATGCCCCTATTGTATCTGCTTCCCCTATCACACTTGGCAGTGCGCCCCAGACTCCTACCACTCTGTGTAAAAAAAACTTATCCTTCACATCTCCTTTTGAGCTTTCCCCCTCTCACTTTAAATGTATGCCTCCTAGTTTTAGACAATTTAACTCTGGGGAAAAAGATTCTGACTGTCAAGCCTATCTATGCATCTTATAATTTTAAAGTCATCTAACAAGTCTCCCCTCAGCCTTCGCCATCTAAAGAAAACAACCAGAGTTTTTCCTAGACTCTTCTTATACCTCATACCTGCTAATCCAGGCAGTATCCTGGTAAACCACTTCTGCACCCTCTGCAAAGTCTACATCCTTCCTGTAATGTGGCGATCAGAATTGAACGCAATACTGTAAGTGTGGCCTAACCTAAGTCTTATAAAGCTGCAACATGACATCCTGACTCTTGTGCTCGATTCCCTGACCAATAAAGGCAAGCATTCCATATGCCTTCTTTGCCACTCTATTTACTTGCGTAGCCACTTTCAGGGAGTTGTTGATTTTGCTATAACAAGACACTGACTGGGAAATTTGCATTTTGCAGTGCATTGCTTCAAGCTGTGACTGGCTTGGTTGCCTTGCCAAGGTTCGTTACACATTTCTGCTGTTATGTAATTATGTGGAGAGTTATAATAGTTACCATCAAGGCCATTTATTGAATTTAACATGTACTTTTGCAGCTAGAGGCAAATAGAAGTCGAGTCCTCTTTTCCGAATTACCTCAACAGAACTGTCTTTATAATACATTGGTTCAATGCCATGAAGAAGCAGTTTGACCTTCGATGTTAATGGAAACTAGTTTATACAGGGTACAAAATGGCTGCCTAGCTATTTTCCTCTTCTGCAACAATTCCCAATTTCTCCAATTCTCAGTTGATTGAATTCTCAACACAAATAATGCAGAAAGCCTTGAAAAGTGAATTATAATACATCACTAAAAGCTTACCTGGTTCTCAGTGGTCTAAAGCCAGCAGTGATTTGACAATTTTGTGCATCATCATTGGGAAATGTGTAGCCAATGATGTTAAAGTTATTTAGATTATGGTCAAAGTCAAAAATTATTTCCAATGATTTGACTTCTTTTTTTTTAATTCTGAAAGCATGCAGAGAACAATTGTGCTATTGAAAAAAAACCGATAAAGTCAACTGTCATTTTAGAAATAGCACATATATCAAAGTGCATTTGTAAATGAGGGTTAAACACTTGAAAATTGAAGCCTTTTCATTCATGCATGAAGTATTGACAATTTTGAAGATTTGCACATGTTATTTATAAAAACCAATGATGGTAAATTTCTTTCAAATATGTTTGCTATTGCAGTGCACAATTTTTTAGTTTTGTAATTTAAATTAATTTTAAAATTTGCATGCTCGTACTGTATTTAAATATTCCCATAGCACAAATTGTAGTTGTGATATATGATTGAAATAGTCATACATCTTGATACTGCATAGGTATGAATTAAAGAAAAGGAGCCATTTCCCATCCATGCAGTAATTATATGTACCTGTTTGTTAACGGAGTCATGCTAACCCCGAAGGCACTTGTCCTCCCAAGTTATTTTGGTTGCTGGCTCTAGCATAGATAGCACTTGCTGAACTGTATATGACAGATTTGTGTTTCGATTGTGGATCGAAGGGTCTGTTTCCATGCTGTCCATCTCTATGACTCTATGAAACGCATAAGAGTGGATGAATCCCCAGGACCTGATCAGATGTACCCTAGAACTCTGTGGGAAGCTAGGGAAGTGATTACTGGGCCTTTTACTGAGATAGTCACAGGTGAGGTGCCAGAAGACTGGAGGCTGGCAAACGTGGTGCCACTGTATAAGCATGGTGGTAAGGATAAACCAGGGAACTATAGACCAGTGAGCCTGACATTGCTGGTCAGCAAGTTGTTGGAGGGAATTCTGAAGGACATGATATACATGTATTTGGGAAAGGCAGGGACTGATTAGGGATAGTCAACATGGCTTTGTGCGTGGGAAATCATGTCTCACAAACTTGATTGAGTTTTTTGAAGAAGTAACAAAGAGGACTGATGAGGGCAGAACAGTGGACGTGATCTATATGGACTTCAGTAAGGCATTCGACCAGGTTCCCCATGGGAGACTGGTTAACAATGTTAGATCTCATGGAATACAGGGGGAACTTGCCATTTGAATACAGAACTGACTCAATAGTAGAAGACAGAGGGTGGTGGTGGAAGGTTGTTTTTCAGACTGGAGACCTGTGACCAGTGGAGTGCCACAAGGATCGGTGCTGGCTGCACTACTTTTCATCATTTAAGTAAATGATTTGGATGTGAGCATAAGAGGTATAGTTAGTTGGTTTGCAGATGACACCAAAGTTGGAGGTTATCTCAGATTACAACGGGACCTAGACCAGGTGAGCCAATGGGCTGAGAAGTGGCAGATGGAGTTGAATTTAGATAAATGTGAGGTGCTGCATTTTGGGAATGCAAATCTTAGCAGGACTTATACACTTAATGGTAAGGTCCTTGGGAGTGTTGTTGAACAAAGAGATCTTGGAGTGCAGGTTCATAGCTCCTTGAAAGTGGAGTCACAGGTAGATAGGATAGTGAAGAAGGTGTTTGGTATGCTTTCCTTTATTGGTCAGAGTATTGAGTACAGGAGTTGGGAGATCATATTGCGGTTGTACAGGATATTGTTTAGGCCACTGTTGGAATATTGCGTGCAATTCTGGTCTCCTTCCTCTCGGAAAGATGTTGTGAAACTTGAAAGGGTTCAGAAAGAAATTTACAAAGGTGTTGCCAGGGTTGGAGGATTTGAGCTATAGGGAGAGGTTGAATAGGCTAGGACTGTTTTCCCTGGAATGTCGGAGGCTGAGGGGGTGACCTTATAGAGGTTTACAAAATCATGAGGGGCATGGTTAGGATAAAGAGACAAAGTCTTTTCCATGGGGTTGGGGAGTCCAGAACTAGAGGGCATAGGTTTAGCGTGAGAGGGAAAAGATATAAAAGAGACCTAAGGGGCAACTTTTTCACGCAGAGAGTGTTGCGTGTATGAAATGAGCTGCCAGAGGAAACGGTGGAGGCTCTTAAATGCAACATTTAAAAGGTATCTGAATGGGTATATGAATAGGAAGGGTTTGGAGGGATATGGGCCGGGTGCCGACAGGTGGGACTAGATTGGGTTGGGATATCTGGTTGGCGTGGACAAATTGGATCGAAGGGTCTGTTTCCATGCTGTACATCTCTATGACTCTAAGTGCAGTACAACAAAAACATAATTGTCCCTACTTAATGCTAATCTGGGTCATGTTAGTGTTTTCTGTTTTGCACTGGGAATTTCAGATCTTGTTAAAGTTCTGTGGCTATTATACCGACTTTTTTTAAAAATTTTGTGATGCTTACATTTTTGTCTGAGTATTTTTTAACCAGTGAACCATGACATTGAGAAAATAAAGTCCCTTAACACTGGCAGATTTTTTTAACTGTAGTTGCTTGAGGCTGATTTCTTTGTATACTCCCTTGGTAGAATGGTTTATCGCTTAATTAAATGGCAGACGGCATAAGCTCATCCGTAACCTCCAGCAAGATTTATATACCATTCTGAAAAGCAAAATCAAAGAGAATATCAAGCTGAAAAATTCTTTACACAAAGTTCAATGACTTGCTAATCAAACCCATTCTCAGCTGGTAATGAAGCCAGTTTTATAAAGATGTTTTTACGGGAAAAAAAAGCAGATTCTAGTTCACTGGTGACTAGAAACAACATGAAATATTGCATTTACAGTGGAGAGAAGAATTCAGAAACAGTGCTTTAGACGTTTTAATTTACTTGCTGATAAAGCCTTCAGTTATATATTGTTCGTCTTTTATCAGGAAAAGGTAGAAATGGAGTTCAGAATATCGCAGTTATCACCACCCTGATGAGCAAAGGCATCTTGCTTCCACTTTACTAACAGTGTACTTGTTTTGCTTGCACAGACTACTTTGACACTGCAATTTTGGAAGAAGGTTTGAGCAAAAATAACCATTCATCTTTTACTTGTGTTGTATATTTAAGTTGGTATGTGCATGTATGTGCTTGCAGAACTTCTTCATTTTTAAACGGAAATTTGTGCATTAAAGTCTTTCCTCTGAGCATTAAATGAAGACTGCATTTTTATAAATCTGACCGTGTAAAACCATGCAGTTGAACTGATAATGGAAGTTGAAGTATAAATAAATTTCACATCTTTGTATTGCTGCAATTAGATGTAAAATTGTTTGAGTATAGCTCAGTGAATGTAAGAAACTGGGGAAAATGAAAATGTAGCAGGAGTCACACTTGGGAATTTTTGTTCCTCTTCTCCATTACTCAACCTCCTCCCATCCTGTTCCCTTCGCTTTGTGATCCCTCCCACTCATGCTGCCATCCCCCGCCACATGTTTCCTCTCATGCTAGCAGCTCTCCCACTCGTGTTGTCCCTCTGTGTGCTGTCTTTGCATCCCCTCATATTTCTCTCCGTCACTTCCTTATCTTGTCAACCACCTCCTACTGCCATCCCTTCGTCCTCATGTCACTCCCTCAAACCTCTCTCCCAGCTGTCCACTCCCTGTCTCCCTGACGTCCCCACCCCTCTGTCTACCATTCCATCCCCCCATCTGTCGCCGTCCCTCCTGCAGTGTTGCCTGTCTATCTTGCACTGCCACCTCTCTCCATCTCGTCCCCTTATATTTTCATACCCCTTTCACTACCCTTCTGTCTATTTCTCTCTCTCATTATCAACTGTCTTCCTCTTCCTCCTATTGTCCTGTCCTCCTGATGCCTCTCTTTCTGCACCCTCCAACAGCTTCTTTCCCTCTCTTCAGTGCTAACTTTCACCTACTCATTTCTCCTCACCTTTCCTTTGTTCCTAGCCTCCTGCTCTTCCCTAACAGTAGTCTGCTCCCCTATCTCTCTTTTGCCAGCCATCTCTCTGTGCTGTCTGCTTTCTCCTTCCCTCTCAACCTCTGCTCTTTTACCTCTGCTATCTACAATTCAAAACCTATCCCAAATCTATAAATCTCCCCACATCCCTCCTTTATTTACACAGGGGAGGTTAAACTCAAGAGGATTACTAATGTCATGGCAGAATCAACAGTAATGTACTATATGTTATGTTGTACACATCCAAGTTTATAGTATTGTATTGTGTACTCATACCTTGGCTACTAAATTTTGTTGGTTAGTTCAAAGCAAAACAGCAGCACATCAGCACTATTAGAAAGCAAGCGTACAAACCGACAGCAAAAAAACTGATCAGACTGCGACTAGTAAGAAACAACTGGGGACTTCTGAAAAACGTTCCTGAATTGAAGATGTTATTTCTGGAGTAATTTAACTAATACACTCTACACATTCACAATCCTACTTTCTAATTTGGCTTATCAAGAAACTTGATTATTTAACAATTAATTTGTGTTCTTTGTCTTTTTTATTTGAGTTTACCTGTTCTGCTTCCCAGCTTACAGTGAATGAAAAGGAAACTTGTGCCAACTTCATGTGAACTATTCAATTTGCTGAAAATGTACCTACTCCTAACAACAGTTTATATTTCGCTGTTTTTATTTCATTAATTTTGGTTCTACCAACAACATTTTACTTTCTGGCAACTTCATTTTATAAATTTACAGGAAATATGTCATTTTCAATGGCTTTTCAATTTCTCCCCAGTTTTATGCAATTCATTCTGAAAACCTTGATCCCTGTTCATGGG
The DNA here is from genome assembly GCF_037043375.1 of Chiloscyllium plagiosum. NCBI lineage: Eukaryota > Metazoa > Chordata > Chondrichthyes > Orectolobiformes > Hemiscylliidae > Chiloscyllium > Chiloscyllium plagiosum. Next base: position 49,111,782 of record NW_028270152.1, on the reverse strand, counting down.
GAATAGGTCCTTCTTTATTTGATTCATTTGGATAAAATGTTCTAAATGCATTTTATGCGATAACCTTATTTTTTGTATCTCATAAGACTAAATTGCAAGAGACACAACTTTTTAAATATATATGTTTACTTTGTGTTGTGTGTTTGGGTAAAGCATGGCCTACACTCAGCAAGCACATCGTTGCTTTCTTGTTTAATTTATTTGCCAGTGATACAACCTGTTCTGATGGTATTTGTTGACTAATTTAGTACAAAGTCATTACTTTGTTTCAGTAATGAAATGAGAATCTACAGTTTAATTAAAAGTGCAGCCTGATTCCCATTGATTTTATTCAAACAACTTTTGAAGAACATAGTGCATCAAAAGGTTAGGGTGATTGCAGTTGAACTTTTTAAAAAGATTTGGGGAATTCTTTTGGTCTAAGTAGCCAAGTTGATGGCCATTAAACGTATGCTACTACTGTGAATTGTGGGACAGCCCAATTGTCTAGTGTCACCACATAAAGGTAATAAATTCACCAAAGATTATTGTACTAATAACCAAGCCTTTAAATAACCACCAATTTTATTATTAAACTTGACAACTGTCTAAATGGAATGTACACTTTGTCTGTAGTTAACTAATTTATAGAAACAATATCTGTTCAACAGTGATGTTCTAATAATGATTTCTGGAGGAATTTGAGGGAGACAACTAGAAATCCTTTACTTCAATCATTAATATGTTTTTTTTACCTTTTTACTATGTCAACCGGTGATACGTGGGAAGTGTGTCACAATGCTCTGTTCTTCTAATGATACAGAATCTATAATATATAATTTTAAAAGTCTTCCAACACAGTGAGGATTTCTTGTTGATATTTATTGTACTTCTTGTGACATGATCCTTGAATCACTCATATTATTTTTTACTGTTGTAATTCCATCATATGCTATTAACTTCATTATTAGAAGTTAAACCTGTGAGCATTTTGAATTGGTAGCAGCCCCCCCCCCCCCCCCCGCACAAATCTAGCCTGGAGATCATATTGCTCAGAAATCTCCTCTTCAACTGTCGTCCAATAATATTTGTTGAAAATGAGGAATAATGTAACACTGTATAGATTTGTATGATCTTTAGCATCCACAGGAAAACTGTTTCTCATGCATTTTCTAATGCTGTGTTAAGCTTATTCCTGTTATATTTTATTTTGGTGCTGCCTATTTTGGACAAAAATCTGGGGGGCTATTATGCATTGGAATAGCAGAAGATCAAGTGATCTATCAAGGTGCAATGCCCAGGTGATTATCTCATTTTCGAAAGGAACAGCAGCTTATACTATAATGCATGTAGAGGTTGAATTGCAATCATAAAACAAGGAAGATCATGTTAAAACTAGCGATAAAAAAATCCCCTGCACATTGTAATTCTATAAATTTATGTACAGTACCTTTGGATGTAATATGTAATGTAATGTTAAAAGTCTTCTGTAGTCATTCATAAGTGGTGTTGTAGTTAATGTCTTTGTCACTTTCCCCAAGTTTTGTGCTGTGACTGATGCTGTAATTAAGTAATAAACAGGGTGACTGAGCAGGAAACAGTTGTTCATTTTGCTGTAGGCACTGCATTGTCTGAGTAATCATAACTCCCAGGGTAGATTTTAGCTGTATTGACTCATATGACAGATGTTCATTAGTTTATGAATTCCATTCTTTCATAACACCACATTTTCCTATGATGAACTTTTAAAATATGCAATGACTCTTGTTAAATTATTGTTTCATAACATTTTTGTGTACATTGAAAATAAATTATCAATCAATGTATTGTGTGCATTAGGATTAGAGTTCACTTTTTGAACTCGAGTTCAGAAGTCCAGGGTTTTGTTTACTGCAAAACTAAACCTCTGAAAAATATTTCCGCACTGGCTTACAAGGATCGAAGTTGGAGCCCTATCCATGGTTCTGCAAATGACAGGCCTTGTAGTAATTACAAAACAAGGTGCAGCTTCTGCAGAGCAATCTTATTGATGACCATAAGGGTCTTTCTGTGCAAGTATTCTGCCAGTATATTAAAAGTGCTGAAACTTGTTTAAGTTTTGTGCAAAATGATCCTTACTGATAAATTATTGCAAAGCCATATTGAAATCTCCTTTGTATTACACTTTATAAAAACACAAATTAAAACATTGGTGAAAAATTATTTTTTTTCAAACGTTCACAACTTCATTAAGAAACTGTGTAGGAGATGTCATACATAGCACCACTCAGGTTGCTAGTCCAATCATGGCTAACAATCAACTCTTCCATTATATTTCCTCGTATTAGACTTTTTAATCAAAGTCACCCACTCAGGATTAAAGCAGTACAATTAAAATGACTGATTCTTAAATAGTAAAACGACACATGCATATAATGTGGTTATGTTTTCCCAAAGTTAGTCATTTTGTACAGAGCAAAGGATATAACTCAATTGATATAACCTGTAGTATTGTTTGATCACCCCAGCAATTCTTATGCTTGAGCCAGTACTGCCTGTTGATTTCATGGAGAAAAGAATGCTGTCGTTTGACAGTTCCTCTTAATGTGATAGCGAACTAAAACACAAGGAGCACTTACAACAGTAAGTCATTTGAAACTCTCAATTTGACTTATCAGGAAGGAATATGCTAAGGGTAGAGCTTCTGCTTGTGGTGCAACTACCAAAAGAGGGGGCCATGGTGGCTCAGTGCTTAGCACTGCTGCCTCACAGCTCCCAGGTTCGATTCCAGCCTCGGGCGACTGTCTGTGTGGAGTTTGCACATTCTCCCTGTGTCTACATGGGTTACCTTCGGGTGCTCCGGTTTCCTCCTACAGTCCAAAGATGTGCAGGTTAGGTAAATTGCCCATAGTGTCAGGTGAAGGGGTAAATGTAGAGGAATGCTATGGATGGGTTGCTGTTCGGAGGGTCGATGTGGACTTGTTGGGCTGAAGGGCCTGTTTCCACACTGTGGGGAATCTATTCTAATTAAAAAGAGCAAACTTGTGTCTGTTCTAATCAGTGTTTTATTTCTGGGCATCCACTCAAGTGTATTTGCATGTTTCCAAGTTCACAATTGGTCTTGAAAAAGTGCAATTAGGCAGTACTTTAAAAGTTTTTTTTTTAAATTGCTTTTAAAAAATGAGTCATTATTTATTGAAGTTGCAACTCTGGTGTATTTAATTGAATTGAAAATGGGTTTAGTACAAATAAAGTATTTTTAATCACTGTCAATCAGTAGGTGTTAATAACCAGATTATACTTTGCTAACAAAAGACTTCAAAAAATATGTAGCACCATTTCCTAATAATATTGGAGATAAAGGAATCTATTACTTAGTAAATTAAACATTTACATTGAATTGCTTTTATAATGTGACTAATAGTACCCTTGCATCTAAAATACAAATGCATATTTATTTTATTGACTTAAGGTGAAGTTTTTAAAAGTCCCCTGAAAGTACTACACAGTGGAAGGGTCCAATGGAGATCTATGCGTATCCTTTGGCTTTTGACATACCATAATGAAAATTATATGGACTATTTCTGTCTCTGTTTTATACAAAGAATTAATAACTCATTACATGTCTAATTTTCCAAATCAGTCAAATTCTATTCCAAGTCTTCCAATACACTTTCTGTCTACACAGAAAAATTCTGAAGATTCATCATATTGAATGCAAAATGTTAACTATTTCTCACTCCACAGCTGCTGTCAAACCTGAGTTTCTCCAGCATTTTCTGTGTTTGATCCACTAGTATTATCTGTGGTATTCCCCATGTATTTTGTTTGTCACGCTACAGTAGACCGTTATCTTCATAGACAAACATAGTGTTTTCCTGTTCGTTTTTCCCCAACAGAGGCAAAGGAAATTGTTTTAAAAGCACAAATCCTGGCTGGTGGCAGAGGAAAGGGCAGCTTCACCAGTGGATTAAAGGGAGGAGTTCATTTAACTAAAAGGTAAGTTACTATTTTATTTTAGAATGTACTTTCAATAGTGTTTCAAAAAAAACTTAAGAAATTACATCCACAGATAATACAGGTAGACAACCCTTGATCCAAAATCCTGAAAATCAAAAAGTTGCAAAATCCCAAGGTTTTTTGTAAAGTTTTTATTTCATTAACAAGGTTGTTTGGCGTGCAAACAGTTAACCCAATCTACACCCACTCGATGCGTGTCACTCAGATGCGACGTGGGTGGGCGTGGCCCAGCACTGGCAGGCCTCAATTCTGTCTTAGGACCTGTTACTCACAGTGAGTTTGCTGTTCAGTAAATTTTAAAAAAAATTTCACTGTTGAGCTGTCACTTATTCCGAAATTCGAAAAATTTCGAATTCCGAAAACCAGCTAGTCCCAGCATTTTAGATAAAGGATTGTGTACCTGTACTATATTAAAAAGAGTTTTGGAACTGGAAGAGATGGTTTAAAAATTGTATAATGAGCGGACATGGTATGAAAGTGACAGGACAATGGCAACTGAAACAGTTCCTGATGAAGAGCTTTTACCCGAAACATCGATTTTCCTGCTCCTCGGATGCTGCCTGACCTGCTGTGCTTTTCCAGCACCACTCAAATTGCAACTGAAGTAGTATCCAGGCGAGTGCAAAATGCATAGCATGGAAAGAATAATAGACAATTATGTTGAAGTTGAAAAGGTAGAAACTGTCTGTGACCTATGGTTTTGACTAGGTTGACATTGAATGTATTTAACTGGTGCAGCAATAATACAGGTAGGATGTTAAAGTGTATAAGAAAAGTATGAAATTTGGGTATACTTTAACTTTAATTCTAAAGTCGGTTACAATTATAGACTGAGTTTGAGAGAGCGAATTTAAACATTTATTAGTCTGATTACTAACAAGACCCATTTTACGTGCACATTTGTTAGATATGTGATAACAAGTAGAAAAGCAATAATACTTAATTAAAGCAGTGTTTCTGTAATCGATCCATTTCATGATGTCCGCCTGTGTCACTGATTGACTCGGCAAAGGTCTCTTATTCTGTTCTGTTAATTGAAATTCGCCTTCTGTTTTTGGTCTTCCTTGTTGTGCATAGAGCCACGCTTATTAATTCCTAGTAGCCATTATACTCTGTGCACAATCAGACATGTTAGAATCTCATTGGCTTATTAGTGCAGGAACAATCTCAGATCGGTTAAACAGTACTTGAACAATTCCTTGATTTTTCAAAAGTAATGATTGTCTTACTGATACCAGTTCCTTTTGTCCCCTGATTTATTTTTGACAGGATAATCACTTTGCATGATCACTTTTATTTTAATAGCTTGTCTCTTTCCGCTTACCTTCATAGTTCTTTACCACGATAAGGTGGCACTGTTGAGGCTATTTGTGTACCAGCTTCGAGAGTGTAATGATTAACTAATAATTGACTATGATCCGAAGTGTCCCAGATGCATCTAAAAAGATCAGAACTTTACCACAGAACCTAATTCCAAATAAAGATATGCACAGACATGTATATACCCATTGGTATGGTATGTTCTTTAATTTATGCAACTAAACCAATTTATATGTATCCTTAACTAAAAACCTTTTCTCTCAAAATATTCTTGTGTGTTTGCCTAAGTTTAGCCTATGTCATAAAACAGCAATAAATCCATAAATAAATTACCTTTCTTTTCACCTCGGTCATATGGTATTCTTCCTTCGAGATACGTTTTTTGCAATTAATAACAATTAAACAGAATATAACTTGATAAAAAGCAAAATACTATGGAAATCTGAAATAAAAACAGATGTTGTTGGAGATACTAAGGACATCTGGCAGCAGCTAATGGGGGAGAAAAACAGCATTCATTTTTCAAGGTTTTTTATGATTGCAGAATTTAACTTAATTCCTGACTTGTTCAATCCAGTCAAAATTATTTTTATGGCAAGGTAACTAAATTGTACAAAAAACAATAATATATTTCAGAGGACACAGTCAAATTTAATGGTACCCTGCACAGATAATAGATTGAAAGCGACAATAGTTTTGTTACCAAAAGAGATGATCAAATGCAGGACACCGTGCATTGAATGGCCACACGTTTGATTCATGGAGATACTGGCTAAATGCACAAGAAAAGACTGGTGAAATTTTGAATTTTTGGCTTGGAAAGGTGTTGTCTGTGTAGTGGTCTTATAGTTAGTGATTAGTATACAGCTTGAAAGAAAATAAAAAGAAAATTAACAAATTAGGCAGCATTCAGGATTAAATATTTCAATAAATAAAAGGTCAGATTTGAAATTCGCATTCACACAGAGTGATAAGTGAGGAGAATGGACTTCCAAATAGACCATAAAAACACATAGCCTCCCCATCTTCTCAAGTCCTCGAAATTGTGTTACCCCTGAAATCAGTGTCCATCTTAGCCCAGGTCCATGTTTGAATCTAAACAGTGGGTTTCATCCCTGCCATTTAAAATACACTAACCACAGTGACAAGTGACAACCTCTGATTATTATATATTTTTCCTTCTTGTCCTCTGCAACCACTGTGACGAAGGCCCCACCCTTGGCAATTACCCTTATTTGATTTTCATTCCTCCTTATGTGATTTAGCTAAAAGATCTCCAGGAATGATGTCTGTTTGAACTCCCAAAATTATCTTTTGTCTCTCCAACAAGCTATCTTGGACACGAGGTGTGCTACTTCTTCATGCTACCCATGATGCTACAGTCTGCAAAAACAGCTACCTGATGAAGGAGCAGCACTCTGAAAGCTTGTACTTCCAAATAAACCCGTTGGACTATAACCTGGTGCTGTTTGATTTTTAACTTTGCAAAAATAGAGTCAGCTTCTACCTGTACAGTGATGACATCCAGCTCCGCTTCTACACTGTCTTTCTTGACCTCTTGCTACCTTTTCCCCTTTATAGACCTTTGTTTGACTTTGAATATTCGATGAACCTCAGTTTCTTTGTAATAAAAGTTTGGGAAACCAAAGTTTCCCTCTTACTTAATGCCATCAGCACCCTATTTCACCCAGAACTGAGTTTCTAACAATACAGTTTCTTACTTCATAAAGAATATCTTCATTTTCCACCTCTTGTGGTGCTTCAGTCCATCTGGAATCTTTGTCACGATCAGATTTGTATTTATGGAATGCAACAAAATTTGCCATTCGCAAAGGGCACTGAATTGGCATAAAGGACAGTGCTCCTTGCCTCTTACCAATTCCCAGCATCACACCTGAACTTTGTTCAGCATCATGTTCCACCAGATAGGAATGTTGAATCAAATAGTTAAATTAGCAAGGAATATTAGTTAAAAGGCCGAGCATTTGTTTGTTAATTGTTCATTTCTGCTTTTGTAAGGATTTGTTTGTTTACCACTTTAGAGAGGTCGGATATAGAGACTAGCAGTGAGGAAAAGTGCATAGTTATTTCTAAATTAAAAGCTACAATTAGTTAGCTATTGTTGAGGAACCAAACCCGAAAAAATCCAGTTCTGATGAAGAGTCACTGGACGTGAAACATTAACTCTGTTTTCTCCCCAGAGATGCTTCCAGATCTGCTGAGTTCATCCAGAATTTTCTGAATTTATTTAAGATTTACAACAGCAACAGTTCTTTGCTTTTGACTGAAAAGAAAAATCAGTTTGCATTGATTTCTTTGAAACTTACAAAATTATGCTGTGAGGGCCAAATTCTGTTTTATGTGCTGTTTCTCTCCTCCCACCACTAACAGAAATTAAGAGTACACTGGTCGGCCAAACCACGCATCCGTTCTCTCAGACCTTGCAGCTCTCTGACTTCATTGTTTTCCACAATATATTGAGTTAGGTGAACCCCTTCCTTTATATGCTCTAACTCCAACGTTTCACATCAAGGGACCTTTTGTTATTAAATTCCAGAATTATGACCCACTGCTGGAAAACTCAATCTCTCTTTCAAGTACCGCTAACCACTAGGGATAGAGTTTCTGCTGAATCTTAGTGATTTGTTTGCTCGTTCAGTTTTCCAGAAATTGGCTAAACTATGCAAAGGATTAAGAAATTTCAATTGCACATTACTTCTTGGGCAATTTGAGCTTGAGGTCTTTTGTTCTGGTTTAAAGCACATCATGCTGAAAGCCAGCTGTACACCCAAAACTGTCCATGGTGCTTGCTTAAATGTATAATAATGTACAGATTTCAAAAATTGAGCAAACTCTGAAAATTAAGCTTTTCTTTGAGAAACAAGGGCACTTAATAGGTAAAGATATAGATGCTATAGTCTTACTGGACCATAGGGCCATGCTCTCATGTGCCAGATGAAGGAGAATCCTTCCTTGCAACCTCAGCTGGTGCAAGAATTCAACTCATACTGTTAACGTCATTCTGCATTGCAAACTGGCCAACTGAGCTAACTGACCTCCTGTTGGTGAGTACATTCTAAAGAAAAATCAAAACAGATTTAACTTACTGAGAAACTGACTAATGTACATAAATGAACCTAGGTAAGTGTTCCATAGTTCATATTAGAAAACTCATATAATTTTGAGCACAGCTTACATCTGAGTAGACAATGTCATGCAATACTGAGATACTGTCAGATACATAGACTTGTAAATTCTCCCCTCCCCATTCACTGAGACCATAGCTGATTTACTAATCTTCAACTCAAATTTCCTGTGTCAAGGTACTGGAAAAGCACAGCAGGTCAGTCAGCATCCGAGGAGCAGGAGAATCAACGTTTCACAGATAAGCCCCTTATCAGGGCATTCCTGATGAAGGGCTTATGCCCAAAGCATTGATTCTCCTGCCCCTCAGATACTGCCTGATCTGCTGTGCTTTTCCAGCATCATACTCTCGATTCTGATCTCCAGCATCTGCAGTCTTGACTTTCTCCTAACTCTAATTTCCTGTCTTGCCCCTCTAAACCTTGATTCCATCATGAATTAGAAATCCATCTTTCTCAGCTTTGAATGTACTAACTGTCATAAGCTTCAATAGCCCTTTGTGGTAATGAATTGCAAAGATTGACTGTCATCTTAGAGGAAAAATAAATCCTTCTCATCTCTTTCTTAAATGGGTGACTATTTACTCTGAGATTATGCCATCTGGTCCTGGAGTGTCCATTCAGAATTTTATGTTATAATAATCTTGGAGGTTCATAGTTCCTTGAATGTGGAGTTGCAGTTAGGTAGGATAGTGAAGAAGGCATTTGGTATGCTTTCTGTTATTGGTCAGAGCACTGAGTATATGAGTTGAGAGGTCATATTGCAGCTGTACAGGACATTGGTTTGGTCACTTTTGGAATATTGCAGTTCTGGTCTCCCTCTTATCAGAAGGACATTGTGAAATTTGAAAGGGTTCAGAAAAGATTTACAAGGATGTTGCCAGGGTTGGAGGATTTTAACTATAGGGCGAAGCTGAATCGACTGGGGCTGTTTTCCCTGGATCATCAGATGCTGAGGGGTGACCTCATCGAGGTATATAAAATCATGAAGGGTATGGATAGGGTAAATAGACAAGGGTCTTTTCCCTGGGGTGGGAGAGTCCAGAACTCAAGGGCATAGGTTAGGGTGAGAGGAGAAAAATTTAAAAGGGACCAAAGGAGCAATGTTTTCATGCAGAGGGTGGTGCGTGTATAGAATGAGCTGCCAGAGGAAGTGGTGAAGGCTGGTACAATAACACCATTTAAAAGGTGTCTGGATGAGTATATGAATAGAAAGATTTAGTGGGATATGGGCCAAGTGCTAGCAAATGGGACTAGATTAGGTTAGGAAATCTGGTTGGCATGGACGAGTTGGACCGTAGGGTCTGTTTCTGTGCTGTACATCTCTATGACTCTACCTTTCATTCTTCTAAACATCAATGAGTATAGGCCTGACCTATCCAACCTCCCTCATAGAAAAAATCCCTCCATACCCGGAGTCAACCTTGTGAACCTGCTCTTGACTGCCTCCAATGTCAGCATATCTTTCCTCCGATAAAGAGATCAAAATTGACCTCAGTATTCCAGGTATGTTCGGACCGATACCTTGTATAGGTTTAGCAAAACCTCCCTACTTTTACGATCTATTCCCTTTGAAAGAAAAGCCATCAGTTTTTTTTGTCTTTGCTATTACTTGCTTAACTTGTGATTCATGCACAAGAATTCCCCCAGATCCCTCTGCGCTGTGGCCTTCTGCAATTATTCCCTATTTAAATAATACCCAAGCCCTGTATTCTTACAAATTGAAAAAAAATGTTTTTTTTCCATGTTATATTCCAAGCTTCTTTTTTTCCACTCATCTATTTTTGTGTCATATGCAAACATGATAAAAATGCATTCATTTCCTTCATACGAGTCATTCATACATATTGTAATTATTGTGATTCCAGAACTATTCTTTGTGGCACTCCAGGAGTTACAAGTTATCATCCTGAAACTGCCAACTTTTCCCAACTTAGTTTTTTTATTAGTCAGCCAAATCTCTTATCTATGCTAATGTACTTCCCTAACACTTTTATCTTATGTGCAGTACCTTATCAAATATCTTTTGGAAATTAATATATATTACATCGACCTGTTCCCCTTTTGCTATCCTGCTTGGACTATAATAAGTTTGTCAGGCATGATTTCCAGTTCATGAAGCCATGCTGACTTTTTTGATTAAGTCATATATTTCTGAATGCTCTGCTATTACATTTTATAATAGAGTATAACATCTTCTAAACAAAAAATACAAAGCTAAGTAGCCTGTAGTTATCTCTGTTTTGCCTCCTTTTTTAGTAAGGGTGTTATATTTGCAGCTCACTAATTATATTTCTGAATCTAAAGATCCTTGAAAATTATTCCCACTGCATCCACTATCTCTGCAGTTACTTTGTTTTAAATCTAAATATAACCCGTCATGTTGAGCGGACCTATTGATCATTAACCCCGTTATTTTCCCTAGTACCTTTTCTCTCAAGATAGGTATCGTCTTTATTCCTCCCCCCTCCCCTTTAGCCCCTTGATTCTTTATTGTATTTTTGGAATGTTATTTGCATCCTCTACCGTGAAGACTGATGCAAAGTATTTACTTAACTCCTATGCAATTTTTTGGCTCTCCAGCCTCACTTTCTTGGGGCCAAATGTTCAGGATGCCCTTTCTTCCTTTTTATATATTTAAAGAAGCTCTTTTAAATATATTTTTACATTATTGCTAGTTTGCCCTAGTTACTCTCTTTTATTGGTCATCTTTTCTTTGCTTTTAAAACTATTCCAATCCTCTGGTTTTCCCACTAATCTTTGCCACATTTTATGTTTATTTCTTTCAATTTGATACTATCCTTATCTTCACTTGGCTAACCATGGTCAGTTTATCTCCTTCCTAGAATCCTCCTTCCCCACTGGGGAAGTCATCAACTATGATGCTGTGAGTCCATTCCAAGTCCATTCCAGTCAACTCTGCCCTTATCCCTGTGTACTTACTCTTATTTAAGTTTAGCACTGTAGTTTCCAACTCAAGTTCCTCACTCTTAAACTGAATTCTAAGTTCTATCATTGTTACCGTCACTGTTCCCTACGAGGTCACTTATTAAACCTGCCTTATCACACATTACCAGATCCAAACTAGCCTGATCCTTAATTTCACAACATATTGTTCTGAGAAACTATCCCAAACAGACCCTGTGAATTCTTCTTGGTTACCTTTGCCAGTTTGATTTTCCTAATTTACATCAAGTTTAAGTCGCCCATGATAATGCCCTTTACATATGCCCTCGTTATCTTCAGCTTTATCCCCTGTGCTACAGAACAGCTACTGTTAGGGTGCCTCGAGGCAATTCCCAATGGTGTGTTCTTCCCCTTGTTATTTCCTACCTCAACCCACTTGAATTCTACTACTTTCAATTCAAGATCATTTCTTGCTGTCATTTTTGTTTCTTCTCATGCTATGAAGCCACCCTGCCACTTATTCTTTTCTGAGTTGTCCTTTCTAAAAATCAAATATCACTGAATACTTAGTTTCCAGCTTTAATCTCCTTGTAACAATGTTTCCTTACTGGCTATAAGTTCATAGAACATAGAACATTACAGCCCAGAACAGACCCTTCAGTCCTCGATGTTGTGTCGACCTGTGAACTAATCTAAGTCCATCCCCCTACACTATCCCATCATCATCCATATGCTTATCCAAGGATTGTTTAAATCTCCCTATCGTGGCTGAGTTAACTATATTGGCAGGCAGAGCATTCCATGCCCTTACCACTTTCTGAATAAAGAACCTGCCTCTGACATCTGTCTTAAATCTATCACCCCTCAATTTGTAGCTATACTCCTCACACAAGCTGATGTCATCATCCTAGGAAAAAGACTTTCACTGTCTACCCTATCTTAATCCTCTGATCATCTTGTATGCCTCTATCAAATCCCCTCTTTCCCTTCTTCTTTCCAATGAGAACAGACCCAAGTCTCTCAGCCTTTCCTCATAAGACCTTCCCTCCAGACCTGGCAACATCCTGGTAAATCTCCTCTGCACCTTTTCCAATGCTTCCACATCCTTCCTGTAATGGGATGACCAGAACTGTACACAATATTCCAAGTGTGGCAACACTAGCATTTTGTACAGTTGCAGCATGACATTACGGCTCCAGAACTCAATCCCTCTACCAATAACACACCATATGCCTTCTTAACAGCACTATCAACCTGAGTGGCAACTTTCAGGGATCTATGTAAATATACTCCAAGATCCCTCTGCACATCCACACTACCAAGAATCTTTCCATTGACCCAGTATTCTGCCTTCCTGTTATTCTTCCCAAAGTGAATCACCTCACATTTAGCTGCATTGAACTCCATTTGCCACCTCTCAGCACAATTCTGCAATTTTTCCAAGTCCCCCTGCAACATTATTCCACACTGTCCACTACTCCATTGACTTTCGTGTCATCTGCAAACTTACTAACCTATCCACCTATGCCTGCGTCTAAGTCATTTATAAAAATGACAAACAGCAGTGGTCCCAAAACAGATCCTTGTGGCACACCAGTAGTAACCAGACTCTAGGCTGAATATTTTCCATCAACCACTACTCACTGCCTTCTTACAGAAAGCCGGTTTCTAATGCAAATTGCTAAATCACCCTCAATCTCATGCCTCTGCATTTTCTCCAACAAGGTAAAAACAGCAGCCTACTACGTGGAACCTTATCCAACGCTTTACTGAAGTCCATGTGCACCACACCAACTGTCCTACCCACATCCACGTGCTTGGTCACCATCTCAAAAAATTCAGTGAGGTTTGTGAGACATGACCTGCCCTTGATGAAACCACGTTGACTATCTGCAATCAAATTGTTGCTTGCTAGCAATTGTTAAGTTCCAAAGAACTTAATTTGCTGTGCCACATTTGGCATGTCCCATGATCATGAAAAATAGGCTTCGAATTCAAGTTCTTTCCTTCAATACCAGCTTGCTTCTCTGTCAACTTTCAAATCAGCAAGCATTATACATTTGCTCAACCATTCACTGTCTCATGATGTTGCTTAGCAATGAAAAACATCAATTTTCCAACTTAAATGTATTTGTTTCTTTCTATGTCTGTCTCTCCACTATACCTTGGCAGTTCAGATCATTCAAAATGTATAAAAACTATAAAGTAGTACAGTCAATTCATGCTTCTTTCTTTTGGTTCAAGATCAAGGTTCAAGGTCAGCAGAAAATAGTCTTTTGGGAGTTGATGGCTGTGGACTAAATTAGCAGTGGTGGTGCCAAACTATTGCCTCCAGAGCATAGCTCACTTGTGACTTCTAGTGGTAGTCATCTGTGCTACAGTATTACAGTGTTGCGTGGAGCATGACCTATTTTATCAAAATTAAAAACTTAGACAGTTTGCGGCAGTGGATATGGGTGTTCCTGTATTGTTTCTCAGCTTCTTCATTCTGAGATTTGTCAAGTTGGACACTGCTTTTAGTGTTAGCATTATGTTGTTTGGTTAGGCCTGAATATTAGGTTATCCGGAAGATTAGGTTTTCGGAGAAATTGGTAAAATAGACAAGCTGAAGTAAGGAAAAGGTTTTATATTTTTGCATGTGTTTCTGCAGCCCTGATGAAGTGGGGAAGCTGGCAAAACAAATGCTTGGATACAACCTCATTACAAAGCAGACAACAAAGGACGGTGTCAAAGTTAACAAGGTGAGCGGTAGGGAGAAAATGAAAATAAATAGATTTATGTTGTAATATCATAATTTGCCGACAGTGAGTTAAATATATTTGAGGAATGTATTCGTGGGTTTGAGTGTATTATTAGTTAAACAATAAATTGCTTGTTGAGGGATTAAATAATTACTGTCTGATATCAGAATAAAACAAAAACCATTAGGATCAATAGCCAAATTGCAATGCTGCTTGGGTAACTAAATCTTAATTGATTTTACTATGAAGGTAATGGTGGCAGAAGCCTTGGATATTTGCAGAGAAACATATCTAGCTATTCTGATGGATAGAGCCTTCAATGGACCAGTTATAGTTGGCAGCCCAGAGGGAGGAATGGATATTGAGGAAGTCGCAGCCACCAAACCCGAGTTGATATTTAAGGTACGCTGGGAAACAAAAGTGATAATAGAACCTATACTATATGCTATACGAGAAATTAAATTGTGGTCATTCATGTGGAATTTCGCAAAGGCTTGTTAAAATCTTTGAATGGGACAGATATTTATTTTGTGCCAATTACATAGAAATTAAATTCAAAAATGCTATTTTGTCTTGTCAGCATGGCGTACAAAAACATTTTAAAATATTTAAAATTTCTACCAAAGCTGTTTAATCTGCTTTAAATACAAATGATTAACATATACGTTGACCAGTAGCTTCCCATTTATGAGACATCTATTCTTCTTTCTCAGGATTTTGAAATGTTCAAAAATTTTTTATTCAACTTATTCTATTGGCTTTATCTCTCAGGAGATCATTGATATCTTTGAGGGGGTTAAAGAAGATCAAGCACTTCGAATGGCGACCAATATAGGATTTAAAGGTCCACTGCAGCAACAGGTAAAGAGTGACAGTTGTCTACATACATGCCCCTTGAGTAGAAAGTGATAATTATATTTCTGGGTATGCTGCTCTGATTGAAAATAAAGCTGTTCTTAAGAGGAAGGAAAAATATACAATTGTGAGACAGGCATTTGCTGAATCGAGCTCAAGTTAATTGGATCTGTATCTAATGTTAACTGTCTTATAAAACATTTTGTCTCATTTTTAAAAACTACATCTTTTGAAATTTACAAAAGAAATTACTTTGCTTTATTATACTGCTTTAATCTTTTTATGCATTTGTATGACAAAACATACATTTACATGTTCTTTCACATAATTTGTAACTTTCTGTTGTTTTTTTTATTGCAGCTTATTAAATACTTTTGTAATGTTCAGTAACTTGAGTTGCACAAATTTCTTTAGCAAAGCAGAAAAAAATTATGCTTCTGGAAGTGTGGAACTTAATTCTGCTAATTTGTTGTCAGATTCCAACTCAATCAGCTGAATCAGTGAAGGGGTTTGGGAAAAGTTAAAAATGGGATACATATTAAAAACCCGTATGCTTTCACTATCTTTTACACTACTTAAAGATTTAAATCACTAGATCAGTTCTCTCCTAAAAATATGATCATGCCTTAAAACTCAAAATTGTACGTTCTAGTGATTGTACTGAAGGCTGTTCAAATTGCATGCAATTTCTTAAGTGCACAAATAATAGTAGGTACATTTTTAAACATCATTCAACACAACAACTTAAATAATAGCATATTTTAATGTAACTACATGTTTCAAAGTGCTTCACTAGAGCATTATGAAACAAAGTATGACACTGAGCCATGTGAGGATATGTTAAGTTTAATGATCTAAAGTTTGGCTAAAGAGGATCATCTTGGTGGAGGAAAAATGAGGTGAAATGTAGGAAAGAATATTGAGGACTTGAGGCATAGGCAACTCTAAGGCACATTGGCTAATCCTGCTTGACTTGAAACCATTGTAAGTCAGCAAGGGCAAGTTAATAGGTGAATGGGACCGGCTACAAGTTGTGGCATGAAGCTGAGTTTTTTATAACCTCATGTTATGGGAGGGAATAATTTCTGAAATGCCTGGATTTTACTGAGCAGCCAGGTTGGAGGTCATTAGGCACAGATGAGAGTTTCAATGGCAGATGAACATTGACAAGGTGAAGTCAGAGAAACGTTACATGGATGATGGTCTTAGTGACAGATGAGGTTGGAAACTTATCTTGTGTTTATATGTGACACCAAGGTTGCAAACAGACTGGCTCAATCTTAGACTATTGCAAGTGTTATGACTGTGACAGGAGAATGCACTGACAATCAAATCCCACTACATTACTCATCGCACTGTGTAAATTGTTGATTCGATTATTGAAATAGCTAATTCCTTTCTTCTATACTAATTAGAATAAAAATAATATCCACTAGGCTATTATAACAAATTCTTTTAAAACTGTTTATTATAAACAATCTTATTCTTAAAGCAAGTGACAACTACTGATTAGCGCCTTATGTATGATCTGGAATCAAACCTCTATCCTGTTAATCCCACACACCAGCCACACTTATACAGCATGAACAAGCTAAGTCGTGCAAAGATTTTTATAAAAGAAAACTGTGGGCTAAAAGGTATGGAATAAAAGATAAAATGTAGTGTCTTCTCATGTTCACTGGATTTCCTGTTGATAAATCTGAATTTCTGACAGTTGATGATGCTAAATGTCCAGTTTTGATTCCAATCATTCTGGATTTGAGTCGTTGAGAATTGGCCGTAATCCGCCTTTTTAGGTTCTACCAGGTAGACAGATGTATTGTTGATATTTAGAATAGCTATCATATTCCCAGAACCTTGTAATGAATTTAGGAGTTCAGAGTTATCGTAGCTTTAGAGGTCATAATTTGGAGATGCCAGTGTTGGACTGGGGTGTACAAAGTTAAAAATCATACAACATCAGGTTATAGTCCAACAGGTTTAATTGGAAGCTCTAGCTTTTGGAGTGCTGCTCCTTCATCAGGTCGTTGTGGAGTACACAGTAGTTACAACTGTGTATTCCACTATAATCAGGTGTTGTGTGATTTTTAGCTTTAGAGGTGTTTTCTTAACTCTGTTCTGGGTCTGTAGAACAGAACTTTAAATCTGAGATGCTGAAATTTGCTGGTAATCTGCTGTTGAGAATATGATTAAGTACTTAAGTACAACAAAAAATGCTTTTAATGGATAAATAATAAATAAAATTACACTACACTGACCCGTGATGTTGACAGATAGAAGGCCTACCAGCACATCCTCAAGCAGATTTTTGTCACAATTGAGAGTTCACAATATGGTCATCTCTACATTGGGGAGATGAAACACAGACTGGGTGACCAATTTGCAGAACAGCTATGTTCTGTCCACAAAAATGACATTGGTTGTCTGCTACTTCAATACAGTGCCATGTTTCCTGGCCAACAGTTCTGTATCGGGTTGCTGCAATGCTCCAGTGAAGCTCCTCGCAAGCTGGAAGTACAGCTTTTAATTTTCCGTTTAAGGACCCTGCAGTCTTCATGATTCACTATTGAGTTCAATACTTTTAGAATCTGAACACACTCCTGCACCCTGACACCCCAGGCCCTGTCATGTGTTGTGGGCCAGACCAAATCAAAATATTTTAAGAAGAAAGCTTAGACCCAGATTTGTTCTTATTTTTAAAGGCAAGTGTAAGGCATTGTGTTTGAATGCAATTCGATGGGTCAAGCTTGAAGCAAAACACTTTATTCTTACACTATAGTTAACATACAGAAAAATGAAAGAAGAATTGGAAAAACTTAACTCTATTGGAAAATGTAACGGAATAATAGATTATTAAACAGCAGCTGTTCCAATATAGTAACATCCCATAAACACAAACATGGCAAAGGCAATTTCAGTAAAATAGATTGTCATGTGTGCAGCTCTCCACTCCAAGAGGAAGGGACATCAAGAGAGAATGCGAGCATTTTGCTGTAGCAGGGAGAGATGTATAGCAGTTTCCAAATCACAAAAGCTACTCAAAGATAAACTAAAGCCCTGATTCTGTGGAAGCTTTGACCCCCACCTTTTCATGCAGCTTCTATTGTTCCAACTTAACAAAAAGCCAAACCTAGCCTGGCTCAGTGCAGACAGCTCGGCTCCAAGTTTACACGTGCTTTCAATAGAAATATTACAGAACAAATCTTTCTTAATGGCTCATCTTATAACACATGACATGAGCTGCTTTCAGCACAGCCAAGCATTTTCACCGATAAATGGTCCTTATTATTAGCCTTTCTTTCTTCCAGGCTTACAATTTATTTATCTGTTGCTCTGTCTAACTGTCTTTCTCTTCCTATGGACTGTGTTTCCACCTGTCACACATTGTTCCCAGACCCCTTCCCACCCATTGCCTTTGGTATATATACATTTCCTAGCTACCATCAGTTCTGAAGGATCACTAGACCCAAAACATTAATTCTGTTTTCTCTCCACAAGTGCTGTCAGACCTGCTGGGTTTCTTCAGCAATTTCTTTGTATGTGAGATTCTTTCATGTCTGGCCATGTATCTGAACAATCCATGTAGATCTTAATTTTGTGTAGTTTGGTAGCTTGTAGCAATCATGTTTTTAGCTTCTTGCATCTAGTTACAAATAACAAGAAAACAGCCTTCCCTAAGAATTAGGGGACCACAGCTATTCTGTTTTATTAATTACCTTCTATTAGAGTCCTAGAGATGTACAGCATGAAAACAGACCCTTCGGTCCAACCTGTCCATGCCAACCAGATATCCCATCCCAACCCATCTAGTCCCACCTGCCAGAACCCAGGCCCATATCCCTCCAAACCCTTCCTATTCATATACCCATCCAAATGCCTCTTAATTGTACCAGCCTCCACCATTTCCTCTGGCAGTTCATTCCATACACGTACCACCCTCTGTGTGAAAACGTTGCCATGTAGGTCTCTTTCATATTTTTCCCCTCTTACCCTAAACATATGTCCTCTAGTTGTGTTCCCCGACCCCAGGCAAAAGGTTTTGCCTATTTACCCTATCCATGCTCCTCATAATTTTGTAAACCTGTATAAGGTCACCCCTCAGCCTCCGACGCTCCAGGTAAAACAGCCCCAACCTGTTCAGCCTCCCCCTATAGCTCAAATCCTCCAACCCTGGCAACATCCTTGTAAATCTTTTCTGAACCTTTTCAAGTTTCACAACATCTTTCCGATAGGAAGGAGACCAGAATTGCATGCAATATTCCAACAGTGGCCTAACCAATGTCCTGTACAGCTGCAACATGACCTCCCAACTCCTGTACTCAATACTCTGACCAACAAATGAAAGCATATCAAACGCCTTCTTCACTGTCCTATCTACCTGCAACTCCACTTTCAAGGAGCTATGAATCTGCATTCCAAGATCTCGTTGTTCAGCAACACTCCCAAGGACCTTACCATTAAGTATATAAATCCTGCTAAGATTTGCTTTCCCAAAATGCAGCACCTTACATTTGTCTGAATTAAACTCCATCTGCCACTTCTCAGCCCATTGTATTGCTTTAGAAATGGGTGGGGGATAACCAGAAATGATTCTCTTCATTATTTTATCCATATTTATCTCTGAATCTGAATAGAACTATTTACGTTGATTTAAAAGAAATGTGTTGTAATAGTTCAAGTAGAACTAGAACTAACTTTGTTTCCATATCGATTTGTACAATTTTCTACAGGTTTCAAAACAGTGCCTCTGTTCACCTTTGCACACTGTTAATTAATTGAATTTCCTTTCATTAAATAGGCTGCAGAAGAGATTAAGAAACTGTATCGTCTATTTTTAAAAGTTGATGCCATCCAGGTAGAAGTGAATCCCTTTGGTGAAACACCAGATGGACAAGGTGAGGGTAGAAAGAAATGCATGCGTTTTGCTTTTGTGTACACACTAAAAGAAGTAATTAGCAAATACATACGTGCAAACAATGGTTTGCTTATGCCAATGCAATTTCAGCACTGAATAATGAAGGTTTCATTGGCTGCGAACAAATACCCTGAGTAACTAAACGTGTGTGTTCATTCTCTTCTGACTTTGTAATTATAAGATAAGACCACGCTGCCCAGAGTTAAAGATGCTGAATTCTCTAATGATCGCAGTGGATAAACCTGATTTGCCAGTCTTGGTCTGATAAAGAAATAAAGCAGGTCTTCTGTCAGTAAAGTGTCTTTTCTATACAGCAATGAAAGGAGAAATAACCACTGGGAACTGTACAAGCTGGTTTAGACGCAGCAACTTTCTGCGTAAGCCCCGTGAAGACTAGTGATTTTAAAATGCTTATCCAACACTGTTCTTTGTTTCTTCAAAATGAAAATCATCAATTGCAGTAAACCAGCCTGACATCTACAGGGGTAGATCAAGCTGTTGATTATTTGGTAAAATTTGGAGAATTATTGATCTGTTTTTCCACTCTCCCCTGTGTCAGCTAAGGCAGAAATTATCTCTTTTTCAACTAGTCTTTTCTACCAATTACGCTCTATTTGTTCATTAGCATATCCAAATTTTTTTTTCTCACTTACTAGGGTCTTCCTTTCTTTGTAATCCATCCCCCTAACCAGACTGTTTTCTGTGCTTCCTTCCTCAATAACTATCTTTTTCTGTTGCCTCTTTCACTGGTCCCATAGCAGGATATTTCTCTCCCATCTCCTGCACCACCGCCTACACGAGAGCATTTATTATTACGAAGTCAACCAGTTCGATATTTAAAATCTGAGAGCTGTTTTGGAAAGCATTTAGTATGAGAGCTAAATAGCATTAAAGAAGAATACCAATGAGGATTGCATGTACATGTCAATTATTTCTGTGGGCCTTGGGGCAAGAGGTTTTAGGGATCAGCATTAACAGCAGAGATGTGGCTCTCATTAGTCCCTGTTTCCAGACACTGAGTGCCTTTAACCTGATGGACACCATTTTTGATTACCTGTTCCCTGATTTGCTTCATGCTCACCGTCTTTCTCACTTGCTTGCCTAACTCTTCTGTTTGCAACTCCATTCACTCCCTCTTGCTGCCCCTGTCCTGAACACCAGAGGAAGATAATGTTTATTTTTCCCCTTCAATTAAGCTGCTAATCAGCCAGAATAAAACATTGTTTTTGTGGTGATTCCCTCTGTGCATCATTCAGTCAAGAAAAGGGAATTTGAGGGAAACAATACCCACTATAGAAGCAGGTTGCAAATTTTCAAAGCCCTTTTAACTGTCTGTTGTTTTTGGAGCTAAAATTTGTACTGCTCAGTATTTCTTCTGCTTGTTTAACTTTTGCAAACAATTCACTTTGGTTAATGCAACCTCTGTGTCCAACTTACACGAGGAATATTGTCTAAATGAATATAATGAGGTGGCATTAACACTGGTCATCATTCTAACACTGCAGTTAAGTCAAAATGATTTGCTTTTGATACATAAAACACACCTTGAGTTTTGTTTGAATTATTGTTAGAAAATGAGCACTTTCTCTTATCCGAGGAATTTAGCTTCCCTCTTGGAAATTGCACGTTGTTTTCTGCTCCATGTTGTCCAGCAGTGTTAAGTGGGCCTACTTTCGAAGGCCCAGAATATGAAGGGGTTTATTCCATAAACTCTTATTCTTAACGTTCTGTTAAAAAAAAATGTATTTTCAAAAGAAATCATCCATGCTATTTTCCTCTGTTCTGTGTTTCATCTTCACTGAAGAATGTGATAGTCATTGTATTCAAAAGGTTGAGATTTCCTGGTAGATTTTTTTGTTCACTGTTTAAAATATTGACCATTCAATCATTTTTTTTTGTAACTAACTGTGTCAGGAAGGGCTCTGGGTGGTGTTCATGCTTTCCCAAAAGAAATTGAACTTTTACTTTTATAAAGCTTATGTTGGGAAAAAAAAGTGCTTCCACCATTTGTTAACTTAAATAACAATTTTAACTCTTCTTGAATGAGAGAAGTATTTCATGATGAATGTTTTCACCAACAATTTTGAGCATAATGATAGGGAATAGGCATCCCTCAACTGTAAAAATAAATTTATTCCACAAATGTATGGATGTAATGATTCCAGAATCTCAGGTGTATGGTATGTTTCTTTCACACACCGTAAATATTCTGTTTTTGCCACAAATGTATCTTACTTCAGAATCAGCTCCTTTTACCTGTTTCCTGATTTTACTCCCACCTGACTACCTCCAGTCTTAAAATACACATTTGTTCTGAGCTCCTTGAATAACTTGCTATTATATTTATGAATAATTCATCCTTGGCCATTTAAACTTGTGGCCTTTGGGATAGAAAGGCAGGCCTGTGCTAATGTGTGTCCTGGTTTGCCATAGTCATGTGATTGCTACCATGAACAGTGATGGTTGGCATTTTGCAGCCAGTTCAGTGAAGGATACAAATTGAGACAACTTCGGCTGGATTGAACTAGTTTTGAAGTGAAGCTGAGATTGAGTGTTGAAGAAGTGATTAGAAATATATCTACTAACAGAGAGTCTCAGCAACGTTCAGAGTGGTGAAAGCTCCCACCAGAAGCCAGAGACAGGAAGTAAAAAAGCAAGCCACAGCTGCAACGTTTGGTAAGACAATGGCTGCAACTATTTCTCTCTTGGTGCTGTTCTTAATGAAAGGTGATATGAATCAGAACTGTTAGTTTTTTTTCATGTGCAGAGATGAAATCATGAAATTGTGACAGATGTTCTTAAGAAGTCAGCAGTTACAAGTAGCCACACTCTTATTGGTGTTAAAGAGAGAGAGTTTCAAAGTGTATTCCTGCCACCCCAAACCTCTCTGAAGAACAGAGAAACAGAATGCAGAAACCATGAAAGCCTTGAAGGCAACCTTTGAACACCAACTAAACGTAATTTATGAATTGTATGTGTTTGATATTAAAGCGCAAGAGAGAGAGACAGACAAGGGGAGAGGGAGAGAGAGAGATAGACAAGGGGAGAGGGAGAGAGAGTGAGAGAGATAGACAAGGGGAGAGGGAGAGAGAGAGACAGACAAGGGGAGAGGGAGAGAGAGAGACAGACAAGGGGAGAGGGAGAGAGAGAGAGAGAGATAGACAAGGGGAGAGGGAGAGAGAGAGAGATAGACAAGGGGAGAGGGAGAGAGAGAGAGATAGACAAGGGGAGAGGGAGAGAGAGAGAGAGAGATAGACAAGGGGAGAGGGAGAGAGAGAGAGAGAGAGATAGACAAGGGGAGAGGGAGAGAGAGAGAGAGACAAGGGGAGAGGGAGAGAGAGAGAGAGACAAGGGGAGAGGGAGAGAGAGAGAGATAGACAAGGGGAAAATCCATTGATCCATATGTGACTATCAACGTAGCTCATAATCCTGTGCCTTTTCACAACCAAAAGATGATCATGTTAAAGCCAGGATTGGATAGGACAAACAATTTTTCATTGCAAACATGTCTACTGAGAGAAGCAAAACTTACTTTCAGGAAAATAAGCATATACAGAAGCACTAAATGTAGAAAATTAATAGCTAGAGTACATACACATCAGAACAGACCAAGTCTTGCATTTTGCTGATTGACATTAAAGGCTGAAACAGCAGAACAATTACTAAGAGCAGGATGCAAATACTGTGGAGGATATTTCAACAGAAAGAAGTCATGGCCAGCATGGCAAATCAGTATTCTCACTGAAAGAATCTAAATAATTTGGCACTCGGGTATCTGCATAGAAAGAAGCTCCTAAGCAGATTTGGTAGCCACTATAGAGATATCAGCCAAAGATTCTGGCTAATCACACTACATCATACCAAAGATTAGTTCAGTCAGTTGATAGGTGAGAAATAGTTTGTGACTATTGGAATTATGACTACAGAAGGAGAGCATCAAGTCAGTGTACAATGTCAGATATACACCAGTTAATTGCACATTGCTGACCTGCTATCCAAAGCCATACTCCTTATAATGAAAGTAGTGATACTGTGATAGCATTAAATCTTCCAGATCGAATGAGAAGCAGTGACCAACAGATCCAAAAGCAATGCAGTAATTTGTCAGATTCTTTAACTATTTAGCAAAACTTCTGCCCATTCTCTCACTGGATTGTCAACCGTTAAGTCAGATAAGTGCCAAGAATGTGGAGTGGTATTTGTGTATGGATCAAGAGGCAGTAATCACTAAAATTAAGCAGTGCCAGTGCTGAAATACAGTTACATAAAGGATGAAGTCATCCTTCAGTATGATCCCAATGACTTGGAACAACCATAATACAGCAAGGATAATTGATTCCATTTACATCCAGAGCTTTATAACAAATGGCACAATACTTTGATTCAATTGAGAAGGAGTGCCTGCCAGATGTGTATGCTTCTGAACACTAATCATTATCTACTTGGAAGAGACAAAGTGACAGTTGAATTCAACCACTTTTTCAAAAGATTTTCCTTGAGCTGCTTCTATCTACTTCAAAATGTCTGCAAAGAGTGTTGCTGTGATTACAGAGACAACGTCTAGACATAGTATGTCAGCAACATTCCTTTGTTTGTGGTCAACAGCAATACTCCTTTGAAGAAAGAGGATAGAGATAAAGGCGTTGAGAGAAGAGATTCTGAAGCACATCCATGCATGTATTCTGGACCAAACCCCCTCCAAATATATTAAGGAGATAGCCTAGACCCTAACATTTTCTTATTTTAAAGGCAGGTGCCAAGCGCTGTGTTCAGATGCAATTCGATTGGTTAAACTACCACATTTGAAGCAAAACACACTTTATTCATATAGTTAAAATGCAACGTAAAAAAGAAATAGAAATAACTTAACTCTTGGAAAACAACAGTATAATAGACTATTTAACTACTAAACAGTAACTCTTCCAATATAGTAACATCCCTTAAACACACCATGAGCAAAGGCAAATTCTGAAAAGTAGATTATCTCAAAGGTAATTGTCCAGTCCAGGAAGAAAAAAAATCAAGAGAAAACAGAGGAAGAGATAGTAATAAACAGAAATATACTGCAGCTTCCAAACCCAGCTTCAAGACCCCAGCAACTGCTGCTGAAAAACTAAAACTAAAAACCCTAGTTTTGTGGGAGCTTATCCACATACATTGGGGCTGCATCTACTATTACAACTGTTCAAAAAAAAAGGCCTCACAAGCTGTTTACTTTATTGGATTCAAATAGATAGCTCTTCACTTCTGTATTAAAACCTCTCCAATATATTAACCAGGACAAAATGCACCCCTTAAAGCCATAGTATCATCGTACATGTCATTTAAGAATTGAGTCGAGTTTGAGGAAGGCATGAGAAGAGAGAAACCTGGGCAGTGAAATTGAGGACAAGGTAGTGCTTATAATGAGGACCAAACCATGTAATTTAGAGAGCCACTGATCACATGTGACACCCCAGACCATGATCAAATCGGAAATAGAACTCTTCATTGTCACAAGAGCTGATTATCTCATTATTGTAGACTATATTCTGACTACTGGAGGGTGGACTTCAGAAAGTAACATTGAGTTATAGTGTGTCAAAAGCGCACATTAAGCCATTACATCATTCCTGGCATTGTAATGATAGCCCTCAGTTTACAAGTGAAGAGTTCAGCCACTTCATAGTTGTTTGGGAAATTCATTATTGGACATCATTTCTGCACTATGTCTAATCAAATGGCAAGACTAAGATGGCAATGAAAATCTCCAAAGGAGTTGTAAGCAAATTGTACGATCCATTTCAACTGTATATAAGCCAATCCTCGAGTAGATAAACGCATCTAATGAAGGCATATGAAGTAGTCTGCCCTCTATTTCCATAGTCATAATAAAAGTTAAAAATGTTATCAAAGTACACAAAGTCCCAAATTTACCTGTTGGATAGGTTAACAGAAAACAGTGGTGACAGTGTCGATGAAATAGCAGAAAAGCAACTTTCATTTTGACATGCCCACCAATTCATTGCTAGAATTGAGCATTGGACAATCAGTCAGGGTACAACGCTGCGATACACTCAACAAGAGTCAGCTCAAATGGCAACTTCAGACTTATGTAGAGCAACCTCAATGCTATATGCGCAACTAGATATACTGTTGCAACCACAAGCACATAAGCTCAAACAGAGAAGCATAAGGAGGTCAATCAGAAAGATATAAACTCACCACCTGCACAGAGCACAGATCAAACAGTGGAAAAGGAATAAGTTTCCAAGGAAATTATCATTCAAATGAGCATTCAAATTAAACCACCATTAATACAACCATTAATAAATGAATAAAAATGAAAGATAATAGGTGGAGTCTTATCGGGGTCTTAGCTAAGTGGACTACGGTGAGGCTTATGACACAATAGGGTGAGGAGTCTAATAAGGCCTGTCTTGATGTCAGGAACAACAAGTTCCTACATCTTTTTTGCATTTGCAGAGCTGCAAGACAAATTTCTCACTAGATAACAGCTATATTCCAATTAAGAGGGATTATAGTTTGTTAAAAGACTTATTTACACCATAACTAGCCACTTTCATATTCATCTTCCTATGTAACTGGATGAGTTAGTTGTCAAGAATTCACAATGTGGGCGTCATATAAAGAAAAAAAACATGAGGCTGGGGAACTTGATTGGCAGTTAGTTTTTTCCCATCGTCTTGCTAAGCACAGCAAAAGCTGTCCTCTTAAATAGTGTTGCTCTGTATGTTGGTGTTAATCAAATCAAAGCAGCTTTAGTAGATTCGGCGGAGCCACAAGATGGAAGGAAGTCACTTACCTGCATGCTTTCCATACAGTGAAATAGTTGGATCCAGGTGACTAGTCGGAAACTTAAGGCTCCGTTTCAAAGATGGTTAGATGCATGACATGAGTGCCCATTTGGACTTCGGAGTCATCAGCTGGTGAAAGAGGGAACTGTCAACAACTCCTATCGTCTTGCATACACTTACCACAATGGCAAAGCAATGGCTACAACAATTTGGCAACCAATACCAGCATCAAAATTGACAATTTGCAACATCATTTGGCAACTTCATGTGTGGTGCTTGTAGCAGAAACTGCATCTCAACAATGGAGAATAATATTATTCCTGTGATAGTTATCAGTTTAATTTCTTTCTGTTTTATCTTTCCATATGCTGTCTTCACTTTATGAGTTGTTGAACATTTCAAATGAGAACTTTTTTTGCCTGTCTGATCTGCCAGAGGGTTTGTTCTTTCTTATAGCAGAACAAATCTTCAGAAGAAATCTGTTCAGGGTTAGAAAGCCAAATTTCTTCTTCTTTATAATTCTATTTGAAGGCATCACATTTGAACAGTTAGTCAGAATGCCCAGCAGCATATTAATCTCATATGCTTCAAGTTACTCAGAAGTCTAGAAGGATGGGGGGTGTGAGGGTGGATTTCATTGAAGCTTACAGGATATTGAGAGGCCTGGATTGAGTGAACATGGAGAAGCTGCTTCCACCAGTAGGAGAGAGTAGGATTCAAGGGCACAGCCTCAGAGTGAAGGGCCAAAGAGCTTTAGAACTGAGATGAGGAATTTCTTCAGCCAAAAGGTGATGAATCTGTGGAACCCATTGCTACAGAAGACTGTAGAGGCCAAGTCATTAAGTATGTTTGAGATACTGTTCAGGGAGAATGCAAGAGAATGAGGTTGAGAACATGTTAACGATGCTTCAATAGCAGAGCAGAATTGATGGGCCGAATGGCCTAATTATGCTCTTATGTCTTGTGGTCTTGGTAATCCTCCCCTCCACCGTTCTCTTTCTCCTCAAGTTGCAAGTGTCTCGTCTGTTTTATAAGGCCAGCATCTGTATGAATTTCTCTTCTGCCTTCTCTGGTTCCACTGATTGATCTTCCCTTTCATGCAGTCATAGAACATAGAACATAGAACAATACAGCACAGAACAGGCCCTTTGGCCCACGATGTTGTGCCGAACATTTGTCCTAGCTTAAGCACCCATCCATGTACCTATCCAATTGCTGCTTAAAGGTCACCAAGGATTCTGACTCTACCACTCCCACAGGCAGTGCATTCCATGCCCCCACCACTCTCTGGGTAAATAACCCACCCCTGACATCTCCCCTATACCTTCCACCCTTCACCTTAAATTTATGTCCCCTTGTAACACTCTGTTGTACCCGGGGAAAAAGTTTCTGACTGTCTACTCTATCTATTCCTCTGATCATCTTATAAACCTCTATCAAGTCACCCCTCATCCTTCGCCGTTCCAATGAGAAAAGGCCTAGCACTCTCAACCTATCCTTGTACGACCTATTCTCCAGGCAACATCCTGGTAAATCTTCTCTGCACCCTCTCCAAAGCTTCCACATCTTTCCTAAAGTGAGGCGACCAGAACTGCACACAGTACTCCAAATGTGGCCTAACCAAAGTCCTGTACAGTTGCAACATCACTTCACGACTCTTGAATTCAATCCCTCTGCTAATGAACGCTAATACACCATAGGCCTTCTTACAAGCTCTATCCACCTGAGTGGCAACTTTCAAAGACCTATGAACATAGGCCCCAAGATCCCTCTGTTCCTCCACCTCACTAAGAACCCTACCGTTAACCCTGTATTCCACAGTCTTATTTGTCTTTCCAAAATGGACAACCTCACACTTGGCAGGGTTGAACTCCATCTGCCACTCCTCAGCCCAGCTCTGCATCATATCCAAGTCCCTTTGCAGCCGACAAGAGCCCTCCTTACTATCCACAACTTCACCAATCTTCGTATCATACAGTCTATGCTATCCTCAATGTTGTGTATATTTTGGAGAAACCTTACCAGAAATAACATCCCCTTCAAAGTTTGAAGTGAGGGTCTGGGATGGTGACATATTTGAACTGGTACTGTACAGATAATCCAGAGGTCCAGGCCAATGTTGTAGGGGTTATCGATTTAAGTCCCACATATCAGCTGGTGCCATTTAAACTCCATTCATATATGTAGCAAACTAATCTCCGTAATAGCAGTGTGATAACTATCATAAATTGTTGTAAAGATTCATCTAGTTCACTAATGTGCTTTAGCAAGGGATTTCCATCCTTATCTGTCCTGTCCTTCCTTTGATTTTTGATCCACATCAGTGTGGTCACTGCCCTCTGCAAATTACTCAGTTCAAGAAATCACAACAAATACTCCCCTTGCCAACTTTGCCCACCCCATGAATGAATTAGTTTATATTCCAACCGAGGAACACTATCTACTTTGTTTCTGTTACTTTAGCAGCCAGAAATGCAACATTGAAGACAATGCTTTTTGCAGTTATATGGTACAAAAATGGGTGATATTTCACTGATGTCAAATTCAATACAATGTATATAAAAAATTCCACAGAATTTATTTAGATAGCCAACAATGAATTGGCAGAATAAATGTTAACTAGAGCAAATCCATATGAGCAGTGACAAACCACTACAGATCTCTGAAGGCTGTGATACCTCTCTCCAAACTGCTAGTGCTCCAGGCTTCAGTGTTTAGGATGTCTCATTGCCCTCAACTTAAGGTTGCTCATCTGGAATGTCTCAAGTTAGAGACATTTCCTGCAGATGTGGCAATCTGAGGTGGTCCCGTTGTGCACTAAGCTCTAAACACAGTAATCTTCACATACAGCTTGTTCTCTTATTACAATTCTTAATGTATTTATTGATGTATTACTTGGCAGTAATGTCTAGATTATAGTTAGTGAATGGATTGTATCTCCACTCAGAGTTCCAGTAGAGAAATTGGTATTTCAATTTCCAATTTTAGATCTATTCATCTACCTTGCTCAATTGAAATCTCAATTCTATTTAGCAGATGGATTTTTGATTTCAAATCAATCAGCAATTCATTTCCTGCATAATTATTTATCTGGCTTATATTGATAGATTGGTTTGCACTGAGCTCAAATTCCCTGGACTTCACTGCTTCTCCCTTTGCCCTTTCTACATAATTGCCTTTTCAGATTATTGTGGGTTTTTTTTAATATTTGACTTTGTGTCTGCTGTGTTCTTTTTAAATATACAACTTCTCCTGCAGTGTTCTACATTGATAAACTGATTTAAATATGCCTGACTGCCAAGTTGAGGAAGTGAGATTTCATTATTAAGAATGATGTTTAGAACCTTAGTACTGTGTGAATTACACAATGTTAAGTGATCTGTCGTCATTTCCAAATGCTTGTATTGACCAAGTTATGTGCTAGTTAACATCTTTTCTATCATAAAGATCTGCAATAGCTTATGATGTTTTTGTAACTTGCCACCATTCAAACTGATGTAAAGCCAAGTTGCACTTCTAATTTATTTCTGTTATTTAATTTTTGTGTCTTTGGAAAAGCACTCTAAATTATTTGTTACATGTTGAATTGAATTGGGACCAGTAAATCCCCAGTATTTTGTGTAGTATCATGGTAATGTATTTTTACAATTGCTCCACTATTTTTACTATCATGAAATTTTATATTCGTAATTAAATTGTTTCAGGAAACACATTAATTCCTTTTTTCATTAATGCAAATCTGGATGATAATTATACCCATTAAACACAGATAAAGAATTAAACTGGTGAAAAATCTATATTGCGAAGAAATAGATCAGAATTTTATGATGTTGAGCACAATTTAACAAAAAAACTTAACTATCCAGCCTGTTATTAAATAGTTTGTCAGCCCTGCCCTCCTCAAGAATGTTGAAGAAGCACGATTACTTTTGGAGCTATTATCCTATGATCAGTTGCAAAATCCAGTTTGAGTTTGAGCATTTAAGATAGTCACTGGATACTACCTAATATAATTTAAATCCTACAAGTGCACTGAAAAAAAACTACACAAATCGATTTAGCTTGGTTGTGTACAGAAGTTGGATTTGACAATTCATTCCTGAGTAATTTGAAGCATATGTGAGATTAATATGCTGCTGGGCTTTCTGACCGACTGTTCAAATATGATGTCTTCAAATAGAATTGTAAGAAGGAAAAAGTTTGGCCTTCTAACCCTGAACAGATAAACGTGCTGACAAATGTGAATGGATTAATTAAGGATATCAGGTTGGCATGGACGAGTTAGACCGAAGGGTCTGGTTACGTGCTGTACATCTCTATACGAAGAAATAAACTTTATGGCTGATCAAGCACAGCAGGTCAGGCAGCATCAGAGGAGCAGGAAAATTGACTTTTCGGGCAAAAGCCCTTCATCAGGAATAAGACTGGGAGCCTCGGGGGTGGAGAGATAAATGGGAGGGGGATGGGGCTGGGGGAAGGTAGCTGAGAGTGAGATAGGTGGATGGAGGTGGGGGTAATGGTGATAGGTCAGAGGGGTGATTCGAGGGGATAGGTGGGAAAGAAGATGGACAGGTAGGACAGGTCATGAGGGCAGTGCTGAGCTGGAAGGTTGGAACTGGGATAAGGTGGGGGGAGAAGAAATGAGGGAACTGGTGAAATTCACATTGATGCCATGGAGTTGGAGGGTCCTGAGGTGGAAGATGAGGTGTTCTCCCTCCAGGCGTTGGGTGGGAACCGAGTGGCGATGGAGCAGGCACAGGACCTGCATGTCCTCGGCGGAATGGGAGGGGAAGTTTTCGGCCACAGGGTGGTGGGGTTGATTGGTGCACTCTCAGCTATCTTCCCCCCCAGCCCCCCCCCCCCCCCCCCCCCCCCCCCACCCATTTATCTCTCCACCCCCAAGGTTCCCTGTCTCATTCCCGATGAAGGGCTTTTGCCCTAAACATTGATTTCCCTGCTCCTCCGATGCTGCCTGACCTGCTTTGCTTTTCCAGCACCACTCTCTCAACTCTGATCTGCAGCATCTGCAATCCTCACTTTCGCCTTTCTGGCTGATCAGACAGGCGTTTACAAAAAAAGTTTCGCATTTGAAAAGATAAACAACTAATCCTAATAAATGTGAAGAAAGCAATGTGGAAAGATAAAAACAAAACAAAAACCTATAAATAGCAGCAGGAATAATTAGACTTTGAAATAACTGTCATTGTGCTGGAACATTTGTATTTAAAAAGCACTTCTTATCACAACTTGTTGAGACTTGGGCAAGCAATTCTGTTAATTGATATTCAAAAAGGGTTCTTTTCAGTAGAACTGGCTTGAGTTTTTTTTAAGTTTAGCTCGTGGCTCTTCTCATGTTTCTGATTAAGTGTGAGGTTTGCACTGTTACTACCCAAATTCTTAAGATACATAATTTACATGTTTCATTTTAATTCTGAAATATTTGAATAAATTGGCTATAAATTTGCATGGGCATGTTTACGTCTTATGAGTCATCTTTATGTATTGTGCTCTTACATTTACCAGTCACTTTAATAAGTCAGTTTGAAATTTGTGTGGTTCAGTGCCTTCAGGTGATAATTGCAAGTCAATGTATTGGTTGCAATTATAGTCACGTATTACAGCTCCATTAATGTTCTGTGCACCTCCACAGACCATCTTGTTTGCACAACTTTTCCAAGAGAGTGTTCTAGCACCACAATATGAAGATAAACTTGCAAGTGGGAAAGGTTCTTCACTACTTATCCTGGCAAAATCTTCCGATGTTTGAAATTCCTGTCTATGTAATAAAGGATCCACGATAAATCCTTGAGGGCACTTATCCTGAAATGGCAAATGAATCGAACATGATAGAATATCATTGTACTGCCATGAAGTTTACAACATCCGCTTTCTGTGCTGTCACATAAATAAGTCGATTCATGCTATTTTTGCAAATTAGCATTTTGTTGCTAAATGTGCAGGCAAAAGGGAGAGAGAGATGTACTGATTCCAGTTTGAATATAAAAAAAATTACAAAATGCCAGAAAAATGAGGTGTCTGACTGCCTGCATCCTTTATACATCTATTTCTGATTTTCTTTTCCTGACCGCCTGAGAAACGGTTCATTCTTCAGTGCTCAACTATGCTTCAAAATTGAATTAAATTGAATCGTTAGGGCATTGCAGATGCTGTTTTGACTAAATAGCGTCCGTAGCACATGTGTACACTTTTGTGGTAAAACATAATGTCAGATATTTGTTGAAGGCATTAGTGAATGTATAGCAAACACGAATGGGAAATGTGCAGAGAAGTTTATGCAATCACTTCTGTGTGCACTGCTAGAGCCATAGTGGATCTCCTTGCTCCAGCCAATACTCCTCTAAAAATGATGGTAGGATCTCCCCCATCAGTCTTGGTTAAAGCTTATTTGTTAGTTGAATTTGTTACAATAGTAGTGAAAATAAATTATCAAATTTTTAACTTACATCACCTGATTGTTATATCTGAGGTTATCCATGAACTAAAATGGTTTTTAAAAGTCAAAAACATGACCCTGAAGTAGCTACCTGTCGACTGGCTTTGGCAGAATCGTCTGGAATAAATAAAGTCATATGGACTCAAATTAGATATTTTTTGAAATACATCAAAACTAGGAATCAATGTCATGGAATTTGCATACCGTGTTTCATGCATGTATTATGATAGTATCACATTTTTGAAGATGAAAGCCAAATTTTAAGTACAGCAACAAGTTCAGAAGGCAAATGATGTATTAACCTTTGTTGCAAGGGGATTTAAGCTCAGGAGCAAAGAAATCTTGCTTCAGTCGTATAGAACACTTGTTAGGCCACCCTTGCAGTAGTGTCGTCCCTTGTCAAGGAAGAATATGGTTGCCATAGAAGAAGTGCAGCACAGGTTACCAGACTGATGCCTGGGTTAGTGGAATTGTCCTATGAGGTCAGATAAAGGAGATGGGACCTATATTCTTGGGTTTGGAAAAATGAGAGAGAACCTTACAGAAACATGAAAGAATATGATTTAAAGAACTTCCTTGTCTGTTTTGGATTCCATCAAATTTACCGTGTATAGTCTGGAGAGAGAATTATGGAGCAGGCAAGGATCAAAATGATTTTGCACATCTTGTATATAATTCAACTTGTGCACTCCTCCCAGATCTTGGCTTTCTGATTGTGGAGTGTTGTTGCTGTGTTGCACATTATGTTGCTAATATTGGGCTTTTTGCAAGATTCACATGTCTAATCCTTGTTAGATAATATCTTTAAATCAATTATTGAAATTGACTTTTCTGATGAATTTGAAATAGGAAGTTTGCAACATTTAATGTTAAGTATTTGGTGGCAAATTCACTTAATCATCTGACACTTCCATTCTTCAATTCACTACCATTGAAAATATTTTAACGGTGTTTAATGGAGCTACAAAGTGGGGCAGTTATAATCGTTGTTTTTAATGGCAGGTTTACTTCCCTTGCAATTGCCGTTGTTATTGCAATAATAGTACATCTGTCAATTTGGATCAATAACTGTTTTCAGTCTCTTGCTGATATCAGTCCCTCTCAAACTATTGCTACCATTCCTTCTATATTTGGTCTGTCACAAATGCCTCCAAATTTGTTTTGTCTTCTGTATGCATCTTTGTTTGAAATTCACCCACCATGCATGAGACAACTCTTGCCCTTTATTTCTATTTGTATAAATCTCTTACTCTCTTCCTATGACTTCCTTTTCCCTATCTCCCAAATATCTAAGATGGTCACCAACAAATCCGATAGGGAATTCAGGAGAAACTTTCTTTATCGAAGGAGTGATAATGTAGCACTTGCCATCTTGAGGTGTGGTGGAGGTTAATAGTATTGATAAACTTAAGGAGATGCCAGCAGACATGAAGGAGAAAGGAATAGAATATTATATTACTCTGTGCAGTAGAGAGGGGTGGAAGAACACTCTGGGGAATGACATCGGTACAAAGCAGTTGAACTGAATGGCCTTTTTCTATGGTCTATGTTCTCCACATGCTGGAGATTAATGTGCTAAACCTCTCCAAGCTATCAGCTAAACACACAACAAGAATTACGTTATGCTCATCAACATCAACAATTGTGTATGCTCTTGCTGAATACGATACAGTCAAGTCGTGGCATTATGAGGTAAATCATTTGTTTGTAATTGTCTACTAGGTGAGTGACAATTAGGAGTCATTCTTTGTTTTGGACTTTGAATTTACTTGGTGAGAAATCATTGGACGTTCAATATTTCTCATTGCATGGTTAACAAAATTACAAGGTGATTCCTTCTATGCCTTGATTAGATTAGATTACTTACAGTGTGGAAACAGGCCCTTCGGCCCAACAAGTCCACACCGACTTGCCGAAGCGCAACCCACCCAGACCCATTCCCCTACATTTACCCCTTCTACTAACACTATGGGCAATTTAGCATGGCCAAATCACCTAATCTGCACATTTTTGGACTGTGGGAGGAAACCGGAGCACCCGGAGGAAACCCACGCAGACACGGGGAGAATGTGCAAACCCCAAACAGTCAGTCACCTGAGGTGGGAATTGAACCCAGGTCTCTGGCGCTGTGAGGCAGCAGTGCTAACCACTGTGCCACCATGCCTCTGGAGAAAAACATAACTTTGCACCACGGATGTTAAAAATACTATTAGCTTAGAGTCATGGAGTCATAGAGATGTATAGCATGGAAACAGACCTTTCGGTCCAACTTGTCCATGCCGACCAGATATCTCAACCCGATCTAGTCCCACCTGTCAGTACCCAGCCCATATCCCTCCAAACCCTTCCTATTCTTATACCCATCCAAATGCCTCTTAAATGTTGCAATTGTACCAGCCTCCACCACTTCCTCTGGCAGCTCATTCCACACATGTAACACCCTCTGCGTGAAAAGGTTGCCCCTTAGGTCTCTTTTATATCTTTCCCCTCTCACCCAAAACCTATGCCCTCTAGTTCTGGACTCCCCAACCCCAGGGAAAAGACTTTGCCTATTTATCCTATCCATGCCCCTCATAATTTTGTAAACCTCTATAAGGTCACCCCTCAGCCTCCGACGCTCCAGGGAAAACAGTCCCAGCCGGTTCAGCCTCTCCCTGTAGCTCAGATCCTCCAACCATGCAACATCCTTGTAAATCTTTTCTGAACCCTTTCAAGTTTCACAACATCTTTCCGATAGGAAGGAGACCAGAACTGCACGCAATATTCCAACAGTGGCCTAACCAATGTCCTGTATAGCCGCAACATGACCTCCCAACTCCTGTACTCAACACTCTGACCAAAGAAGGAAAGCATACCAAACACCTTCTTCACTATCCTATCTACCTGTGACTCCACTTTCAAGGAGCTATGAACCTGCACTCCAAGGTCTCTTTGTTCAGCAACACTCCCTAGGACCTTACCATTAAGTGTATAAGTCCTGCTAAGATTTGCTTTCCCAAAATGCAGCACCTCGCATTTATCTGAATTAAACTCCATCTGCCACTTGTCAGCCCATTGGCCCATCTGGTCAAGATCCTGTTGTAATCTGAGGTAATCCTCTTCGCTGTCCACTACACCTCCAATTTTGGTGTCATCTGCAAACTTACTAACTATACCTCTTATGCTCGCATCCAAATCATTTATGTAAATGACAAAAAGTGGAGGGCCCACCACCGATCCTTGTGACACTCCCACTGGTCACAGGCCTCCAGTCTGAAAAACAACCCTCCACCACCACCCTCTGTCTTCTACCTTTGAGCCAGTTCTGTGTCCAAATAGCTAGTTCTCCCTGTATTCCATGAGATCTAACCTTGCTAATCAGACTCCCATGGGGAACCTTGTCAAACGCCTTACTGAAGTCCATATAGATCACATCTACTGCTCTGCCCTCATCAATCCTCTCTGTTACTTCATCAAAAAACTCAATCAAGTTTGTAAGACATGATTTCCCACGTACAAAGCCACGTTGACTATCCCAAATCAGTCCTTGCCTTTCCAAATACATGTACATCCTGTCCCTCAGGATTCCCTCCAACAACTTGCCCACCACCGAGGTCAGGCTCACTGGTCTATAGTTCCCTGGCTTGTCCTTACCACCCTTCTTAAACATACAAGCATGGAAACAGACCGTTTGGTCCAATTGGATCCATGTTGACCATGTTCCCAGCGTAAACTAGTCCCACCTGCCTGCATATGGACATTTCCCTCCAAAACTTCCCGATTCATGAACTTACCCAAATATCTTTTAAACGTGTCACTGTACTTGCATTCACCCACTTTCTCTGGCAACTTATTCCACACTCGTCACTCTATATAAAAATAGTTGGCCCTAATGTCCTTTTTAAATTACTCTCCCCTCACCTTAAAAATTCACTGCCTAGTTTAGAACTCCCCACCTGAGAGAAAATACCTTTGCTCTTCACCTCATCTGTGCCTTTCATGATTTTAAAAATCTCTATAAGGTCACCCCTTAACCTCCTATGCTCTAGTGAGAAAAGTCACAGTCAATCTTTATTCCTCAAACCTTCCATTCCTGGCAACATCCTGGTAACTATTTTCTAAACTCTCCCCAGTTTATCAATATCCTTCCGATAACTGGGTGACCAGAACTCCACACAGTAGTCCAGAAGAAGCCTCACCAACATCATGTACAGTTCCAACTTCTATACTCAAAGGTCTGAGTGATGAAGGCAAGTGTAACAAACACCACCTTAAACAACCTGTCTAACTGTAATGTAAATTTTAAAGAATTATGTATCTGAACCCCTAGATTTGTCTGTTCCACAATACTCCCCACGACCTTACCATTAATTGTATAAATCCTTCCCAGTGTGTGCTTTACCAATATGCAATACCTCATATTTATTCAAATTAAAATCAATCTGTCACTCCTCAGCCAATTTACCCAATTGTTCAAGATCTCTCTGTAATCTTAGATAACCTTCTTAACCACTATATCACCAATTTTTGTGTCATCTGCAAATCTATGGTCTCATCTGAATCATTTATATAAATGACAAGCAAAAGTGGACTCAGTACGAATCCCTATGGAACATCACCGGTCACTGGCCTCCAATCCAAAAAACAGCTCTCCACCACCACACTCTGTCGCCTACCGTAAAGCCAATTTTGTATCCAGTTGGCAAGCTCACCCTGAACTTCATTTGATCCAACTTTAATAATTAGACTACCATGCTGCTCAAAGGCTTTACTGAAGTCCAAGTAAATAACGTCTATCCCTCAGCCCTCATCAATCGTTTTGGTTACTTGCTCAAAAACTCAGTCAAGCTTGAGAGAGACAATTTCCCTCACAAAAACCTGTGCTGTCCACCTCTAATCGTCCTTGCCCTTTGGGAGATAAATTGTGAATCTTACTTCAGGAATTGGAAGTGACCCTCTAACTAGATATCTTGTCTTTTGTACTTTGCTTTCGCACTCAGATCCTGAATGAAAGCTGTTAGATCCAAGGATTATAGCTGTCAGAATTCACTGCTCAGAAGTGTTGCATTAGTTGTTCAGATTATCAGACCTGGAGCTGTTGTAAATCTGCATGGATGTAGCTTATTTCTTTTTTGTTATACCTATTAAGTACAAGTATAATTCTATTAGCTATTAAAAAGCATTACAATTTTGCTTTTGTTGATCAAGTAATTTCTTCATTAATATTCATGTATGTCTCTATAATTTATTATTTAACAGGGAGAAGGAATTATAAATAAAGGTATGGAATGGATTCAGTATAGTGGAATTTAGAAATTGTCTTTTTAGCTTTAATTCTCTATGCTGTATGTCAATAACAATAATTTTCAAGCTTTCCTTTATTGTATCTATTATTCATTTTATTGTGATATAATATGCAAGAATCCAAAAAGAAAATGAGCAGGAGCAGACCATACAGTTTGGTGTTGAAATCATAGCCTGATCTCTGGCTTCAATTGTACTTACTCCACTGCTCCCTCCATCACTGGTTTACCTGAGAGATCCAAAATCTATCTATCCCAGCCTTTAAATATATTCAATGATGGAGTATCCATAATCCTTAGGGTAGATCATTCCGAAGATACGTAATCCTTTGCATTTAATAATTTCTGCTAATCTCATTCTTAATCCATTGGCCCCTTGTCCTGAGCTTGTCTCTGGTTTTATTAGATTGCATAACCAGCAAAACAATTTGTGTCTACCCTGTTAAGCCCTTTCAGAATCTTGTGTGCTTCCATGACACTGCCTTTCATTCTCCGAAGTTTCAGATACTATATGTCCAGTTTTCCCTCATCTCATCAAGGCCAACTCTTTTGTTAACAGGACCAATCTACAGAACCTTCAATGTACTACTCCAGTTGAGATAAGTCATTAGTTAAACTTGGAGACCACAAGTGCAGAAAGATTTGGCTTCATGAAAGCCCTGTGCATTCGTAGCCAGTTTTTATTTTAAACCTGTATTTAAATCTTCTTGTAATAACACTCCTGTGCGCATATAGCAAGACTCCTTTTCTCCTGTATTCCAATTCTTAGTAGCCTCTGTCTCGTCACAGTTTGTATTTCTACATAGCTTGAAAAACGTCCTTAATCAGCCTGTTCAGAAATGTTATGACACACCTGGAACATAAGGAGTTTGAACCTGGAACTTCCAAAGCATCCACAAACTTAGATACATTACACACCATCTCTTAATCCATGTCATTACTTTGTTATAAATAGCTGACATCTTGGCACTTCCAGCACTTCAATAAGCATACCCTTCAAACTTGGAATGATCCATTATGCCTACTCTTTAATCCCAATCCATTAACAAATCCTTTAACAATGTTACCCAACTCCACGAGCTCCAATCTTGCCTATCATCCTTTTGTATGGCCCTTATCAGATGCTTTTAGGAAATCCAAATATATTACACTTACTGATGCTCCTTTATCTACAGCAACAAATGTATCCTCAAAAAAACTCTAATAAATTTGTCAAACTGGGTTTCCCTTTTGTAAAATTAGAGAAATTTAAGCTAAATTTGCATTATTGGTTTATATAGAAATACTGTCTGTCAGAAATACATCTGACAGACAACAATTCATTGTAATACTATCTGCATTTATGTAATAGAAAATTCAAATAAAAACCTTTGGACTATATTAGAAAACATGTTTCCTGACATGATTTTTACCTGAGTTCAAATAGGTGCTCCTTTGCACCTACACTGTCTGCCTTCTAACTGATGCAAGTCTGACTGGATTTTATAGTTTGAAAATAAAATTACAAACACTTTTAAATTAACCATGAATTTTTATACTCTTCTGAAGATGCAGACATACAGAACATCACATTGATTTATCTGCTGGTAGCTATTGTATTTATTGATCGAAGTAATCCATTAATCCTCCAAGAACACTTCACTATAACAATTCATTCAATATTTGCAGAGATTTATTAGAAACGTATAGACCCAAACGATGGATCTTGGAATCCTTTCAGCTGTTGATAGGCTCCATAAACAATACGTGTTGACTAAATTCAGAAGATACATGCCTGTTCATTTTTTGAATAGTGAAATGAGATCTTTTACATTCAACTTAAGAAGCAATGAGGCCTTTGATGTTCCCTCTTCAGACAATGCCTCCAACAAAGATAGCGCTCTGTCACCACTATGCTAAAATAACATGCCAAATTATGTCTTCAGCTTTGTAGTGCAGCCCCCGGAAATTGTGAAATATTGAGGCATGTTGTGGGACTGAGAGCACTTTGGTGAAGAGAAAGAAGATTGTCATGTTCTGAGGAAGAGTCACTGGACCCAAAATGTTAACTCTGCTTTCTTTCCACAGATGCTGCTAGATGTGCTGAGTTTCTCCAACAATTTTTGTTTCTGTTATTGTCAGGGAGGTGTTAGTCAATCAAAATTGCTTATAAGCACTAGGAAGAACCACTTCTGGGTCCTACTGGCCCTCTGTGTAATATACACTGGGTGTGACAGCTCCTGCCTACCTTCATAAGATGATCAGAAATTATAAAAGGAGTAGCACATTCAGTCCCTTATAGTCTGCTTCGCCATTCCAGGAAGCCATAGCCTTAAGTCCATATTCCCATCTCTCCCCTGTAGATCAAAATTCTCTCAGCTTTAAATATATTGGGTGATGCAATCTACACAACTTCCTACAGAAGATAACAACAAAAATAAACTCCTGCCTTAAAGAATAATGAATTGTGATAATAGGTACTGGCTTTCCTAATTCCTGGAGGTCCCAGTCTGCAATTGTTAAATCAAATTGCTCCCACGATGGAGTCTCATTTAAATATTATAGTTTCTGTCATGCAGCTCAGAAAGTCAATTATTCAAGGAATAAACAGGATATAGGCAAGTTCTTGACTGTTTAGGTTTGGTTTATTTATGTCCCACTTGGACCCACCCTTACCTTTATTTGTAGAGTTTTAAAATGACCTTGTGTTCTTTTCTGCATTTTATTAGGAGAAGCAATGAAATGACTCATTTATTATATATTTAGCAATTGCTGCTGGTCGATGAAGTGAATAGAAAGAAACACTGCTGAATACCCTCAAGTGATCAGGCAGTAGCTGTGAGGAAAGAAACAGAGTTAACATTTCAGATTGGTCATGAAATGTTATCAACCTTAAGCAATCTGTTTTTATTTCAAATTACTAGCATGTGCTATGTTATGCTTCTGTATTGTTGTTCTTGCACTTGCTCCTAATTACTTACTTTTAATTTTGAGAGGTCAGGCTTATTTTTAAGAAAATCCTTTTGTAGCTTTTTGGAATAATTAAATTCTAATTGAGAAAAAGTAGGAGAGGTTTTGTCATGTTGGCATTTGGAAGCTGTACATTGGACAAAATAAGTTTGTTTCCCTTACTTTAAGATATTTGGAGGGTTTTTTTTTGTTGTAAGTCAGTTTTCCAGAAAATCTTCTTGTTTAATTTCTCTAGAGAACATTGCAACTAACCAATTAGCTATGTGTACAGGTACACAATGGGAAAGGAAGTAAAGCCTTTGTGTACAATCCTGTTGTGCTATTCATCAGACTTTTATATTTAAGAAACTATGGTTTTGTAGCAATTTATTTATTCACTGCTCCTCTAACAACCATTCTTAATTATTTTCTAATTTTGTTTTGGCTGGAATGAATTAGTAACTCATGGTTTCTGCCATTAAAATTGAAGTTTTTCAACTGTACCAACGACATTTTTTTCCTTACTTGGTGAAAATGGACAGTATGTTTTCATCTATGTCAGTTTACTGTTGTTTCTCAGAATCTTGCTCTGCCTGTTTTAGCTTCCCTTATTTACTCTCTCATTCATTTCCCCTCCAAATCTTCTACATTCGGTTTATTTCTCGATGTACAATCAAACTTAAATTTTTCATGTTGATCTTCATTTGATCTTTTGATCTCATTTATTCTTTATTTTATTTCTCATTCAGGAAGTTCTACAATGCCTTTTTCTCCTCAGGCAATATATTTTGACCATATGAAGTCTAACTTCTCTTAAGAGGGAGCATGTTGTTCAGTTACAGTTTTACTGCACAGTCTTTATTTCCAGTTTACCATTTCCCAAGCCATTGAAACTGGCCCATTCAAAATTATGTTTGGGGATTGGTTAGCTCAGTTGGCTGGATAACTGCTTTGCGATGCAGAATGATGCCAACACCGCGGGTTTAATTCCCACACCAGCTGAACTTCCCACGAAAGACTCACCTTCTCAACCTCTCCCCTTGCCTAAAACATGGTGACCCTAATCAGTTGTCTCTGTCTCTGCAGAGAGAGCCACCCTATAGTTTGGTGCAACTGTGGTGATGTTATTGTTTAATTATGTTTACTCTGGATTGCTCGGCAACCTATTCCTAAACCTCATGATGCTATAATCTGTTCTAATCTCCCTTGACATTCAGTGGCATTGCCATTACTGAATTACTCACTATCAATGTGCTGGGCTTTACCATTGACCAGATGGGGGAAATGTAGCTGGGAAGGCGATAAGTGGGTGGTAGTTGGGGGGTAATTGTGATAGGCGGTGAGGAGGATGGACTGGATAGATGGGAAGGAAGATGGACAGGTCAGGAGGGCAGTGCCGAGTTGGAGGGTTTGATCTCAATGAGGTAGGGGGAAGGGGAGATTTGGAATCCAGTTAACCAGAGGAACGATCTGGGACAATGAAATAATTTTAAAAAGCAATACTTAACATTTGTCAGCTTGTCCTTGAAGATTATCAACTAAAATGTAAGAGTACAAGAAAGAAATGTATCAGACATTTGAAGAACCCACAAGTGAAAAAGAAATAATGTGGGATCAGTGGTTTTATCACTCAAATTAGAGAGAGGTTTTGAGAAGGTGAGAGACATCACTGCTGTGGAATATTTCAGAAATGGAAGAGGTACTGGTTTTAAGGAGCAGACAGAAAGACACCAAAGTAACAAAGGAGACATGCTAGAACCAGAAGCGATATAAACGAATTAATCTGTTTCCATTGTAATAAGACCAAAGCTAGTTGCTGGAAGTTAAATTGGAGACTGATTGTAGTAGTAGGAATGGCCAAGAAATCCACAGAAGTTATGAGATCAGGAAAGAAAATATGTATTAAAACCATAGGTCTGTTGAATAAACAGAGAACATTTGCCTTAAAATTTACTAAGAAGGAAATGATGACTCGGTCAATACTTTCCTTATTATTGTTGAAGGGAATAGGTCCAGTGAAGGTTTTGACTATTTTATTTCAAAATGAGAGCAATTCCTTGTACTGTACTTCAAACCAAAAAGCTAAGCAGTAAAGGTGTTGGAGCAAGTCAGTCTGTTGGATAATGCCATTTGCCTTCCAGAAGGGTTAATCAAGTGTTAATTGGATGTACACATTGAGGTTACATACTGATTCCATTATACAGAGCTGAATTAAAGAGTGACTGTGTATACTGAAAATGGAGAAGTTGTCGTTGGATTAGTGCAACAAATCTTAGGAAACAAATTGATCTGGTTTTGGGAAAATACCTACCTGGTTCAAATATATTGGCCTTATTGAAGGTGGAAGAGCCAGTAAAGATAAGAGAACACAAGATGTTACAGGAGGAACACCCTGGATTTTTTCTTGACTGTGTTGTGATAAGATCTCAGGCCTGTTGAATTTATCAAGAAGAGTCTGTGCAAAAACGAGTTAACTTGGAACTTAAGTTATTGGATACAGCTTTTGAAAATTTAAATTAAAATGATGAAGTTCACATGTTTAGGCCATCTGTTTTTAATAGAGATCTGCAAGCAAATTTTATTTTGAGAGTGTTGTATCACATAGCCTACCTAGAAATTGAATTAGAACTAATACCTGTGTAGTACATGAGGCAATTGAGATCATATCGAAAGTGAGCTGCTGAGGATTGGGTGGTAGTTCATCCAGGTGTAGTCCTATCTGAGTATCAAAGTAAACTTTTATGATTGGCTCACAAATTTCCAATGGCAAGTCACTTAGGTGTTAGGAAAAGCCAGGCTGAAGTAATAAAATATTATTATCGATAAGCATTT
This sequence comes from Chiloscyllium plagiosum, assembly GCF_037043375.1. Taxonomy (NCBI): domain Eukaryota; kingdom Metazoa; phylum Chordata; class Chondrichthyes; order Orectolobiformes; family Hemiscylliidae; genus Chiloscyllium; species Chiloscyllium plagiosum. Next base: position 49,067,630 of record NW_028270152.1, on the reverse strand, counting down.
TGCCACACATGCCATACATATCAGAAAGTGGAGAAACACCACATCTATTAAACTATGCTTTTAATCCTGATGCTAGTTTTCAAAGAACCATGTGGCAGGTTCTTCATGCAAAGGAGTTTTATGTAAAACCAGGAATGGGAATCAGTATCTCTTAACAAATATGGATGTTTTTATTTAACATACAAATAACCATATGTTGAAATAGGCAGCAAAAGACTTCGAGATTTATAGAGTCATAGAGATGTACAGCATGGAAATAGACCCTTTGGTCCAACCCGTCCATGCCGACCAGATATCCCAACCCAATTTAGTCCCACCTGCCAGCACCCAGCCCATATCCCTCCAAACCCTTCCTATTCATATACCCGTCCAAATGCCTCTTAAATGTTGCAATTGTACCAGCTTCCACCACATCCTCTGGCAGCTCATTCCATACATGTACCACCCTTTGCGTGAAAAAGTTTCCCCTTAGGTCTCTTTTATGTCTTTCCCCTCTCACCCTAAACCTATGCCCTTTAGTTCTGGACTTCCCAACCCCAGAGAAAATACTTTGTCTATTTATCCTATCCATGCCTCTATAAGGTCACTCCTCAGCCTCCGACGCTCCAGGGAAAACAGCCCCAGCCTGTTCAGCCACTCCCTGTAGCTCAGATCCTCCAACCCTGGCAACGTCGTTGTAAATCTTTTCCGAACTCTTTCAAGTTTCACAACATCTTTCCGATAGGAAGGAGACCAGAATTGCACGCAATATTTCAACAGTGGCCTAACTAATATCCTGTACAGCCGCAACATGACCTCCCAACTCCTTACATAAGTTTTATTGTAATTCTATACTTTATCACAAACAGCAGTTTCCACCTTTTCCTTTCCAGAAGGCAATGCTGCCACTGATAAAGAACCTGACTCTAAATCCAAAATCTAATGAAAATCACCTACTTGAATAACATTACAGCAGTTCTGGCTTACCCTTAAAGGAACCAGTATTTCTAATCAGTGGCGGTTTTAACTAGATTCCTTGAAGCAGTGCCTTTGGAAATATATACAGCAATATAGAAATGAAAAAGTTAATTTCAGATTTTTTATAAGGTATCAGTGACACATTGAATCAAGTCAAGTTTTATATTACAAATACTAAAAAAAAAATCATGGTTTGTGGAAAAAACAGTTTCTAGCTTTACTTTATCATCTACAACTCTAAGATTAGAAAGATTGGACCAAAATTTAAAGGCTGTGATTAGAGCTTAGACCTAGTGATTGGAATAAACAAATTGCTTTGTTACTGTCTGCTACTAGGGATGCTCCTAATGGATCCATAACGTTCAGCCCCTTTAAAAATGATATATGGATGGCATTTAAATTGGTTGCATTCGTAAGCTAAATTTCAGAGACTTAGCTTGCATCCTTTATATTGAGTTTCACAGAAAAGAGACTGGCCAAAGCAGGAGTTGGCTAAAAATAATTTGGAAAAAAAAATCGACTAATAAAGGCAAAATACTGTAGATACTGGAAAAGGGTTGCATGACTTCTGACCTGGGGAAGCAGGAGATGTTTCAAACACTTGTTAAATGTTGGCTGTTTCTCCTGATGGGATTAGAATGTCTGTCCAGTCTGAGTTTGCATAAATACGAGGTGTTAGTCCTTTTGTCTTTTAAGTTAGTACACGTTAGTAAAAATACTAGACCTATGTGATTTAATAAGTTAGAACTTTTACACACATTTAATAAAAGTATAGAGTTGTGAGTTTTTATTTGCTGTTGTCAGTTTGACAGTTCTCATTCACTCGTGACTTGGAGATGCTGCTGTTGGACTGGGGTATATAAAGTTATAAAAGACACAACATCAGGTTATAGTTATGGAAGTGCTGTTTTGGTAGTAAGTTTCTTAAATGGAATAGCAGCCCTATTTAATATGTATTTAACAGGTGCATACTAGTTGAGGAAACTGTTTGATGTTCTGGATTTTATTCAGGTCCCAAGAGACTGTCATTAAGGGCTGATTAATGTTATAATCTTCCCATAATTTCGGGTGAGTTGTGGAGACACAGTGGCGGGGGTGGCTTTGTTCTGAATAGGTGAGAATATTATCACTTATTGGGGAGTATCTTTTGATGTAGAAACAAATCGAAACACTACTTGCAGCATGGGATGATAAAGATTGAAGGTGTGAAGAGGCAGCAGTGGGTTGGAAGGGGTGTTTTAATTTAGTCTGTCTTGTAATAGTAAAATATACTACAAAGGTTTAATGAATGAATGAATGAAATGCTGTATAATAAACATAGTGTACTGGTGAGTGAGTTAGTAAAGAGTAATGAATGAATGGAGACATGGTATTAATAAATATAGAGCTCTGAGTGGGTCAGTAAAGAGACCTAAAATACAGTATCTCACATACTTAATCAAAATTTAGTTTGTGTAGTTTTATTTTATCCAAGTCAAAAATACAGTGCCTTTTAACTCTCTGCAGCAAATAACTTATGAACCATTCATACAGATATTCAAATGGAGGTGCTTTTTGAAAAAAAATTATAAATGTTATTTTTAAAACTCATCCCTATCTTGGCCTTTCAGTTGTTTGCTTCGATGCCAAAATCAACTTTGACGATAATGCAGAATTCAGACAGAAGGAAATTTTTTCTCAGAATGATGAATCAGAAAGTGATCCCTTGGAATGTGAAGCAGCAAAGTATGACCTCAAATACGTCGGTATGGACGGAAATATTGCTTGCTTTGGTAAGTGGAGCATGTGAGTTAAGCTATTGGAAAAGATTTTTAATTGAATGGAAAATCTAATATTTCTTTGCTGTATTAAAAAGAGAGATCCTTTATTGATATACCCAGAAGCAATTGTAAAATGTTTTTATTGAAAGTAGCTGTTTTAGTAATTTTCTTTCGATAATATGATGACATGTTTGTCAGTTGAATTTTGTTTTTAGTCAGTTTGAATTTCAAATTGTTGAGTTATTGTCATTGCATTGTTAGTTAAACACTGGAAAGACCAAAGACAACTTATTTAGTCATTATGAAATGATACATAACCTTCCTCCCAATATCTATACTCTGTTCAATAGCGAACTAAGGTTTAAACTGCCAATCCTATTCATCCTCTGCACCCGATGTGGCCTCCTCTATATTGGGGAGACAGGCCGGCTACTTGCGGAGCGTTTCAGAGAACACCTCTGGGACACCCGGACCAACCAACCCAACCACCCTGTAGCTCAACATTTCAATTCCCCCTCCCACTCCACCAAGGATATGCAGGTCTTTGGACTCCTCCATCGTCAGACCACAACAAAACGACGGTTGGAGGAAGAACGCCTCATCTTCCGGCTAGGAACCCTCCAACCACAAGGGATGAACTCGGATTTCACCAGTTTCCTCATTTCCCCTCCCCCCACCCTGTCTCAGTCAAATCCATCAAATTCAGCACCGCCTTCCTAACCTGCAATCTTCTTCCCGACCTCTCCGCCCCCACCCCAGTCTGACCTATCACCCTCACCTTGACCTCTTTCCACCTATCACATTTCCGACGCCCCTCCCCCAAGTCCCTCCTCCCTACCTTTTATCTTAGCCTGCTGGACAAACTTTCCTCATTCCTGAAGAAGGGCTTATGCCCGAAACGTCGATTCTCCTGTTCCCTGGATGCTGCCTGACCTGCGCTTTTCCAGCAACACGTTTCCAGCTCTGATCTCCAGCATCTGCAGACCTCACTTTCTCCCCAATCCTATTCATTACCAAATTGTAAGCTTAGTCCCTTCATTGACAAAACTCCAGTACCTTCTTTTGCTACTTCATTTTTGAATGAGCCTATAGAGTCATTTTAAATTCCTCATATACGCTCCAATTCATCCACAATTTCAGCAGAAAGGACTGAAATTTACTAAAATTTTGCGGAATTTGATAGAAGGCTTTTCTGTATGTGAATTCTAGAGGGTTATCTCAAGCAATTCTGTACTGCTCACTTCATTACAGATTATCACATCTCTGTAGCACCATGCATGCACTATCTTGTAGAAGCATTCGCCACTGCTGGGATCTTCCAGGATTTCTGTTGCCAGTGCCATATTTAAAGCCCAGATGTGCATCAGTTTAATCACTGCCAGCCATTAATAACCCTTTGCAATTCCTGGAGTGGGAAGGAAATAAAAAGGAAAACCTTTTGAGGGCACATAGATGGCATTAGATTAGAAATAAAAACTCACATTTGTAAATGTTTTGCAATTTTATATCATTACCTGTCTGATTGACTGTCATAGTAATTGCAGCTACAAGCATCAAGCTACACAGGCTATCATGTTAGAACCTTCCTAAGCGAATGCTACTCTTTCCCTAACACTCATCCTAGCACAACATCTTTTCATTGTTCAATGTGGGAACGTCACATGTTAGAAAACTGCAAGAAACCATATGCCATTGGTGCCAACATGTACAACAACCTCCTGCTGATCATTTTGCCTTTGAGAACACTCTGTGCCCTCTCCAAGACATCCTTGACCCTGGCACCAGGGAAACAACACACCATTCAGATGTCTCGGTCTGCCCCTGACTAAAACGTCCCCTATCACAATCGAGCACTTGGAATCTGACATACTCCTCATTGCAGTAGAGCCAGTCTGGGTACCAGAAACCTGACTGTCAGTACTACATTTCTCTGAGCGTCCATCATACCCTACATTTTCCAAAGCACCATACTTATTTGAGAAGGGGATAGCCAGAGGAGAGTCCTACGCAACCTGCCTACCTCTCCTAGCTTTCCTAAAGGTAACCCATCTACCTGACTGCGGAGAGAAAGCAAAGTTATGTTTCTGGTCCAATGACCCTTCTTCAGAAGTCTCTGGACTTCTGTCATGTAATCTTTGGAAGGGCTTTGTGGAAGTTGGAGGCAAGTCTGTCATCACAGAATTCTCATAACTGACCAACCTTGTTGGTACCGCATTTCTGAGGCTGACCCGATTAAGAGTCTAACTGACAGTGATCCTCAGAATAGTGATGATCAGATATTCAATAGTATGAGAGATGTTTATATTTTCTCATGTTGGAGATGGTCATTACAGAGATGTTGTGTGGCCCAAATATTATTTTCCTTTATCAAAACAAACCTGGGTGTTGTCTCGGTCTCAATATCATGTTGATGTAGACTTAATGATCCCTTTATGTAGCATTTCTGAAGGGTCTTTTCTGTTGTATGCTACCACATGTTGCTGGGTGAGTTCAGTATGTGGCACCAGGGCTTATCAAAATTACAAACAGATCCTGCTGGAACTTCAGAAAACTAAGTAAGCTGTTCACTGGTTAATGCAATTCCAATATACACTCCTGCTACCAACACAGTTGCCTACACTAATATGGGATACTTGCAGGAGCATGTGCTTCCTTTCTGTTTTGTTGAAAGTTTGTGAATTCTGAGAATGGATGCTGATTATACATCTAGCCCATTTGTGAAAATGGTTTTGTTTTTGTATTTGTCCATTAATCTAAATAATCCCTTTTTATGTTGTCGGATCTCTGTTTACCAGTAAAGGTATTTATTTACACTTCTTTATATGATTTATTTTCTCAAATTTTCACTTTTTAAGTGAAGATGCACTTCTGTATTTTTCATTAATCAAGGACTAAGAAAAGAGACAGTCTTTAGACTTGCATCGCTTGTCGAGAAAGTACTGTTGAATTGCTGATATGACTAGAAATGGTTGCTTTATATTTAAGTCTCACAACAATATCTGCCTGTTCAGCCTTTTTGGTCCATCTTTCATGCAAGTCTCCTTCTTTCGTCAGTGTTGTTAAAACTTGAATTTTCTTATGAAACTGTTTATAACAAACTAGTCTTGTATGCCTTTCTGTATTTAAATAACTGATGAGCTAGAATATGATGCCTTGCAAGCTGGTAAGAGATGATATCTCTGTTATAAACAGTTAATGGAGCTGGCCTTGCAATGGCTACTTGTGATATCATTGAACTTCATGGAGGAAAACCTGCAAACTTTCTTGATCTGGGCGGTGGTGTACAAGAGAATCAAGTGTACCAAGCCTTTAAACTACTAACAGCGGATCCCAAGGTAAGACAACATATTTGTAAACAATATTTTTATTAGGAGAAAGGAATGTATAATAGCAAGTGTTTTTGCACTGGCAGTTATTTAAGGATTTGTAAATAATTTAAATTTTAATGAAATTATTTTAATTAAACACAGAATACACAAATACTCGTTCAATGATTAATGTATGTGCATTTTCATGAGCACCAGTGATCTGTAATTATCTATATAATATTGTACTCTGGCCACAAAACTATTTGTCTATAAATTTATGCATTCACATAGAGCTTATTTGCAAATTGGGAAAGTGCTAACCATTCACTGTGACTTTGCTTAATACTAACAGGGGAAATAAAAATCTCAATGTGAGTCCACATAGTTTATCTGTGATGTTCACCAAAATTTACTGATCCATTATTTATGCTACTCTTTCCCAGAAATTCTAGGTAAGCTGAGGTCTCTTGGGAAGGAGGAATTGAAGGAAATTAGTATCAATTTTTTTAAAATGTAATGCTCGAGAAATTAATGGAACTAAAAGCTGACAAGCCAAGGACCTGATTTAATCTACTTTACAGGGCACTAAAGGAGGTGGGCATGTAAGTAGTGTATGCATTGGTTGTCATCTTCCAAAATGCTGCAGGTCCTGGAACAGTCTCAGCAGATTGGACAGTGACAAATGTAACACCATAGAGTCGTAGAGTTGTACAGCATGAAAACAGACCCTTAAGTCCAATTCATTCATGCTGACCAATTTTCCTAAACTAAACTAGTCCCACTTGCCTTCATTTAGCCCATATTCCTCTAAGCCTTTCCTATTCATGTACCTTCCAAATATCTGTAAAATGTTGTAGCTGCGTTTACCAATTTTTCTGACAGTTCATTCCACATATTAAACTATCCTCTTTGTGAAAAAAAATTATCCTTCAGATGTCTTTTAAGTCTTTGTCCTCTCACCTTAAAACTATGCCCACTAGTTTTGAATTTGCCCACCCGAGGGAAAAGACCTTTGCTATTCACCTTATCTGTGCCCCTCTGATTTTATAAATCTCTATAAAAGGTCACCTCTCAACCTCATGTTCCAGTGAAAGAAGTCCCAACCTAGCCTTATAACTCAAATTCTCTAGTCCTGGCAACATCCTGGTAAATCCTGTCTGAACCTCTCCAATTTAGTAATATCCTTTCCATAGCAGGGTGTTCAGAACTGTACACAGTATTTCAAAAGTGGCGTCACCAAAGTCCTGTACACCCTCAACGTGGTGTCCCAATTCCTATACTCAATGGTCTTAGCAATGAAGTCAGTCATGCTAAACACCTTATTAATCACCCTGCTTACCTGTTATGCAACTTTCAAAGAGCTATGTACCTGAGCCATGGGTCTTTCTGTTGGATAAAATTACCCAGGGCCCTACCATTAACTGTAAAGGAGGAACTAGACATGGAATTACCTAAAAGGTGGAAATTATGGTGGAGTTCTGGAGGCTCTATTTAGCCTAACATCAGTAGTAGGAAAAATGCTGCAGTCTATTATAAAGGATGTGATAAAATGAACACTCCGGTCCACATAATAAGTAGGGTGCACCTGACTGAAGATTAAAGATTACTACCCATGTCTGAACAAACTTGTTCCAATCGTGCAGAGAGGATGCTCCGGATGTTGATTATTTTGATGATTTAGTGTAGAGATTTAGTGATTTGTGTATTTAGAGACTAATCTGCCTTTTTGAAGGTCAGAGTTACTTGTTTTTGAACTGGACAGGGGCCGAGAAAAGAAGGCCTAAACAAATGCTCGTCTACCCAATTCAAAGCACACAGGAAGACTGTGTTAACGTTGCCTGTGGTATCATTAAAATTCTGTAAGGCATTGCCATCCCAAAAATGCTATCATTCTCAAAACGTAAACAATCCATTCTAAAAAAGTAAATTATGATTATTTGTGGACTGATGTGCATAATTTTCTTTCTTTGTATGATATGATTTTGAAAAAAACTGCATGTTTAAATCTGATTGGAATGATAGGATAGTTTAGCACTTAGTATCTTTTGGAATAAGCAGTAGAAAGTCATGTTCTCTCTAATACAGTATACCAAAACTTGTTCATTAGAAAATTACAATTTTGGGTTTTGATAACGTTGCCACATCGCGAATAGAGGTAGAAGGCAGGTTAAGTAACAAAACTAGTATATCCTGCATTCTCATTTATATTGATCCAACTCCTTTCAAAATTTCATAATTTGAGAGAATGAACCTTTCAGTATGCTATTGGCGCGTTATATTGCAAGTTTTTGATTTCAACAGTATTTTCAACTTCACCTTGTGGCAGTTTTATTAAAAATCTGGATAGTCAAAACAATTTGTAGCTGCTGACTTAAATTTACTTCTCTAAAAAGAGTTTCGTTGTGTAGGAAATAGGGAAATCTTAAATACATATTGAAGATAAATTTAAAAACTGACTGCACAATTGATTTCGTAGCTTAGTTTTAGATATGTCAGAGCAATTGCTGAAAGGCTAATGTACAGTATATGATTGCTTGAAACTTTATCACCTTTGTCTTTCAAAGCATGCATTTCCTGTAGTCATTACTCAGAACTGATGTCCCATTTCGAACATACTGCACCTTTTACATACTCCATTACCTCCGTCCTTTTCTGTTGTATATGGAACATTGGAAGGGTTTTTATAAGCTTTCCACTCTCCCTCTGGAGGTGGTGAGTTAGGGATGAATCCACTCTCCTTGAAGGGCTTCTGTCTTGCTTGGCTCAATTGCAAATTAATTGTATTAATTTTCAAAATTATCTGTAAGGTGTTGCTGGAAAGAAAATGTGAACAGGGCATGAAATTTCTCTGTCATTCAGCTTTTGGATGATTAAACCATTTATATTGAAGGGAGACAAGGTACTTGAATAAGTTTAACTTAAAGTAAATTCTTTTCCATTTGAACTAATGGAATCATTTTACATGATTTTAATCCAATTCATTTTATAGTATATTCTTCCAACCTACTCATGAGATTTGTGCCATATCATGTTCCTGTAGGAGTCTGCTACCTTGCAGCCTGGAAAAACATGTGGATAAATTTAACTAAACTGTGTACCGTTAATAATGTACAGACTGTTGAATTTCTCCTTAATGGAACAAATTATGAAAGGTAATTCAGAAATTATCTTCTATATGGAATTTTACAGTATGCTGTAAAACCTAGAATCTTAGTCGTACATTTTTTTGGAAGCTAATTAAGTTTTCTGTTGATAGAATGTGTGAACAAATTTTATATTATGGTTTGATATTGTTGCTAGCCCCAATGGAAATGCATTCTATAAGTGAACAATATGAGTTGTTCAATTCAGCAGTTTTTCTTTGCGTTCACCATGCAATGCGGGTGTTGCTGGCTTGGCCGAATATTTATTGCCCATCCATAACTGTCCAGAGGGCAGTTGGAGTCACATTGCTATAGATCTGGAGATCAGGTAAGAATGGCAGTTTCCTTCCCTGGAAGGATTTTTGCAACAATCCACGATGGTTTCATGATCATCATTCAACTCATATTTCCAGATTTTCATTGAATTCAAATTCCATCAGTTGTGGCGAGATTTGAACCCTTGTCCCCAGAACATTACCTTAATACTCTCGGCCCTCACTTCCCCATATTCATATGAAATCAATGTAGATTTGCATGTCATCTTTTGTCAGAATTCTAATGCATTTCTGCACAGGTATATCAACTAAACCACTAATTGGCTACCAATTCATTATATAATATTCCTTTCAAGTTTAAATAGACGATTTTTCAACTATTTTATGGATAGTTTCACTAATGAAAGCAACATACTGTAATATTTTGTAATAATTTGTCTTAATTCATTTCCACAATTTGAATCAAATAAAGGTCAGACATTTTCCCACACAAAAGGAGTAAAAATGGAAGAGTGAATCATATCAGATTGTCTTGTATATCTCTGGATGATTGCTTCAAAATTGTCAATGTCAGGAACCTGGACAGAGTTACTGAGGAAATCTGACTAAGGTGGATGATGTGTAATGTACATGAAGAGAGTTTTAAAAAAAACTCTAATCGTATGTAAAGCAAATCCACTTCACATTTAAATCAAGCTCTGATATTTTCCACCTGTAAATGCAGGATTCTGATACCTTATGTTGTGTTGCACATTTAATTTGGAACCTGTTACAGTGGAATATTTGCTGTAACTAGTGTAGAAAAGAATACAAGTGTCAGTACAATTTAGGATTATCAGGTTTAGGATTTTACTTTTTTATTTGTGTTAAATGATAAATTCCTGTGAAATATTTATCAAGATATCATGAATTGAATATTAATATTAACTGGTAAATCATGATTGTTTTCTTGAAAAAGGAATCAATAACAGAAGTGTCTTTAGTACACTGTGGCTGCATTCATGTCAGTATGTCATTAATTGACATTTCATGTTTCCTGTGGAAAATGCAGCAATTTCTTTTAAAATTACCGTTATGATTCTGATTACCGAATGCTAAGTAAGAGTCAGACAAATTAAGACTTGGCCACTAATGGTGGGGGAAAAGGAGGATGAAGGTGAAACTGGCATTGTTATGTGGGTTCCAGGTAACCTTGATGCACATGTAAATAAATACGACCAGGGACCTTCCGTCATGCTCAACAAAAATGACCACAGTCGCAAAATGCACGCTATACTCAATGATGGTTTCGTTTATACTGATGGAGCCTGCCATTCTAAATGACAATACAGCAAGTTGCAGAGACACTTATGGGACTTGTGAAAAGATGTCAATCTGCCTCATGATATATATGATATGATTTATCTTTACAGCTTATGCATCCATGAATGTAGAGGTTGTCCAAAACGCAAAAAAAGGCCAAAGTTCCTTCATGACCTATATAATCTTTAACTGGCTGTGCATAACCTGAATTGGCCAAATGCTTTAGTGGGCTGTTGCAACCTGTTTTGAATGAGATTTCCCTCATATACTATGAAAATTACTTCACTTTCGCAAAGACCATACAAGGCCTCATATTGACAGCAATAGCATGTTTGTGTGGTCTTTTGACATTACTAATTTATTTACCAACGTGCTGCTCAAGGGAGCCATGTCACTATATCATGGCAATCTAGCAGTGCCACCTGTCTGAATCTGTGTCTATCAAATGCATAAACTTTGTAATTCTTGCAATTGAGTTTAGTTCTAACGACATCTTATATCCCCATCTAGATGACATTGCCATGAGATCCCCTGAAGGTCCATATCTTGATAAAATCTCTTTTAGTTACCATGAGAAGTGCAACTTTAATTGAATGACCAATAACCTCTTATCAGTGAAATGGAACAATCAGACAACATCCCTTTTCTTGAAGTATTAGTTGAGAAATCTACCAATGAGTTCTCTAGTACAACTTATCAAAAACCTATGTTCACTGGTCAGTGTGTGTTTTGGGATTACCATATTTTTACATGCTATAAGATCATTCTGATTGGCAAGCTCATGAATAGGCCCAAACCATCTGCTCACTGATAGGGCATAAGAAAACAACCTTGTGCAATAATGGCTATTCTTATCAAATCATCACAAGATTATAATAAGTTGTGTAATGGTATGTCACTATGATATATGCGCAATTTTGGATAATAGAAAATTCTTGCAAGAATGAAAATTGGTACCGATTATTTCCCATTAGGATGAGATATTAATTTTTTAACTTATGATTTTAATTAAACTCATCAAGGTAAAACAGTACAGAATCATATAAAATTTGATGTACTGTCAGATTCACGCTGTTAATCTTAATAAGGAAGGACTAAATACTTTATAATCAATTTGCAATTTTTCTATTATACAGAAATTTATGGCTGAGAATTAAATTAGGTGAGCTTCATTAACTTTGCATTTAGTTATATAATTAAAAAGTAATTTATGTTTTCATATAACTTGACTTGCACCTTATGGTTGGTACTTAGGACATAGTATTTTTGATCATGAAGATCATTCACTATTGCAGTGTAGCCCCTCATTTTAGGAACTGTAAAGCACATTTAACTGAATTATCTTATATGCCTGTGTATTACCAAATCTGTAATTTCAAATTCTTTATTCATTACCTAAAAATTAACATGAGAAGTCACCTTTGAGTAGGCCATACCAAAATAACGTTTTGGTTATTCTTAACTATTTCTAATAGGATTTTTTTTAAAAAACAAAATACCTCACTACATCTAAGGATACATTTACATGACAAGTTTGTCATTACTGCTTTATCAATGCAAAACTGGCAGTGTAAATCTAAAGACAAAGCCCAGCCTGATTTCTGGAATGAAGTGATATCGTACCTCCCAGAAGTATACAGTCAGGTATTGTGAATAAAAATTGAAAGATGCTATAAATCAGAGACAAAAATAAAAACTGCGGGAAAAGCTCAGCCGGTCTGGCAGCATCTGTGGAGAGAAATCAGACTTAACTTTTTGGGTGGAGTAACCCTTCCTCAGAACTGGTAGCTGTAAAACTTACCTACTACTTTTTTAAAATAACCATGTTATTTTACATGATCAAGACATGTAATTCATGCTCTTCCCATTTTCTAAGCGTTGAATTTCTGACATCTGGGAATTAATTCCACATATGGAGGTATTCATAATGTAGAGAGCTCACTGGTCAAAATTCCATTCAGTTTACTGATAGGAGTCAAGAAATGTTAATCGGGCACTGCCTGTTTGAAACGCAAACTACAATTATTGGTCTCAGCTATGTTGTGTAGTAGCCTAAAATAATAATAGAGTTTAGCCTCTAAAACAACGTCATATTTATGAGAATCTGTGTCAGTGACCTAATGAAGGTTTGTACATTAAATCAAAAGTTGGAGCCCAAGCAATGAAAATAAGGATTAGGCATTTCACAATGAGGGAGCATATTTTCAGAAACAATTGAAGTAAAAAAAAATTGAGGATGATAGGATTTGGAGAGCAATATCTCACTGCTGTGCTAGTTCTCACATGGTCAAATTGTAAATTCCCAGCAAACCTTAAAGGAAAAGGTCCAAAAATTCTCTTTTAATAAATATTGTGGTGATCACCTTAATTATTTCATTGTATGCTTTCAGCAGCCACCAAGCTATCTAAGTAATGATTGACAGTACAGCATTCGGCTGTGGTATCACCTGGTATCAGACCTACGTGGTGTATCATGTCAGGTAGTATAGCACATATGATGCTGAACTGAAGATTATTATTTATGTGGATTCATTTTGAAGGAAGCCTAATTTGTGGCACGTTGAAACATCATGAAGTTAAAATTGTAATTCTGTGCTTCTCAAGCATCAGTGAACAGTGGAAGGATTACATTGAATTTCTTCTGATCTTATCTACTTCTGCCTTGACCAAAGTTCACCTGTAGCTTTTCATTTTACAGCTTATAATGGTGTCAACAGAATACTTCAGTCCTATTGTCAATTCTGGATAGTGTCCTTTCAGTCCAGTCTGTTGTCACTTTTGAGTAAAGTTCCCTCAATATCTCCACTTTGTCAGCTTCCTCACCGTTTGCAAAAGGCTTTTTCAATATGTTGCTCTTTGACTCTCGTTTTATGCCACCATCCTCTTTCTTTCTCCCCCTGCCCCTTGGGGAAGCTTATAGCCCTCACTGAGTGACTGTGGAGATAGAGAGATCTTTCCATTCATCTCATGCAGACCTCTACATTTGTGTACCTGGAGTTTTAGAATACCATTTTCTCAATGATGTGTGCATCTGTCACTTAATTTGATATTTCAAGTGAAAAGATAAATTCTGTACTGTAAAAAATGTTGCCATCACCAATCTTAGTCCTCTCAAAGAAAATGTCTTCAGTTACAGCAACTTATTTATTATTGGCATCTTTTAGGGTAGCGAAACACACCATAGCAAAATATGAGGCTGTCTTACATGAGTTATTGGTTTAAATAACAAAAAAAGGGCACAGCAGTTTAAGGAGTATATTAAGGTAGAAAGGTGTAGGGAGACTATTATAGAGCTTAGAGCCACAGCAGCTAAAAGTAGTCACCAATGATGGAGCAATTAACATCAGGGATTGTGGAGAGCATGGAAAAGAGCACAGATATCTTGGTTTGGGGAGGTGGAAGAAATTAGGAGAAAGAGGAAGGGTCAAGGCCATTGAATGGACTGGAAAACAAGGATGTGAATTTTATAATCAAGACATTGCTTGACCAGACGCACATGCAAGAGAAATGAGCACAGGAGTGATACGTGAACAGGATTTGGTACAAGTTGAGACATGGCAGCAAAATGATCTGAAGTTTACACTGGATAGAACGTGCGCGACCAGCAAGAGGGTATTGAAACATTCAAATTTAGAGCTAACAAGTACCAAATGAGGGGTTCATTTGAGTGTACAAATTAAAAGCAAAAGTAGGCCATTCAGTACCTGAACCTGCTCCTGCATTCAATCCCGTATGGCTGATCTGATTGCATTTGAATTCCACATTTCCATTTCTCCCAAGTAAGCTTTGCTTAACAAAAATTGGCCTATCTCTGCCTCAAAAACTATCAATGGCTCTGCTTCCATCACCTTTTGAAGCAGAGTTCCAATGTCGCACAACCCACTGAGAGAAACAAAAAAAATCACCACCTCTCTTCATAGAGGTGACCCCTTACTTTAAGATTGTGCCTCCTATTCTGGACTAACCCATACGGTAAAACATTGTTGTCACTTTCACCTTGTCAGGACTAATCGAAATCTCGTACACTTCAATAAAATCAGCCCTGAAATGGAAACTCAGCCTGTCTAATCTTCCTTAGTAGATAATTTACTCATTTCAGGTATCAATCTAGTAAATCTCTTCTGACACTGCCTCCAATGCATTTTCATCCTCCCTTAAACGAGGTGACCAAAACTGCATACACCACTCAAAATGTGGTGTCACTGATGCTTTGTAAAACTGAAACATAACATCCTTATGTATATATTTAATTTCTCTTACAGTAAAGGATAACATCGTATTAGCCTTTTGATTATGTTCAGTTCCTGCATACTAATGTTTTGTGACTCTTGCGCTGGAGCACGTAAATATCTCTCCTGAGAATTCCACAGTTGTTCTCCATTTAAATAATATGCTTTGTCATTCTTCCTCCAAAAGTGAACAACTTCACACTTTCCTACATTATTTTCCATCTGTCAGATTTTTGCCCACTCACTAAACCTATTTGTATGTGTCTGCAAACTCCCATGCGCTCCACAACATACCTTCCTACCTATTTTTGTTTCTTCTGCAAATTTAGCTACCAGTCCTTTCTTCCCCTTGTCAATGTCATTGTTGTAACTTGTAAAAATGTTCAGGCTGCAGCACTGACACCTGCAGAATGCAACTCATCTTATTCTGCTAGTCAAAAACTTTGCTTTGTGCCAGTCAGTCAATTTTCTATCCATGCCAATATATTACCCCGACTCTATGAGCTATTATTTTCCACAATAACCTTTTGATGTAGGACATGATAAAATGCCTTCTGGACCTTCAGGTACAGTACATATACAGCTCCCCTTTATCCATTGTGCCTATTACTCCTTCAACTCCAACAAATTGGTTAAATGTGATTGCCACAAAATCATACTGATTTTTCTTCCTGATTACTTGAGTTATTGGAAGTGCTTAGTTATAATACCTTTACTGATCGACTCTAATAACTTCCCATGATAGTGTTAAAGTAAACTGGCGTATTGTTTCCTGGTTTCTGCCTCCCTTCCACATTGAATAGAGTGGTTATACTTGGAAATTTCCAATCTGCTGGAAACTTCCCTGAATCTCATCTTCTACCTCTTATTCACTTCTTTGAGGATTCAAGGACGAAGTCCATCAGGACTCAGAGACTTGTCAGTCTGCAGCCCCATTGGTTTGCTTTGCTCTGCTTTTCTACTGATTGTAATATTACCAAATTCCTCTATCCCTTTCACCTCCTGATTTTTGTATCTTCTATAGGAAGACAGAAGAAAAATATTCATTCATTTCATCTGCCACTTCCTAATTATCAACTATTAATTCCCCATTCTAATTCTCAAGTAGACTTCCACTTAAATCTTTTCCTTTTTAAAAACAATATGACCTCTTGCTATCTATTTAACACTCCTAGCTAAGCTTTCTCTAGTGCTCTTAGTTTCTTCATCCTGATCAACCTTTACAGTCATTCTCGACCATTCTTTATATTACAACCATACGACTTGCCACTTCTCTGTGCAGTTACGTATTTTTTTCTTTAAATTTGATGCTTTCCTCAATGTCTTAACTTAACCACAGAAATGTGTCCTTTACTTAGACCATTCCTTTAAAGAGGGAATATAGTTATTCTGAGTTTTCTGAAATATACCCTTAAATGAGCCACAAATGAGCTGAGACAGGCAATGTTACGAAAGTGGAAAGAGGTGATCTTTGGGAGGTCATAAATATGAGGTTGAAAGCTCATCTTGTGGTCAAATATTCACTAAATTTGCAAGCAGTCTGATTTAGCCAGGGAGAAGAATGCAGTCCCGTAGCTAAGAAATGAAGTTTGTACCAGGGATGCGAATAATGGCTTTGGTTTTACGTGGAGGAAATTACTGCTCATTCAGTACTGAATATTAGGTAAGCAATCTTTAGAATTCAGCAACACTGCAAGAGTCAAGAGAGGTGGTGGTAAGGTAGAACCGGGTGCCATCACTGTTTGAAAACTAATATTGTCTTTTTGAATGATACTAAGGAACAGCTTTTAGATGAAGCTTTTAGGAGAGGCAATGGCCTCGTGGTATTATTGCTAGACTATTATTCCAGAAACTTAGCTAATGTTCTGGGGATCTGGATTCAAATCCCACAATGGCAAATGGTGAAATTTGAATTCAATAAAGAATCTGGAATTAAGGGCCTAATGATGACCATGAAGCCATTGTCAATTGTCAGAAAAAAGATCTGGTTCACAAATACCCTTTAGGGAAGGAAATCTGTCACCTTTACCTGGTCTGGCCTACATGTGACTCCAGACCCACAGCAATGTGGTTGATTCTTAACTGGCTTCTGAGCAATTACGAATGGGCAATAAATGCTGGCTTAGCTGAGACACCTACATCCTGTGAATGAATATAATAAAAACAGAAAGGGACCAAGGATAGATTATTGTGAGACACCAGAGAAGCCCTTGAACCTGGTATTCTAGCCATGATGAGAGAATAGAACGGAACCAATTCCTTACAGTTAGTCTTTTATTGGGTGTAGGTCAAATTGACACTTTTTATGGTTAAATTTGTAATAACTACTCTGAAACCTGTAAGATAGTTAAGAGGTGAAGCAGTTGAAATGCTTTAGTGATTAGCTAGTGGGAACTTGATAAAATAGCTAGCTATTAAAATAATTTCCCTTTAATACTCCAGTAATCAGAAACTATAAATATGTATAATATTTATCGTCAGTTATGTAAGCGATATCATAAACTGCACCTTTGAGATCCAGGAGTTAATGTGATCAAATTAATTTTGTTAATGGCACATTTAAGCACTTTCGACATATGTAGGAAATTCACCTAATAAAATTTAAGATTTTGAGCACAATTGGAATTAGCAAAAAATCTTCCCTTGAGCCAAATAAAATCTTGTTTCACTTTATAAAATTGCCTGACTTTTGTAATAAAAGAGGCAGTCCAGCTATACTTACAGACATCTTGGGCTTGCATCAGCCCATTTGTACACAAATTGTAACGTTGGTTTTACAGAAGATTTGTTTCCATATTCCAAAGTTTGATTTGAAGATAAATGCTACCACATTGCAATTATCAAAATGAAAGAGGAATGATATGTCTTCCTACTCGGAGCATTTAAACAGCCTGTCTCCAGTACAAATTCACTGTGCGTTTGATCCCTTGAACTTTCAAAGCTTTCTTAGATTCTCTATAACTGGTCTCTCTGTGATTTGCCAATAAATTGGAGTGAATTCCTTTGCATTCACACAGCTGATGAATGGTTTCTTTCCATTAAAAAATTGTTGGTGATTGTCCAATTGATTCCCTTTACGTACATAGCACAGATGAATGAAGTCTCTGAGGCACCTGTAACATTGACTCTCCAGTCCAGATTTTTAAACTGCTGATTTCCAGTATGATCGTGCTTGTCTCTCATAGGCTACAGAACTGATTGAGGGTGTAATTATCCAAAGAGCATGTGCACAGCTCCTATTTTGATTGATTTTTTTCCCTTTCAAAGCCATAGGCTAATAATACTTAGGTCTTAAAGAATTGAGTCATTCTTGAATCTTGACATGATGCTCCATTTTAGCTCCTGTTTCAAATTCCTGGGGGGTCTTCATATTAAGCATAAATGCTGGCATGTACCAGTTGGCCTGAATGGTCTATTTCTATGCTGTGAATTCTGTGTATTATTACTGTACTCCTGTAATTCTGTACTGGACAATAAAGGATATTCTATTCTAAAGGAAATTCAAATGCATTAGATTGCAAGTTATTAAATGAGCACTTGTGCGACTTGATTTTATTGCCTTACTGTCTGAAAAGCATTGAATGTAAGCTAACAAATCTTTGATTATATTTTGAATAACTAATAGATTTATACATAAAAATAGTAGATTAATATTTCAAGACCTGAATTCTGTAGTTGACTAAGAGGCAACATTGCTTATTGCTGATCTCAAACACAACTGCAGTCTCTGAGACAAACATAGTATAAATATGCTACAATTCAAAATGACCTTCTGATGTTCAGAAATAGCAATGTAACTTAGCAGGAGAAATAATCAGTAATTTTGAAGAATTCTAACAGACAGCAGACTGAGACATTAAACGCACTCATTACTTTCCACAAATTGCTGTCATTTTCAGAGGAGAAATGATGACAATGTTGACAGTTTCACTACCCCCACAGCTGCAAAATCTGTGCCAGGTTGTTCACTGTAAGAATTCCATGAATCAGTCTTGACCCATAACATTTGTTCTGTTCTTTTCAGGTTATTAGTGTTTATATTTTTGCAACAATTCATTTTGGGAATGTATGAAAAGAAAGGAACTTTGAGCATTTGATTCCAGCTTTGGGCAACTGTCTGTGTGGAGTTTGCACTTTCTCCCCGTGTCTGTGTGGGTTTCCTCCAGGTGCTCTGGTTTCCTCCCACAATCCAAAAGATGTGCAGGTCAGGTGAATTGGCCATGCTAAATTGCCCATAGTATCAGGGGTGAATATAGGATAGGGGAATGGATCAGGGTAGGTTACTCTTCGGCGGGTCGGTGTGGACTTGTTGGGCCAAAGGATCTGTTTCCATACTGTCGGGAATCTAATCTAATCTAACCTAATTTGGAATTATGTGCAAATGATTGTGCATTATGAACTGGTTAAATTTATTTTTGATCCTTTCTATTTTCCCAACAATTCTTCAAAGTTGGTATTTTTTACATTAATGTGAAACATTTAGTTGTTTTTAAACAATAAGTATGCTGAATTGTGCAGTATTAGTGATTTTCTGCAGTACTGTCTCTTCTTCAATATGACATTATCTGTCCTCTCGGTTCCCATTTGTGGAAGATGTCTGCTTGGAGGCTATGTTAGTTAAATGAGCTGCTGTTCTCTGCTGCAATGTATGCTTATATTGAATTATCCACTTGTCATGTGTATTTACAGCTAATCCACTATATCTTTTAAAAAAGTTATAATTGGTATTTCAGAGAATTTTGCATTATGTTATTATTTTAAACATTTTTTGCTGTGTGCCTGTGGAATCTAGACCACTGTACGCACATCGAAATGCACACTGAAGCTTTAAAACAAATTTTACATCTTTAATCAACATCTTTTGATTAAAGGATCTGGGACTGAAATTCATGACTCTTCATGAGAGGAGATATAAAAGACCAAATTGCCTTTTTCTGCAACATCAGAGATACTTTAAAACAAAATGTTATTTTTACTCTTTTCTCCCAAGATTCTCATCACAACATTCATAGATTGAGAATATGTTTGTGGATCTTGAAGGATTTGCTAAATAGCAAATAAGTTAAGAAAAGAAGATTTTTCTTTCTTATTGGAAATCATGGTTATTTGTTCGTGCTTTTATCTTGCAGATTTGTTTTAAACTAAGCAGATTAAAATTAAGCATCAGTGGTCAACAAGAAAGGTGAAGCGATTGTAAAAATATAATTGGCTTAGGACCATCGAGTCAGTGCCAAGATAATAGATCATGGTGTACTAGATTTTCCTGGTATTGGGCTATCTTGCAGCATGCCCCATTAGTTAGACTTATCCTTGCCAGTGTGGCTGCAAGCTGATATTGCTTACTAAATAATGAGATAAACAGCATATCTTAGCAAATTAAATTAAAAGATTTATAAAGAAACAGAGGAAGGACTGGGAATCTGGTGAATTTGGTATGAATTCATTTCCAGGAAGAGAAGTAAAGGGTTGGATTAAGATAGTGTTTTCTCATTTAACATTTTAAACTTGATAATGTCCAAAAATAATTCATAACCTGTGCTTATAATTCTTTACGTTTTGGAAGGAGAGGTTGATTGACAACCATTACCAATTATCTTACACTTAAATCTGTGGTTTTACTTTACTAGTCTTAACTTTTTTTGTCAAGTTTATTGGACAATTACAACAAATAGGAAAAAATGAGGGCTGCAGATGCTGGAGATCAGAGTCAAAATGTGTGGTGCTGGAAAAGCACAGCCGGTCAGGCAACATCTGAGGAGTAGGACAGTCGACGTTTCAAGCATAATGATGAGCTTATGCTTGAAATAACAACAAATACAACAACTTTGTAAAAATTATGGGGCAGGTTAAGACTGAAATGTCACTTTTGCAAAGCTAGTGAGAGAGCAGCACAAATTAGTTGTCAGCTTCTGGCAAATCACAATTTATTGGGTAACTCTTTCTCACACGTTGCTGACCAACTGACACATTAATGATGTGTGAAAGTCAAGCGTTGTTACTTTTTCAGTGAGATCTGTTGCAAAATTAGCTTGCTTTACCATGAGGTATTCATTTTCACTAATGTTTTGTCAAAATTATTAATTCCAAATGAGTGCCGTTGGCCTAAAAAAAATGTTTTAAATTGTGATTTTTGGAATCCCTTTAGTTATTCCATTTCATTAATATTAAACAGGCTACTTGATTGGGAACCTAACTAGTTAGTACAAAGGGTCATAAAATATTGTTTGATTAGCCAGTTAACGATCTTGACCTATTTTAAAAGCATGGAAAATATATTGAATTGTTAATGTTTCCTATCTTGATTCTGTCTACTATTAGGTGTAAAAAATAATCTATGAGTAGTTACCACGAAAAAGAAACCAGAGATTTTTTCAATGCAATGTCCGTATGAATACATTTTATTGACTGTGAAATGAAAAATTGTAATTCTAAAAATGGATGTTCTGTAACTGCAGAAATATCTGTTGTGGCATTTACCTAATTTGTTTGTTCATTTTAGCCAATTTTCTTTGCAAGTATTAAGTAAGAAATCAATAACATTATATAGTATTTTTCTGATACAAAATTGTAATTATGCAGTGGTCTGAAGCAGATATGGCAGTTCCAATTTTTGTGTTAATTGTGATGGCTGAATGTTTTAATTGACCTTAGTCAGATGTACTATAGCTAGACATTTTTCTCCCCACCTCCATCTCAATATTGTAGGCCCATATCCTCTGTTTGTTGCAGATGGTTCTAGCTCTATGCTACATTTAGGAAGCTGGCTTGATCTTCTGAAAGAAATATGTAGACTATAATTTTCCAGTTTAAGTGGATCAGATTTGACATTAGAGTGATGTAAAGATACTAAAACGGATGAAAGATGAAATTATGATTTAGCGTGATATGAGATCAGTATGAT
The DNA here is from genome assembly GCF_037043375.1 of Chiloscyllium plagiosum. NCBI lineage: Eukaryota > Metazoa > Chordata > Chondrichthyes > Orectolobiformes > Hemiscylliidae > Chiloscyllium > Chiloscyllium plagiosum. The sequence goes on along the minus strand of NW_028270152.1, from coordinate 49,045,755 downwards.
ATTTGCTGTTTGAGACAATAAACCAAATGTAAAACATTTGAGAGCAGATGCAAAGTTGATTCCAGCAAAAATAAATAATTTATCCCAAAATAGGACCTGCCTACCCAAACATTGCCACATTGATAATTGTTGAAAAGTGACCATACAGGAATAGAAAAAAAAGAGTTCATTTGGGAAACCATATCTAATCTAGGCTATCAAAAGCTACATTGCATAAAATGCATCAATATCTTAATTTTTCTTAATTGTTTTTCTTTGACTGCTGCAACAGTGGGTGGCACGGTGGCACAGTGGCACTGCAGCCTCACAGCGCCAGAGACCCAGGTTCAATTCCCACCTCAGGCGACTCTCTGTGTGGAATTTGCACATTCTCCCCTTGTCTGCATGGGTTTCCTCCGGGTGCTCCAGTTTCCTCCCACAATCCAAAAATGTGCAGGTTAGGTGAATTGACCATGCTAAATTGCCCGCAGTATTAGGTGAAGGGATAAATGTAGGGGAATGGGTCTGGGTGGGTTGCGCTTTGGCGGGTCGGTGTGGACTTGTTAGGCCGAAGGGCCTGTTTCCACACTGTAACCTAATCTAAATCTAAATCTAAATCTAAACAGGTCAATGATAGCATGCCTGCAAAAGAGGGCAAAACTACCAGTTATACTGTTAATGAAGAGATCAGACTATTTGCATTTACTTCCATTTCTTTAATGCCATTTTTTGTTTAAGTCTCTTGAATTTTGGTAGGAAGAATTTGTCACAGCTGTCTTCTCAGAATACTTAAAGCAAGATGATGAATGAACTGGATGCCATCCAATATGAGTAGACAAAAATGACAGGTGGCAGATGTTCTTCCCCACGTGAACTATTCACAATGCAGACTAAAAGCTTTAGAAAAATTCATTGCACACAAGAACTGTCCAGTGACACAGAAAATCTTTCAAAGAATCCAAGCTGGTTCTGAAATTCATTATAAATTGTGAAACTATAAAAGTTGAGCAGTTGTTTATGCTGGGATTTGAATTCTGAAGCACATCAATCAATTTACGGTGTTTCCTAAATTAAAGAAGGGAAAACTGGAGAGAGGAACATCATTCAACACCTCATTTCCTCTTTGGACCATTCACAGTAGCACTTGTAGCCGCCTGCAAATGTGTCATCAACATTCAGCCGCAGAATTTGTGCATTGTGAGGGCTATAGATTGGGAAAATGTACAAGCAAGCCTACTTGGTTGCATGTCTAACAAGTATTGGAATTTTACCAAACTCATAAGTAAGTTACGCTGTTACCTGAGCTAATATTTATTTTGTGAAAGTGCTTTAAAAATATTGTGCTATTTTGGCTTCAGACTTACTGTTTTTCATAAGAAATTTGGAAGTTAGTGGACTAATAGTGTTTTTATTTCAAATTCAGCAAAGTATGAGAGATTTATTACTGAAACATCAAGAGCAGTTCGAGACAATAGTCCATTGTTCACTTGTGTGTAAGAAGTTGCTATTTAATAGTGCGTGTGCTTTACTACAACATTTGAAAATATGATAATTATTTCTAAAATAACTTCAAATATCAATTGAATTCAGTTTTATAGTTGCAAACATAAATGCTTGGTGGTTGGAGTTTAAACATTGTGCGAAGGAGACTAGAAGATGAAACTTTTCATCTTGAGTACATCAGAACTAGGACACAAGACAAACTGCAGAAAAGAGATGTCATTTTATACAGAGTGGGAAGAGAGTGCATGGATTCTGATTGGTCAGGGCTTTGCTACCGAGATTTACAAGAAATTCACAAATTTCTTTTGCTGACATTAAACAGGTTCATGTATAACTTTCTGTGTAGCTTCTAGTATGTGTAAATATAGCTCACTGTGAGTTTGACTGATGATCTTAAATGATTTCTTGTGTACTTTTAGCATAGTCTAGATTATTTAATATAGTCCAACAGCAAGATTACATGTAATGGTGGATGTACTACTCTGAGGCTTGCGGGCACAGATCGATTTGAACAGAATTGGCTTGCTGCCAGCTGCAAATAATCAACAGAATGTTGTTTGATACGGTCTGCCAGTTGTTGGGATGTATGGCCTATTACACCAGCATTGAAACTCTAATATCAAGGTACTCAATTGAGTACTATGCAAGTCATCTTTTTGGTGCAGTGACAATACAGAGTTATTGGAGAAAAACACTCCTGAATATACTGCTTAGCGCAACGTCAGACAGCTAGCTTCACCTTTACTTGATCTTTTTGAGACACCTTCCCTGTCCTGAGGTAGACTGGGCACAGCTCAAAGCTAAAAGTGATGGATGTGGTCCTATCATGAGTTTTTATGATATGCATTCATGGTTGATCTGATCAGGGTTTCTGTTATAACACAGGATGGTTTTGATATGCCCTGTTTCAGTGTAAAATTTACATGGTGAGCAGAGGCTAGGTCCCTATTTATGAGGTTATCAATAAGATTGATCTTACAGTGCATGGGACTGTTGGAATCCCAGTATGAATTGTGAAAGTAGACTTTGGCAAACAGTAATTATGAATCTGTCTTCTGACTTTTTTACTAACACATCAAGGAAGGGGAGCTCATTTGATTGTTCTGTTTCAATGATATTTGATTGCAGGGTGGAGTTTATCAAGTTGTACAAAGAAATTCTTTGATGTAGCTGCAGAATCGTACATTGCAAATGTGTTATTGACATATTGGAATTATGTCAGGGATGGGAGGCTAATGCTTATCCATCAAAGTAGCCAACAAAGATATTAAGCAAGAGCTGAGCCTAAAGGGATGGCAGTGCCATCTATTTAGGTGTCCATGATGTCATTGAAACTGAACTCATTAGCATGAGTTGCGAGGTTCACGAGTTTGAAAACAACAGTTTCATACGCAGGTGGTACATCAGATTGCCATGATGTAGTGACATAGGGCAGATGTCAATGGGACTTTTGCCAGCTAATTTATCAGCATAGCACTCAATGTTAAAAGAGCACATGGACTTGCTATTGCAGTCAATACGTAGTTGACACATTTGTCAATATTTCAATCCACAGCTTACATTCACAGATAATATGCATTAGGATTCTTACAGTCCCATGCACTGCAAGATCACTTGCCTTTCTCAAATGAGTTATGCTGACCTCTCAATATGGATTTGTCTGCTTCCCAACAAAATATATTTTCATTACTCTCCTGCACTGAAATGAATAATGTGAAAGAGGGTTGTGTCATGCACTTTAGCATAATTTAATACTGCCAACTATATGAGTCATTGTAGATTAACTTGTTTGCTGAGTTTTCAAGAACAAAGAGACCCATCAACATAATATTTTTTCCACTATGTTCACTATGTAATGATAGTAGTTGAATGATTAGTTGCTTGTAACTCTGAGTTAGTTCATTTAAAACTGTAAGCTGCATGATAAGTTCTGAACAGACATGACAGCAAACCAGTCGGTTTCTGTGCATACACTATGCAGATCAACTGCCAGGCAGGGTTGCAACATTGTATCCACACGGCCTCTCTTAAAAGCGAATTACACATGCAGAAACTATTACTAAGACTAACTTTCAATTCCGATGTATTAATTGAATTGAAATCGCACCTGTTGCAGTGACAGGATTTGGACCTTTGTCCCCAGATCATTAGCCTAACCACTGGATTACTAATCCAGGTACACTACCACTACACAAATCGTTTACAAAGCACATCTTAAAGGAGGTAAGAGAGTTGAGGATTTTAAAGGGGAAAGTCCAGAATTTAGGACTCTGGCAGCTGAAAGCACAGCCACCAATAACAGGGTGACCAATTCTTTTGATGTTGGGATGCAAAATGGAGGAGTGCAGATATTTTATAGGTTTTGGAGTACTGGAAGAAATTCCAGAGAAGGTGTAGAATCATCGAATGATCTGAAAATAAGGATGATCGTTTTGAAATCAAGGCATTACTTCAATGTGAGACAATTTAGGAAAGTAAGCACAAGTGTCATAGATGATGAGACTATGACATGGAACATGGGAGCAGATTTGAATGAGCTCAAATTGACTTCTCAAATCCTAGTCAGGAATCTATTGGAATAGTCATGTCTAGAGATATCAATAGGACAGACAAAGGTTTCAAAAAGCAAGAAACTGAGGCACCACTGGTGGCGGAGAATGTTAGGTGAGTGATGGTACTCAGACATAATTGGAAAGTCATTTCTGGGTAAGAGAACAGTTAGGAAGAGTTAGTAGAACGATTGGACAGGAAATGAGGTTAGCAGGGTCACAGGAAGGAGTAGGGCCATAATCTGGGATCTAACACTCAGGTATGGAGTTTGAACCTCCCACCTGCTTCTGTCCCACATAAGTCAAAGTTTTAGGAAGTTATTGAACTGGTGTCTTATTTATAAAATATTTCCCTTTGATCCACTATCATTGTCATGTTTCTACACAAGGACCTCCATGTCCAGGTAAGATGGAGAAATACATTTATGAGGATTGTGGAGCTGGGAATGAATGGGAGTGGGTAGGAAAGGAATGAAGGAAATTGTTAGGGAAGAAGAATAAGATGGAAGCTGAGTGGGATAGAAGGGAGTGAGTGAGGATGACAGGAATTTTGGGGCTGTGAGAAGATGGGAGAGAGGACGTATACTGACTGTATGAGAGGTGGGGAAAGTGGAAATGGTTGGGAAGAGATGTTTAGTGCAAAGAGATGAGCAGATTACAACATGTCTGAGAGGGGGCAGTGAAAGTTTTCACCAAGTTACATGTTAGCATAGAATAAGGAGAGTTTGAAAGAAGACAAGTTTTTTTTAAAAATAGCATCTTTACAAAGTGATTTTAAGACAAAGATTTTTGTAGTATGTGGTGTGTTATTATTTGAACTTTAATAGTAACATACAAGATGTTATATTGTTTTATTGCTGTTTTGTCTTATATTGGCACCGAGAATCAAGAAGACTTTTTAGCTTATGTAGTTGTTCATCCTTGCCAGGAACAGTCTTTGTCACCAGTCCCTAATTATCCTTGGAAAGACAGGGCTAAGTTAAGGTGTAATACTACTGGGAAATAGTTAGCAAAGTATTACCATAGTCTTATGCTTTGCTTCATGTGTACATAATCTAGCAAGGTCATATTCTGTTATTAAAATGGATTTCATCTTGTATTACATGCACTGACTATTGAATGCTGAACTTGAACGGTCACTATGGTGATTTTATACTAACACATTAGTCTACAGGTTGACAGTAATAGAGGTAATCAAAGGGAAGACTAATACCATCCACTTGAGGTCTAACAATTTCACCATTTGAAATATCCTGAAAGAATCTGTATATCATTATAGATCATTGAAAAATGCTGAAGTTACAGGATTCCTTGTCACAAGTGTCTTTCAGATGTTGTGACTTCAGCCGTTCTCCCTCCCTGCCCCTGTATCATCCAGGAATTCCAAAATCAGTAAGCACCTTGGCCCCGTGCACTCCAGACTGGAGAGGTTACAGTATATTACATTTGTTATGGATGCAGTTTTCTATTTCCATAATATTGTTAAGGTTATTATCATCTTTCTATATATGTTTTTACATTTTCATGGCATACTGATGTTTTGAAAAGTCTACCTAGGCTGTCCATTATACTCATTGGTACTGTTCATTAAATACCATTACGGAGGAAAAGAAATCTAAGAAAAATCCCTTGTGTTGTTCTGTCAACAGTATACTGTTGTGATTGGACAAATGCAACAGTTCCAATGCTAATTTGGTCAAAGAGGTCTCATAAATCTTCAAATTCAGTCAAAGAGTTTCAACAAATTCTGTTCAACAGTTTGTGATAAATTCTGATGCATTAATTTGTCTTAAAAGGCTCACTTATGGCAAATATGAATTATAGCAGTAATAAAGCCAAAGTAAATGCCTGGAATGTTTATGACAAAACTGCCCGTGTATGCTACTGTCCAAGTGACATTTCTGTTTGTGACTACAGTACTTAAATGAATATTTAATAAGATGATATATTACTCTGAACATGATATCTTTTAATGGGAAATGAACAAGAAATGTTCCCCATGTAAGTAAAATGATACTTGTTAAAAAAGCTTGTGTAGTGTTGGATTAATTCTTTAAAGATGTGTACATAACTACTGCATAAATATATATTTAACACTACTAATTGTTTATTTACTGAGGCCTAGTTTTACACCATATTAAATTCCTTTGCACGTGCTTTTAATTTTTTTTCATTCTGCATGGAGTAGGTCTGAAAGATCAACACTCAGGGTCACTGATTAGATTGTAACATTCAATGTCTTTGGAATATCATGCCATCCACTCTCCCATCATGCACCGCTGTGAACATATTGTCAATGTTTTTCTGTAGCAGTGTTGGCTCAAATTACAGTGAAATATCTAAGTTAATAATTTGTTGCAATGTCCTTCATTTGCAGGGATCTTTAATTTCCATTTAGCCATTTATTAAACCTTTGATCTTACCTTCTATTTTTGATTCTTATATTTTATTAACTGCTTCTCCATCATTACCATGCCCACTCAATATTACTGTTGCAGTCTTAACTTGCAGGGGATAATGGAGCCCTGCCCACCAGAACTTCAAACTCTTCCACTCCCATTCTCTTTTCTTTCTCCTTCATACCTTTAACCTATATTCCCAACCCTTCAATCTGACTCCACATTCTTCAGATGCCATCCTGATCGCCATTATCAGTGTTGCTTTCTCATTTGTGCCCTGAACTGGAAAATGACATAAAATTTGCTTTATTTTCTATTAATGGTTAACATGGTCCATCACTAGCTCTGTGCCCTTTCTTACCTCCATTTCTGGGAATAGGTTTATCAACCAGTATCCATAATAAGCATTGACTACATTTTCTCCTGCTCTCCTTCCTGTAGGAACTCTTGTGCATTCTTTCAGTTTGCGTATTGGAGCTGTTCTGTTAGTGCACAGCAGGTCAGGCAGCAACCAAGGAGCAGGAAAATCAACGTTTCGGCAGGAGCCCTTCATCAAGAGTGTGCCTTTGATTATGTCTGCTCCAGTTCCCACATTTCTGCTCTCATCCATTCTCCTCCACCAGAATGAAATTATTTTTTCTCCTTGTCCTCACTTTCAACACCACCAGCTTCCCCAGTTGGTGGATCATTCTTTGCTATTTTCACCACTTCCATTGTAATGGTACTAACAAGCATGTCTTCTGAATGTTCTCTTTGCAATATTCAAGTCTACTTCTCCATCATTTTCACCCCCATTTCTTCCTACAGTCGCTTCTCACTCAAGCACAGGAGATGCAATCCCGCCCTGCCCTTTCACTCTTTTCCTACCCATTGCTCAGGAACAAAATACTCCTTCAAGATTAGTGATATGCTTGGACTTCTTTCAGTGTGATGTGTTGTATTCACTGCTAACTTAGTGGCTGCCTCTACATTAGGGAAATGAACCACAGATTAGGTAACTGTTTTGTGGAGAATTCCATTCAGTCTGCAAACATGATGCTAAGCCTCTAATAGCCCATCATTTTAATTGTATAGCATCATTCACACTTTGATGTCTGTCATCAGCTGTTTACATGGTTTCCATGAAGCTCTAATCTAATATAAACTTGAGGAAGAGCACCTTGTCTTTCGATTAGGCACTTTATAATCCTCTGGAGTCAGCATTAAGTTGAACAATTTCAGATCATACATTTGTCCCCTTTTTTGTTAGACAGCAATTGGTATTCAGATGTTGGTGGGTTTATGGTTTTCTTTGGACCGATATTTTGTTTTTAGTTTTGTGTGGTTTATTTCCATTTCATTTACCTTGCACAAGCAAGTCTTTTGTCATTTAATTGCTCCTGCTTTCCACTCTTATCACAGAACTTCTCTTATGTAATTCCTCCCTTGTCCCTTCCCTATCTCTGTCCTTGTTACATCTTGATCTTTTATCAGTACCCCAGTTACTTTATGATTTTATGTTCAACCATTTATCTGAAATGTTAATAACATTGGTAGTTTCACAGGTTGAAGTCAGTTCCTCCCTTTAATATTGACAGCTTTCAGCCTTCCATCTCATGCTCCTCCTTCAAAACCCATTTTCTGACCTCCATTTAAGGTTTCAGTCCCTACATCGAACATATTTTAAATTAAATCAGTTATTCCTTTGTGCTGTGTGTTTGAGCAGTTGCACATACCCGTAATTTCAGTATTTCAGTTTTGTGTCTGCAATGACATTTAAGTCTATTTTTCAAGTCATTCAGTTTTCTGCTCCTATTGTTTCTGTTATGGATGCCCTCCATCTTACCAGTTTATATACTATCTCAGTGTTCTAGTTCACCTTTCTGCAAGGATATTAGTGGAAGCACGATGAAATTCGCCTGATCTAAGCAACCAACACTGCCATGAGATTAAGCTGGGAGAATGTTATTGATGGACAAACTCAGTTGTGATGTTACCTAATGGTGGCATAAATGTGAATGGCCATCTGATGGTCTTTGTCCTTTTTTTTCGATACCAATCTCATGATGCAATGGGTTTACTGACTAAGCAATTGAAAATAAAACTAATTTATTTATGCATCTTTTTAAACTATGTTAATTTAGCTCCTGCTTAAGGCCACACTGGTTCTCTCTATATGATATATTTTCATAGATCTAGTAAAACTAAATTAATGTAATGTAGGTTTTGCTATTTCAGTTGCAATGTGAATTTGGTATGCTTGATTACCACAGTTGTCAGATTTGCTACCAATTGTTTACATCATATTGATAGAATGTTTGGAAACAGGTGCTCATTGTTCAGCACAGCACTTAGTACCGTACATCCATCAAAGTTTATAGCTTAGCAAGAAACTAAAGCTGAGAGCATATTTGTTAGTTTTTCTAACTGCATATATAATATCTATCAATCCATAGCTAAATCAGTAACATATTGCAATAACCCATTTATACAGAGAAGAATACCGCACAGGAATATGTCCATTATCCCAGTGATACTTCAGACTGATTTTTGATGCAGTAGTCAAAAGTATACAAATGTATGTGCTTTGATACTTCGTTTGTATCTATTACTATATGGACTCTGATTCCCCTTGTGTGATCTTTTAAATGAATTGCTACCATAATTTGAATATATAGCTGTTTCTTTGATTGATTTTAATATTTACCTCGAGAAACGTTCTTTTTCTGGTCCTTCTCTGAGCCATATTTAATAGAATGTTCACCATTTGCTTTGATCAGTTTGCCTGCAACATTGGAGAATGAAGTTCTTTAGTTCTTTTAGCTAGCTCTTTGTCATATCTTTGTCACATCTTAACCTCCAAATCCATAAATGTCTTGCTTAATTTTATGCACTCATACCCATAACTTGAGCTATTCTTTCAAGACCTTAAAGGCTATCACAAAACAATTGAAAACCAAAGATCACATTGTATCTAAGGCACTTACAACTACTGAAGCAACATCCAGTCTCTAAGATGGCTAGTAACCCTGATGTTTAAATGATCTATCTGACCACGGCAAATTACAAAATTGAATTAAGTAAACCCTGTACTTTAAATGTTACCACTAGAAAGCATCATTTTATTTTGTTTCAAATGTCCTATTAGTGTACTAATATCCTACAGAATTGGTAACCTACCACTCGTAAACCATCTGGTACACATATCAGTCCCACATTTGATCCAGTTAATGGTCTCAGAGCAACTAATGTTGAAAGTAAGTGCTGCCTTTTGTTTGCAGAGAATCAGAGTCTGCATTGTGATGATACTGTGGCTTTAAGAGGTGCATTTTGTCCTTTTTTTAATGAAGCGAGGTTGAGATAGAGGTTACAAGTGGTCAGTTCTAAACCCATAAAGTAAATAGCTTGGGACTTTTAAAGTTGGAACAATAGAAACAGCATAAAAGGATGGGGTAAAGCTCCCACAGAACCTGGATTTTAGTTTAACGTTCAGTAGCTATTGGGGTTTGGAAGCTGGTAAACATCTCTCCCTACGACACCAAAACACTTGTTTCTATCTCTCTCTTCACTCTCTGTCGTGCCACATTCTTTCTATCATTACTTTCTCTCTCGCCACTCTCTCTCTCTCTTGTCACATTCTCTCTCTCGTCACACTCACTCTCTCGTCACTCTTTCTCGTCACCTCTCTCTCTCCCTCTCAGTTTTCACTTGATGTTTTTTCCTCTTGGACTGGAAACCTATGTGAGACAATATATTTAACTGAATTTGCCTCTGCCAAGGATGTATTTATGTGATGTTACTATCTTGAAACAGCTAATCAATGGTATAATATTTTGTTAAGTATTTCAAAAGAGTTACAGGTAAGCTGTTTTTTTCATTTGTATTTTGACTGTATTTTACCTATAGTGTAAAAATAAATTGTGTGTGCTAAAAGCCTGGTAGTTTGACAATCGAATTGCATCTAGAACAGAACATCTTATACCCGCCTTTAAAAGTAAGAAAAGGTTGGTTCTGGGCTAACTTCTTAATAGATTTTAAGGGGGTTTGGTCTAGTCCAGTCCATAATAGCATATGAATATATTCTGTTTCTAGCAAGAGCAAATTATTTTTCCTACTAGGCAGTGTACTGATAGCTTTAACCAGCACAGTACGAATAACTTGGAGCTTGAGGAGTTTGTAACTCTGTTGCATTCTCCATGGGATTGCCTCGGTTAATTAGACTTGCCAACCAATCAGCGTCCTTTCCACTTGTTGTACGGATTGTTGTGATTCTTGCATTTGTTCTGATTAGTGCAAGATGAAAAGCTTTGACAACATGCACTAATGTTTTGTGTCTGTTTGGAATGATGAAGTATTGATAATTACAGATTAATTGTTCTCCATCAATTTGAGATTAATTTTTAAGAGTACAGCATTGAAAAGCTTCAGGGAACATCAAAATATATAGGTGAATGTCGTTTTTTTAGTCTGTAGATACTGCATGATAAATCCAATAACTGCACTCAAATTCATCCAGGTCTTCAAGTATTGTGAAATAATTTAATATTTTCATCGAGAAATCTTTGAATAATTTACTACCTTTTAGACTGATACTCATAGTTCCATTTTGTTCTTAAATTTGGTTCAGATATTGATGAGAATTGAAGTGTGATCTGAATCTAAAGCAGTAAATTGTGCACCATTCTTTCATCTTCGCAATGGTAGATATATCAACAACTTAAATCTCTATGAAGCTTATCACAGAGAAAATCATCTAATACTTGGACATGGTCACAATGACTGAAGATGTAATTTGTTACTTGGCAAAGGCAGCCTCATTTCTCTGAATGGGATGGATAGATCGGACGGGTTACAGCAGTGAGAGAACTGAGTTAATAGGTTATTGCCGAGGATGTATTCAAGACCTTGAGAGAGAAAGGATAGGTTGGAGATCAAGGGAATGAGGTTAATGGTAGGCACGTTTGGAAAAGAGCAGTGAACCCAGTTCTGAAACAATGAACTACAGTATTGTATTAACTGGGAAAAGTTGAGCCTGAATGCTGTTATTGAATCGTCTACATCTGGAACAAGAACAGTGGTTGATGAGAAATATATTCTGCTTCAGCACGAGAGAATGTTTGCTGAGAACTGAGAGGGGTGAAGGAGTGAAAACTGATGGCAGTAGGTCTGGAGGATATTATATTATTGACAGTTGGGATAGAGAAGCAATAAAAAGAGGCAAATACAGCATTATACATCATCTCGACTGTGTGGGGGTGTGTGAATCATACTTTGATACTGCTGTAGGGTATAAATGGTTACATTTAAGAACATAAAATGGTACAGCACAGGAACAGGCCCTTCCCAATGGTGGATATATTAATAACCATGATGTCATTCTAAACTAATCACAGGATCCATTTCCACCTATTCTCTTCACGTTCCTGTGTCTGTTCAAATGCCCCTTCAATGTTGCTATTGTATCTGTTTCTATCCCCAACACTGGCAGCATGTTCCAGGCAACCAACACCCTTTGTTTCAAAAACCTGCCTTGCACAGCTCCATTAAACTTTCTCTCTGATCTTAAACATGTGCCCCTGAGAATTTGACATTTGCACCTTGGGAAGAAGACTCCAACTGTGCACTCTATCATACTTATAATTTTATCCATATCTATCAGATCACTCCCTTAGCCTCTGATACCCTGGCAAAAACAATTCAAGTTTGTCCAACCTCTCCTTATAGCTAATACATTCCAATCCAGGCAACATCCTGGTCAATATCTTTTGCACCCTCTCCAAAGCTTCCACATCCCTTTGATGATATGGTGACCATAATTGCACATCATACTCCAAACGTGGCCTAACTAAAGTATTATACAGCTGCAACATGAATTGCCAACTTTTACACTCAATACGTAACTGATGAAGACAAGCATATGCTAAGTCGACTTCACCATCTTATTCATTTGCCACTTTCAGGGAGCTAGGATTGCATCCGACATTGATCTGTATATCAATGTCTTAAGGGTCCTATCATTTACTGTATCCTCTCTTGTTGCATTTGACCATCCAAAATGCATTACCTCACACTTTGTACAGATTAAACTCCATGTGTGCAGGTCTTAAGTTCGAGGAAGATTAGGAATGAAGCAGAAAGAAAGGATAACTTAAGACATAATACTGGATGTGATGGAAATCATGAGGATAAGAAAATTAGCATTAAGCTGCTTTACCTGAATGCTCGTGGTATTCGTTACAAAGTAGATGAATTAACAGCTCAAATCATCGTGAATGATTATGGTGTAGTCGGCATTACAGAGACGTGGTTGCAGGGGGTTCAGGACTGGCAGTTAAACATCCAAGGATATCGAAAATACAGGGAGGTGAGCAGAAGGGGTGGGGTTGCCTTGTTAGTTAAGAATGAAATTAAATCTGTGGCACTGAATTACGTAGGGTCTGTGTGGGTGGAGTTGAGGAACCACAAAGGCAAAAACACCATAATGGGAGTTATGTACAGACCTCCCAGCAGTGGCCAGGACCAGAAGTGTAAGATGTACCAGGAAATAGATGGGGCATGTCAGAAAGGCAAGGTCACGGTGATCATGGGGAACTTCAATATGCAGATGGACTGGGTGAATAATGTTGCCAGTAGATCCAAAGAAAGGGAATTTATGGAATGCTTACAGGATGGCTTTTTGCAACAGCTTGTGATGGAGCCCACAAGGGATGGGGCTATTCTGGACTTCATGCTATGTAATGAGCCAAACATTATAAAAGATCTTAAATTAAGGGAACACTTAGGAGGCAGCGATCGTAATATCGTAGAGTTCAGTCTGCAGTTTGAAAGAGAGAAGGCAAAATCAGATGTAAAGGCGTTACAGTTAAATAAAGATAATTACAAAGGCATGAGAGAGGAACTGACGAAAATTGACTGGAAGCAGAGCCTAGTGGGGAAGACAGTAGAGCAACAATGGCAGGAGTTTCTGGTGTAATTGAGGACACAGTACAGAGGTTCATCCCAAAGAAAAGAAATATTATCCAGGGTGGGAGTGCGGGGGTTTGGGATTGGACATCCATGACTGATAAAGGAAGTCAGGAAATGTAACACAGAAAAAGAGAGAGCCTATAAAGTGGCTAAGGGCACAGGGAAATCAGAAGATTGGGAAGACTACAAAAACAACCAGAGGATAGCAAGGAGAGAAATAAGGAATGAGAGGTTCAAATATGAAGCTAAATTAGCCAATAATATTAGAAATGAGATGAAAAGTTCCTTTCAATACATAAGAAACAAACGAGAGGCAAAAGTAGAAATTGGGCCACTCCAAATTGATGCAGGAAAGCTAGTGATGGAAGATAAGGAAATAGCAGAAGAATTTAATAAATACTTTGTGTCAGTCTTCACAGCGGAAGATATGAGTAATATCCCAATAATTAAGGAGAGTCAAGGGGCAGAGTTGAGTATGGGAGCCATTACAAAAAGAGAAAGTGCTTGAAAAGCTAAAAGGTCTAAAAATTAATAAATATCCTGGCCTGGATGTGCTACATCCTAGAGTTCTGAGGGAGGTTGCTGAAGAAATAGTGGAGGCAATGGTTGTGATCTTTCAAAAATCACTGGTGTCAGGGAAAGTCCCAGATGATTACAAAATCGCTGTTGTAACCCCCTTGTTCAAGAAAGGATCTAGACAAAAGATGGAAAACTGCAGTTGGATTAGCTTAACCTCGGTTATAGATAAAATTCTAGAATCCATTGTTAAGGATGAGATTTCTAAATTCTTGCAAGTGCAGAGTTGGGCAGCACTGCTGCCTCACAGCGCCAGAGACCTGGATTCAATTCCCGCCTCAGGCAACTGTCTGTGTGGAGTTTGCACATTCTTCCTGTGTCTGCGTGAGTTTCCTCCGGGTGCTCTGGTTTCTTACCACAGTCCAAAAATGTGCAGATTAGGTGAATTGGCCATGCTAAATTGCCTGTAGTGTTAGGTGAAGGGGTAAATGTAGGGGAATGAGTCTGGGTGGGTTGCTCTTCGGAGGGTCGGTGTGGACTTGTTGGGCCGAAGGGTCTGTTTCCACACTGTAAGTAATCTAATCTAATCTTAAACAAGTCAGCATGGATTTAGTAAGGGGAGGTCGTGCCTGACAAGCATGTTAGAATTCTTTGAAGAGGTAACAAGTAGGTTAGACCAGGGAAGCCCAGTGGATGTTATCGACCTAAATTTCCAAAAGGCCTTTACAAGTTGTCTCACAGGACGATGCTGAGTAATGTGAGGGCCAATGATGTTTGAGGTGAGCTACTGGCATAGATTGAGGATTGGCTGTCTGACAGAAGGCAGAAAGTTGGGATAAAAGGTTCTTTGTTGGAATGACAGCTGGTGACAAGTGGTGTCCCACAAGGATCAGTGTTGGGGCTGCAGCTGGGGGCATTCTGGCAAAGTTTGCCGATGATACGAAGTTAGGCGGACAGGCAGGTAGTTCTGAGGAGGTGAGGAGGCTGCAGGAAGATTTAGACAGTTTAGGAGAATGGTCGAAGAAATGGCTGATGAAATTCAATGTGAGCAAATACGAGGTCTTGCACTTTGGAAAAAAGAATACAGGCATGGACTATTTTCTAAATAGTAAGAAAATTCATTTCGGCAAAGTACAAAAGGATCTGGGAGTGGTCGTCCAGGATTCTCTAAAGGTTGATTTGCAGGTTGAGTCCATGGCTAAGAAAGCAAATGTAATGTTGCCATTTATTTCAAGAGGGTTGGAATGTCAAAGCAGTGATGTGCTACTGAGATTTTATAAAGGTCTGGTTAGACCCCATTTGGAATACTGTGTCCCATTTTGGGCATCACATCTCAGAAAGGACATAATGGCACTGGAGTGTGTCCAGTGGAGATTCACACAGATGATCCCTGGAATGGTAGGCCTAACTTACAATGAACGGCTGAGGATCCTGGGATTGTGTTCATTAGAGTTTAAGAAGGTTGAGGGGAGATCTAATAGAAACTTACAAGATAATGCATGGCTTAGAAAGGGTGGATACTGGGAATCTGTTTCCATTAGGCAGGGATACAAGGACCCATGGGCACAGCCTTAGAATCAGAGGGGTCAATTTAAAATGGAAATGAGGAGACATTTCTTCAGCCAGAGAGTGGTGGGCCTGAGAGAATTCATTGCTACAGAACGCAGTGGAGGCCGGGGTGTTAAATGTCTTCAAGGCAGAGATTGATAAATTCTTGATCTCGCAAGGAATTAAGGGATACAGGGAGAGTGTAGGTAAGTGGCGTTGAAATGCCTATCAGCCATGATTAAATGGCGGAGTGGACTCGATGTGCCGATTGGCCTTACTTCCATGTTTTATGGTCTTATGGTCTTAACTTGTCAACTCACCATGGATCCCATGTTATCGGCCTGCCATGAGGGACCTTGTCAAATGCTTTAGTAAAGTTCACACAGACAACATCCACTGCCTTATTCTCATCATCGTCTTCACCTAACTCAAAAAAAAAACTCCATCAAATTTGTGAAATAGGATGTGACCCACACAAAACCATGTTGACCATCTCTCATAAGTCCATTATTTTCCAAATGCAACTAAATCCTATTCCTAAGAATTTTCTCCAATAATTTCCCTGCCACTGATGTGAGGCTCACCAGCCTATAATTTCCTGAATTATTCTTGTTGCCCTTCTTAAACAAAAGAACAACATCAGCTGTTCTCCAGTCTTCTGCAATCTCACTTGTGGCTAAAGAAGATAAAAATATCTCCATCAAGGCCCCAGCAATCTGCTCCCTTGCCTCCCAGATTAACTTGGGTTTGATCCTATCCGGTCCTCGGGATTTATTTACCTGATACAACATTTTCACACCCACCTCCTTCCTAATATTGACATGTCCTAGAATATTAACATATCCCTCCCTAAACTTACTATCATCCATGTCCCTCTCCGTGGTGAAGACCAATGTAAAGGTCATTAAGGACCTCACACATTTTCTCTGGCTCCCACCCTTATCTTTATGTGGATCTCCTCTTTCCCTAGCTGCTACTCTTGCTCCTAATATACTTATTAAATGTCTTGGGATTCTTCTTCATCCTACTTGCTAAGGACATGACATTTTAGTCCTCCTAATACCTCTTTAAGTTCTTTCCTGCTTCCCTTATATTGCTCAGGGGCCTTGTCTGCTTTCAGTTTCCTGTACTTTACTTAGAGTCATAGAGATGTACAGCATGGAAACAGACCCTTCGGTCCAACCCGTCCATGCCGATCAGATATCCCAACCCAATCTAGTCCCACCTGCCAGCACCTGGCCCATATTCCTCCAAACCCTTCCTATTCATATACCCATCCAAACGCCTCTTAAATGTTGCAATTGTACCAGCCTCCACCACATCCTCTGGCAGCTCATTCCATACACGTACTACCCTCTGCATGAAAAGGTTGCCTCTTAGGTCTCTTTTATATCTTTCCCCTCTCACCCTAAACCTATGCCCTCTAGTTCTGGACTACCCGATCCCAGGGAAAAGATTTTGTCTATTTATCCTATCCATGCCCCTCATAATTTTGTAAACCTCTATGAGGTCACCCCTCATCCTCTGACGCTCCAGGGAAAACAGCCCCAGCCTGTTCAGCCTCTCAGATCCTCCAACCCTGGCAACATCCTTGTAAATCTTTTCTGAACCCTTTCAAGTTTCGCAACATCTTTCCTATAGGAAGGAGACCAGAATTGCACGCAATATTCCAACAGTGGCCTGACCAATGTCCTGTACAGCCACAACGTGACCTCCCAACTCCTATACTCAATACTCTGACCAATTAAGGAAAGCTTACCAAACGCCTTTTTCACTATCCTGTCTACCTGCGACTCCAATTTATAGGAGCTATGAACCCGCACTCCAAGGTCTCTTTGTTGAGCAATAGTCCCTAGGACCTTATCATTAAGTGTATAAGTCCTGCTAAGATTTGCTTTCCCAAAATGCAGCACTCACATTTATCTGAATTAAACTCCATCTGCCACTTCTCAGCCCATTGGCCCATCTGGTCCAGACCCTGTTGTAATCTGTGGTAACCCTCTTCACTGTCCACTACACCTCCAATTTTGGTGTCATCTGCAAACTTACTAACTGTACCTCTAATGCTTGCATCCAAATCATTTATGTAAATGACAAAAAGTAGAGGGCCCAGCACCGATCCTTGTGGCACTCCACTGGTCACAGGCCTGCAGTCTGAAAAACAACCCTCCACCACCACCCTCTATCTTCTACCTTTGAGCCTATATCCAAATGGCTAGTTCTCCCTGTATTCCATGAGATTTAACCTTGCTAATCAGTCTCCCATGGGGAACCTTGTCGAACGCCTTACTGAAGTCCATATAGATCACATCTACTGCTCTGCCCTCATCAGTCTTCTTTGTTACTTCTTCACAAAACTCAATCAAGTTTGTGAGACATGATTTCCCACGCACAAAGCCATGTTGACTATCCCGAATCAATCCTTGCCTTTCCAAATACATGTACATCCTATCCCTCAGGATTCCCTCCAACAACTTGCCCACCATCGAGGTCAGGCTCACCGGTCTATAGTTCCCTGGCTTGTCTTTACCGCCCTTCTTAAACAGTGGCACCACGTTTTCCAACCTCCAGTCTTCCGGCACCTCACCTGTGACTATCGATGATACAAATATCTCAGCAAGAGGCCCAGCAATCACTTCTCTAGCTTCCCACAGAGTTCTTGGGTACACCTGATCAGGTCCTAGGGATTTATCCACCTGTAACCATTTCAAGACATCCAACACTTTCTCCTCTGTAATCTGGACATTTTGCAAGATGTCACCATCTATTTCCCTACAGTCTATATCGTCTATATCCTTTTCCACAGTAAATACTGATGCAAAGTATTCATTTGGTATCTCCCCCATTTTCTGTGGCTCCACACAAAGGCCGCCTTGCTAATCTTTGAGGGGCCCTATTCTCTCCTTAGTTACCCTTTTGTCCTTAGCATATTTGTAAAAACCCTTTGGATTCTCCTTAATTCTACTTGTCAAAGCTATCTCATGTGTCCATTTTGCCCTCCTGATTTCCCTCTTAAGTATATTCCTACTTCTTTTATACTCTTCTAAGGATTCACTTGATCTATCCTGTCTATACCTGACATATGCTTCCTTCTTTTTCTTAACCAAACTCAATTTCTTTAGTCATCCAGCATTCCCTATACCTACCAGCCTTCCCTTTCACCCTGACAGGAATATACTTTCTCTGGATTCTTGTGATCTCATTTCTGAAGGCTTCCCATTTTCCAGCCGTCCCTTTACCTGCGAACATCTGTATCCTACCAGCTTTCGATAGTTCTTGCCTAATACCATCAAAGTTGGCCTTTCTTCAATTTAGAACTTTGACTTTTAGATCTGGTCTATCCTTTTCCATCACTATTTTAAAACTAATAGACTTATGATCGCTGGCCCCAAAGTGCTCCCCCACTGACACCTCAATTACCTGTCCTGCCTTCTTTCCCAAGAGTTGGTCAATTTATTTGCTTCCTTTTGCTTTTTGATGAAACTTTCAATATCTCTTGCCATCCAGCGTTTCCAAATTTTTCATCCTTACCTTTCATCCTCAAAATAACATGCTGATCCTGAACTTTGATTTGATTTGGGGGCATCTCCTTCTTTCTTGTTTTGTCAACATTGAGAGAGAGGTTGTTATCATTACACCCTGACACCAAGTCCTCTATCTTCTTCCTGTATTCTGACTCATCATTATTTGATATCCATTGTATCACAGTGATGTTGTCAGCAAAATTATAGAAGGCATTTATTCAGAATTTGGCTGCACAGTTGTAGTACAATGCGAGCAGTACAGGCAGATCATCGTCAACAAGGACACACAGATCTAAAGGCGCTTAGACAGAGCGCGGCATACAAGTTACACTGCACAGAAAGTGCGCAAAGCAAGATCAACATTAGCAAGGTCAACGTTAGCAAGATCAACATTATTTGAAGTTAGAGAGTCCACTCAGCAGTCTAATAATGCCGGGAAGAAAATGTTCTTGAACCGACTGGAGCATAAGTTCAAGCTTCTGCATCTTCTGCCTGATGGAAGAGGTTGTAAGAGAGCGTTACCAGGGTGGGAGAGGTCGATGATGATGCAGGCAGCTTTCGGTGGAATTGAGAAGTGAAAATGAGCCCATGGATGAAAGGTTGGCTTTCGTGATGCTCAGGGCTGTTCATGCAAACTTCTGTAGTTTCTTACGGTTCTGGGCAGAGCATTTGCAATACCAAGCTGTTATACACTCAAACAGTATAGTTTCTCTGAGGTGCATCTGTAAAGGTTGGTGAGAGTTCTTATGGACATGCCAAATTTCCTAAGGCACCTGAGGAAGAAGAGGTGTTGTTGTGCCTTCTTGCCCATCGCATTTTACGTGGAAAGTTCAGGACAGTTAGTTATCATCACTTCTAGGAATGCAATGCTCCCTACCCTCTCCACCTCAACTCCGTTGATGTAGTTGGGGGCGTCTCCTTCTTTCTTGTTTTGTCAACATTGGAAGAGAGGTTGCTATCATTACACCCTGACACCAAGCCCTGTACCTTCTTCCTGTATTCTGACTCATCATTATTTGATGTCCGTCGTATCCAAGCGATGTTGTCAGCAAACTTATAGAAGGCATTCATTCAGAATTTAGCTGCACAGTTGTGGGTGAACAGGGAGTACAGTAGTGAACTGAGAACAGGCCTTTAAAAGACTCCCACGTATCAGATGTGGATTTAACCTAAAACAGCCACCCTCAATCTAATTTCTCCAGTTTCTGCTTAATGCTGTTATAATTGGCCCAATTTAACACTTTCACCCTAGGACCAGACTTATCTTTAGCCATCACTATCATGCAACATACAGAATTATCATCACTGTTCCCAACTTATTGCCATACTGAAACCTACTCTGCTCACTCCCCAATATAAGGTTTAGTATGGCCCCTTCCTTAGTTGAACTATCTACATATTGTTTCAAGAAACTGTCTGGATGCACCAAATAGATTCTGCCCTTTCCAAGCCTCTAGTACTAAGGGAATTCCAGTCAACAATGGGGAAGTTAAAAAACCACGCACTACCACAACTTGGTTGTTTTTACATCGTTCCATGATCTGCTTACAAATCTGTACCTTTTTTTTTCCCTGGCTGTAGGGACACCGATAGCTTCATCAAAGTGATTGCACCTTTCTTATTCCTGAGTTGTACCCATATAGCCTTGTTGGATGAACCCTCCAAAATATACTCTCTTAGTCCAGCTATGACATTCTCTGAAATCAGTAATACAACTTCCCCACTCCTTTTACATCCCTCTCTAAACATGCTTGATACTTCTAAAACCTGGAGCGTTGAGCTGCCAGTCCTGCCCATTTTCTCAGCCAGCCTCTGTAATGGCTACAACATTGTAGCTCCATTGACTAATCCAGGCTCTAAGCTCATTTGCCTTGCCTGTTTATATTCCTTGCACTGGAATAAATACACTATGCTAGTTCCACCATGTTCATTAACCTGGCTCTGCCTGTTCTTCTTATTAGACTTATATGATTTAGTCTCTACCTTCTCCTCAATCACTCCACTTGCTGACCTACTGCCATAGTTGAAACTAGAGTGGCACTAGCAAACCTCCCTGCAAGGAAATTGGTGCCCTTCATGTTTTAGGTGTAAGTTGTCTCCCTTGTACAGGCCCCTCCTGCCCTGGAAGAGATCTTAATTATCCAGATGTCTAAAGCCCTCCCTCCTACACCAGCTCTTTAGCCATGCATTTAACTGTATTATCTCCCTATTTCTGGCGCCTCACTAGCACATGACATAGGAAATAATCCTGAGGATCTGCTTTTTAACTTGCTACCTAACTCCCTCAATTTATTCTTTTTATTTCAAAAATATACTTGTACAAAAATATACAAACAAACCCAAGGTATTTCTTACTTGTACAAGACTGGATTTACATAATTTGAGGAACTGGGAAGGACAATAACTCTCATTTAACTTTGGCTCCCTAAATTCTCTTTGTTAGACCTCATCTGTCTTCCAGCCTATGTTATTAGTGCCAGTATGGACCCCCAACCTCTGGCCGCTCACTCTCCCCTTTTAGAACATCCTGGGGACATCCTTGTACCCGGCCCTGGAGAGGCAACACACCATCTTGGAGTCTCAGTCGCAGCTGCGATAAAGCTATCTGTGCCCCTGACTACAGAGTCCCCAATCACTACCACTTGCCTATATTTCAAAGCTTCCGGCTGTATGACAGAGCCAGATCTGGCTGCTGCTGTTGATTTCTCTTGAGAGCCCATCCCCCTCAGCTGTACCATTTGAGAAGAAAATAGCCACAAAGGACTCCTGTATTGCCTGGCTGCACCTCCAACACCTCCCCACCTTCCATGGTCACCCAATTATCCGCCTGACCATTTGATGTGAAAACAACCCTTAAACTCCTGTTATTAAACT
Organism: Chiloscyllium plagiosum; assembly: GCF_037043375.1. Classification (NCBI taxonomy): domain Eukaryota; kingdom Metazoa; phylum Chordata; class Chondrichthyes; order Orectolobiformes; family Hemiscylliidae; genus Chiloscyllium; species Chiloscyllium plagiosum. Next base: position 49,023,918 of record NW_028270152.1, on the reverse strand, counting down.
TCCTGCCTTCTGTATGTTTCTCAGTGAGTCCAGCTGTTGCTCCAAATGTTTGAGAAGAGCTGGAGTGGGCACACTTCCTGCAAACAGAGTTATCAGGAATGTTGACTTTTCTCTGATCTCCCATATCTCACAGGAAGAACATACCAGTCCACTAACTACCATTACTACCACTCTAGTTATTGGGTAGGCAGTGATATAAATTAGTTAGTTATAGAAAATATGGAAAATTACTTTTTAACTTGAGCATTATGTTTAAACATCAGAGAAAAAAAAATTAGTCCTGGTATCCTAATGTTACCAACAACTTTTGATTTACCCTTTGCTAAAGTCTGTATCTATCTATGTTGTAGCAGTTCAATTTAGCCATGTTAATAATAGCATTTCTTAAAACTAATTTGCAGTGTTCTTGCAATACTTAAACCAAAATGTTCTCTTAGGTACCAACAATAAAACCAATTAAGATATTTTATTGGAGCTTAAGGACAATGTTCGTTGAAAATGCACACCAAGAAAACTTTAAAATGAAAGTAGAAGCTAATTTATAGCACACATCAAGAAGATTTATTTTTTGATTTGCTACTAATGCTTTCTATAAATATTTGTCATTTATGAGAACATTCCCACTGTGAACAAGCTATATAAAACTTCAAAGAGTAATCATAGGGTTGAGGCATACAAAGGAGCGAGGGCTACCATAGCTATTGATGCTACATGGTGGAGTGCATGAGCTAGCGTTACAATCCTGACAGAAAGAATATATGTACTTTGCCTGTTTCAAGTCAACAAAGTTGATGACAGCCACTCCCTGGTTCATTTCTCGCGGCAGTGTGGCTACAGTAAGTAGAGAAAACCTACCTGCTTGAAAATTTAAATAAAGGTTGACAGTTAGCCACTAGTCATCACTAACTGGTGCATTCACTATGGTAACCCTTCAACCAATCAGGGTCTGCTTTGCCAACCAATCAGTACTCTCCCCTCGTCTAGTACAAATGTTATTTTCTGTTTACTTTGGTATTGTTTGCAAATTGGCCTGATGTGGTAAAGTTGAAAAGCATTGGCAAAATATGTCTTTTTCAAAAATATGTAGTTAAAATAACCTCATCTTTTCTGGTAATCACTATTATGAAATTTTGAATTACTTCATGTGATAGTATTATCATTCCTGAATATCATTCCATACTCGTAAATTGCATGAATACTAACATTTTATTTCTAATTTTATCCTTCCTGATAAGGATAAAGGCAAAGCCATACTTTCCTTCATTGATTAGAAAAGTGACTCAATTCCACATCTCCACCTCATTCTTCCACTTTCTGTTTGAATCCAAATCTGTAAAGCCCATTAAATAATCATAATTCATGATCTAACATTGCACTGTAAAAAGCTACCAGTATCTTTACTTCTGTCAAAAATCTGCTCTTTTTTTTCCAACCTGAAGAGATGAGATCAAGGGTAATCCTGTGCAACCATGCTTCATTGACTGATGGCCATATGTTGAAATGACAGCAGAACACTTTTGGAGATTTAAAAGGGTTTTAATGGAAATCCATAGTTTCGTACAACTTACTAGAAATAGTTTCCAACTTTATCTTATAGATCCTTTCTCTGTTCAGAAGCCAATCCCCAACTGGGAAAAGCCCAAGAAAATCCTACCACCGATCACCTATTTGACTAATTAAACTAATAACAAATCCTAATCAGTGTCCAACAGGAGCAGCACAATAGTGCAAAGAAAGATAAGTGGGAGGGAGAAAAGAGGAACTAAATCAGTTTTCAGGTTTGATCTTTTCAAAGTACATATTTTTAAGCTTTTTTTTTTTGAAGGTTATGATATTTCACTTCCTACCATAATCCTATGTGTGTGGTACAATCAATTATTAGTTTACTGCTTGTAAAATGTTCATGAAAAATGAAAACTTCAGTGTGTTTTATTTCCAAGTTTGCTATCTGTAAGAATGCATCTATTAAATTGGTTGTTCATCCTGCTTGATAATATCACTGTTACTGGAAGCCTGCAGATTCCCTTGACTTCGATTCAAACTGACATCAGAAAAGGAAATCCATGTCATAGAGATTGTTGGACAGTTGTGATTTTTTTCCCCCAAGGTCAATGGTGAACACCACCAGTTCAGTAACATGAAATATGGAATGGAAATGTGCATTTCTCATAATTCCACCAGGCTTACCATCAGTTTTGACAAAAAAAATTAACACAGCTGGGATGGAGCTGGCTGACATCTGTTGAGGTAGCAGATTTGAGATAAATTGCTCAGTCCAATTGTTAGAAACCTTCCCTTATCTATAGAATAATTGTTTTGCTCTTTTGACCAAAGTGAGATAAAACCGGGTGCTTCAGCTATTTGAACAAAAGGGAAAAACCACATTTCTGTTCTACTTTCATAAACCTTAACATCATGCCCTAAAGCATTTCATGGCCACTTAATTATTTTTTGATGAGTTGCTGTTGTTTTAGCTAAACGCAGTAGGAAATTGCATACAGTGAAGTTCTACAGACTGCATTGTGCTGAATGATTAGTTTCATCAGTATAGAACATCAGGGGATATTTTACAACCGACTGAGGAAGAAGGACTTGATTTAGTGCCTCAACCAAATGATTCCATCACCAGTAGTGCAGCGTTGAACAGTTAAACAATTTCTAATTACTTGATTTTCTTTTTAAATCATTTTATGTCATCTTACTAATGAGCTAATGACATGTTTAACTCATATAAGAGAGGAGTACAGTTACAGAAGTTGGAACTGTTTTTCTTGGAGAGGTGAAACCTGAGGGGAGATCGGATAGAGGTTTCAAAATAATGACTGGCCTAGACAGAGTAGATAGGGAAAAATCATTCTTGCTCATAAACGGATGGAGAACCAGGGGGTAGTTTTAAAATGTTTTCAAAAAGATGCAATTGCAACCAAGATTCAGCACTTTTTACACAGTGAATGTTCTGGGCTTGGAACACATTGCCGTGAAGTTGTGATGGAGGCAGGTCCTGGTGAGGCATTCGGAAGCACATTGCATGATTATTTAGATGGAGGCAACATTAAGGGTTATGAGGAAAATTGCAAGAGTTTGGCAGTAAGTCAAACTAATCAGACCTGGTGAAGATACAATGGGCGAAATGGCTTCACTTTGCATAACGTTTCTGTGATTTTGAGATTAATTTCTATGCAGAGAAATATAATGTAGTTAATTTTGGCAAGAAAAATGTAGAGAGAGAGACAATATTTTTTTAAAAACGGTATAACTCTGAAGGTGGTGCGGAGTAGAGGGACTAAGTGTAAATGTGCACAAACCATTAAAAGTGCAGGATAGATTAAAAGAGCAGTTAGTAAAGTGTTCAGTATCTTGGGCTTTATTAATAAGTGTATAGAGTTCAAGAGGTAGGAGATTACTTTGAATTTATATAAGTCATTAGTTTTCTAGTGAAAATCTGAACACTGTACATTAGGAAGACTGAGAAGGTATTAGACTGAGTGCAGAACAGATTCACAAGAATAGTTCCAAGAATAAGGAACTTATGAAAATTGATTGAAGAAGTAGGAACTGTAATCCTTAGAGAAAAGAAGGTTGAGAGGAGAGTTTTTGATGCAAAAAGGTGATGCTATTTTCTGGGTCTGTAGATTGTGAAGGAGCAAAGATGGTCTTTAGTAGAGTGATATGCTCTTCGTGTCAGATGTGGGAGTTTAGGGAGAGTTTCATGCTACTAATGATTAGGTCTGCAGGAATGCCTTTGGTTGTGAATCCTATCAGAGCACATAGATCGATTGGAGTGGCAGTTGGAGGCATTAAGGAATTTACGAGCTGGGGAGAGTGATGGATGGCAGTTATAAGAAGGAAGAAAAGTCGCAGACACAGTCAGGTAGATGGGTTAACTCCAGGAAAGATAGGTCTTGTTACGTCATTTTTGAAGGCTTCCCATTTTCCAGATGTCCCTTTACTACACAGAGTAGGTGGGGAGAAAGTGTTCCCATCTGTGAAAGCATCAAGAACAAGATGGCACAGATTTACAGAAATTAATAAAAGAAGCAAAAGTAATATGAAAATTTTTTTTTCGTGCAACGTGGATCTGGAGTGTATGGTCTGAGATGTGGTGAGGTCACATTCAATTGAGACTTTTTAAAACATATTCAAACTGTCATCTGGAAACAAAGAATGTGCAAGATTATGAGGAGAAGGCAGGGACATGGTGTTAGATGAATTGCTCATTCAAAGAGTCTGTGCATTCACAATAAGATAAATGGCCTCTTTTTGCACCAAATTATGTAATTCTGTGATACAGTGGATTTCATGAATTTTAAAAGAATTTGTGATTAAGATTATTTTTAAAAGGAATGCAAATGTATGGGAGAGATATTTAAGATATGTCTGTAAATTACAACTTATTTCCATGTAAAGCTTTAGACCAAATAAGGAGCCTTTGAGAGGATTTAAAATAATTAAACCAGTCAAAGAGATTAAAGGAATAACTCATTAGATAAGGCATATGTTGTCATTATCTCTTTACCCGTGATCAGCCATTAAGCAATTAGCTATAGTTTGGATTTTCCAAAATTACTTTGGAACATTTCAAATAATAATTCTCAACCAAATAAGCACAAAGTATTCCTTAAGTAGGAACTAACTGCACCTATAGAAATTACTTCATGTTATTTCTAATGTAAGCTTCTTTGGCATCTAGTTTTAAGATCATCGTGACTAGTTAATTGTTATTTTTAGTAACTGGATCCAACTAGAGGGGCTGATATGGTGAACAACGAAACATTTTATAAGTTTAAGTAGATGCCTAAGATTAATTTTTGAAGTGGATGTTGTAGAGATGGAATGTATCTTCAGGGGATTCAAGGAACGTTCTGTGCACTTCAGAAAATAAATTGGAAGCAGTTTTCAGCATATTTAATACTACCTCACAAAAACAAGTGTTGCACATTCCCTAACTAAATAATTCTACAGCAAAATCAATACTTTCTTGCCACAGAATTTGCTTTGTTATGCAGTGGAGAGTGTCGTTGAGGTGCTGCAAAATTCTGAGAGCCATTATATGACAATACTCCATATAGAAATAAGGTTTTTATGGCTCAAAATTCTTATATAACTAAAAAAGATACAAAGCGACAAAATTGTAAACAGATGTCATGTTATTATTTACTGTGTAACTTAATTCTAATCTAATTATAAGACATTTCCATAAATGTTATCCCCATAGCTTGTCAACAATTTATCTCAAATTGTCATATTTTAAAATAATGTAAAGCAAAAGCATTATTAGACCGACATTTAAAATCAAATGAATGTAACCTCTGACCTTGCATTGTCATCTCATAACAAAATCCATTGTAAATATTCACTTGACGCTGAGAGTGGGCAATGAATTATGGCTCCTGCATTTAGTAGATAATCTTTAATAATGTTATTTATATGCCACTGTGGATAGTATTTTATGTGTTATGCAATCTTATTTATTTTAACAATAAAGAGGCATAACATGAATTTTAAGTGATACATTTGAGAGACGCTTGAGCAATATCATATTGTTTCAACTGAATAGAGCTGCACATGTGTCTTGGGCCGATTAATTTAGATTGTTCAACAAATACATGTAGCTGTACATGTCACTGACTACTTCAGATTGAAGAGCTTACAAGAAACACATTTGATCAATGTTATTTGGATTTGATTACATTATGATTAATTATCATTATCTGTTTTCTTGTCAGAATGTTAAGAAGGATATTTTGCATGATTGTATTTGTTTACAATAAGGAATTTATCTGATGCCTTCCGATAAATGCAAGACCATGATTGCTCTCAGTCTTGCTTTACATGTTGGAAAAATATGGTATTGGAGTAATATTTTATCTTGAAAAGCCTGAGGAAAGGTTTTCTTTCTTTTTAAAGCTTGATTTTTGTTTGGCTGAAATGCCACCTTTCAAAATGCCTAGATCCTAAATTGTTCTCTATAATGGTTGGTATAATTTCATTTGCAGAAGTTCTATGCCTATATGCATGTTATATCTCCAAAGTGTTCAATTATTAAAAATCATTTGTTCCTACTGAACAACTTAGGGTTATTACTGTCATATAATTTTTAATGATTTTGTCCCTTTTAAGTAACCTCTTACAAATTTTATCTGCAAGTGTCTTCAGTACATTATCCGTAGAAGGTGGGAAGAAAGTTAACAAACATGTTTGTGTAAATTGACATTGTCATTATGACACAGAAGGAGGCCATTTTATACAGCAGGAACAACTGTGGGATTTATAGCATTTAGTTTCACTTCAGAGCTTTGTCTGTCTATTTCATGCTAATTTTAAAACTTGCTGTTCTGAAATAAGTCTTCATTTCTTGATATTTAATTTAATTTTTAATAATTTGATATTTCACATACGAATAAATAGGTTTTCAGAAAAATGTGAAATGCCAAGGCAATATCTATTAAAAATACAAACAGCCAAAGACACACATTAGAAACAGGAATAGGCCCCTTGGCCTCTCAAATGGGCTCCACCATTTAATAAGATCTTAACAAATCTGATTATTCAACACTTCTAATCCTTGAACCCCATTCATCCCCTTGTTCAACAAGAATCTATCTACTTCTGCCTTAAAAATATTCAAAGACGCTGCTTCCACCATCTTTTAATGAAGTGATTTTCAAAGATTCTTGATTTTCTGAGAAACAGTGTCATCTTATCCCTGTCTTAATGAAAAAAGTCCTTATTTTCAAACAGTGACTATAATCACAGAGTCCATAAGACATTAAATCAGAAGGAGGCCATTCAGCTGTTGAAACTGCCCCAACCTTCAATGAGATTATGCCTCATCTAATATCCCTCAACTTCACTTTCCAGGCTTTTCCCCCATAACTCCTTGATTCCCTTACTAAACTAAAGATCTGACTATCTAGCCTTGAATATACTTGATGAGCTAGTCTCAACAGCGGTCTGAGATTCAGCACTCACTTTGAGAAGAAATTCCTCCTCATCTCTGTTTTAAATGTGCGATCCCTTACTCTGCAATTATACCCTATGATCCTAGACTCAACCTTTCCACGTCAACCCTGTCAAGTCCCTAAGAATCTTGTATGTTTCAAAAATGTTGCCTGTTATTCTTCCAAATTCCAATGAGTATGGGTCCAATCTAGAGTCATAGAGTCATAGTAATGTACAGCATGGAAACAGACTCTTCAGTCCAACCCGTCCATGCTGACCAGATATCCCAACCCAATCTAGTCCCACCTGCCAGCACTCAGCCCATATCCCTCCAAAACCTTTCGAATCATATACCCATCCAAATGCCTTTTAAATATTGCAATTGTACCAGCCTCCACCACTTCCTCTGGCAGCTCATTCCATACACGCATTACCCTCTGCGTGAAAACGTTGCCCCTTACATCTTTTATATCTTTCCCCTCTCACCCTAAACCTATGCCCTCTAGTTCTTGACTCCCCGAACCCAGGGAAAAGACTTTGTCTATTTATCCTATCCATGCCCCTATAATTTTGTAAATCTCTCTAAGGTCACCCCTCAGCTCCAGGGAAAACAGCCCCAGCCTGTTCAGCCTCTCCCTATAGCTCAAATCCTCCAACCCTGGCAACATCCTTCTAAATCTTTTCTGAACCCTTTTAAGTTTCACAATATCTTTCCGATAGGAAGGAGACCAGAATTGCACGCAATACTCCAACCAATGTCCTGTACAGCCGAAACCTATTCAATCTTCCATCATGACAGTCCCTGCATACCTGGTGTCAGCCTCGTGAACCTCCTTTCTAATTCACTCTATCTTTTTCAAAGGTATAGGACCAAAAACTGTTCAGAGTATTCTAGTTGTGAAGTTTTTTGACATGTAAAGAGCCCCTTTGCCGATTGTGCCATGTTGATTGTCAAGGATCTCTCAAGGTTAATCCTATTTTCTAGCACTTGACCCATAAACCATATGCTATGGCACTTCAGGTAATCACCTAAATACACTTTAAATGTTGTGATGGTTCCTGCCTGTAGTACCTTTTCAGGCAGTGAGTTCCATATACCTACCATGAGTGAAAAGAAATGTTTAAATCCCCTCAAACCTGCTGCTCTTTATCTTAAATCGAAGCCCCATGGTTATTGAGTCCTTTACTGAGGAGAAAAGTTTCTTCCTCTCAAAAATAGTCATACCCTGATAATGTTGAACACCTCAATCAGATCCTCCCCTCAACCTTCTCCGGTATAAGGAAGGCAGCCCCATCATATCATAGCTGAAATGCTTCAGCTCAGGAAAACTGATCTGGTCCCATTCGCCAGCATTTGGCCCAATCATCCAAAATTGATGAGTTAAAACCGTAATCACCTTATAAGCTCCCTCCACCATACACATTTACAGACAGGCACAAATACAACATGGGTGTTATGGATGGAAGGAAAACCTGGGAAGGTAGTTCAGTGATTCCTGTTCACATGGTTTCTATGATTTGCTGACTGGACATGCTGCTTCTCAGTCTTCCTTCTTTAGGTATTTTCAATTGCTTACAGGACACAGAATGTGACTGGTTCATACTTATAATGCCTCTTGTTTGTTTAAAAGCCATACAGCAACTGATGAGGGAAAATAAACTGGCTTTCTTCACATTTCAGATGTTTGTTTTTAACCGCAGCAAGAAGAATACCTCCTTCCTTTCTGGAGATCAATTGACTTCCAAGCAAACTTTCACATCCACAAGCTGTTCATCCATCTAGGAGCCAATCACACATAGTTATCCTCATAACTGAAGTTTCTCAACGCTGGACTCATTCTTGTAAATTGCTTCTGCACTCTCTCCAGTGAATTGCCTTCTTTCCAAAATGTGGCACTCACAACCATATAAAGTACTCCAAGTGTCTGAGCCAAGTTCAACATCACTCTGTTGCTCCTGTACTCCATGTCCCTATCAATAAAGCTGACAACATTATATGCTTTATAACTGCTCTCTTCACATTGCTGCTACCTTCGATGATCTGTGCACTTACCGGATCAGTTTTCTTGGTTTCCACTTTTGGCACAACCAGCAATCTGGTTGCTGATTGTGTTCAAAACTATACTCATTTTGAAAAGTATTGCCCCCTGCCTCACTGAGTTTCCATTCAGCCACTTGTGAAATCTGTAATGAGTCAGCTCAAATGAACAATTTAGCGTGTAATACTTTGGAGGAAAAGATCTATTAGTTTAAAAGATGGTCCTTGATCTGTATCACATGTGGAAACTGGTGAAGATACATTAATAGAACTAAAGGATTTGTCACAAAAAAGGATTGTTACAAAAAAGCCTATGACCTTCGTGGTCCAATTTGAGATAACTGAAAATAGCTTTAAAGTTCAATTCAGAACTATTTACTAATTGTATTGCTGTAAAATAATCAGTTGCTTAGTAACGTTTTAAAAATATGTCTGTTAATTTCCTCAGATTTTAAAAATAGCAATGCCTATTTAATCATAAACGCTGCCTCAAAGACTCACAAATGGGAGTAAGTAGACTCAAAATTATATTAACTTTTACCTAGGAGTGTGACCTGTTTTTGGCAGAGTAGCTTCTAGTAGATTGTGTTTTTAAACTGGTGCTGCAGACCACAAAAGCTCAACCTCTGCTTTAAAGTTCTGGATTAATTGCACAAGTTTAAAAGTTTTAGGGTGAATTGCTCTGAAAAATAACCAGCACAACTGAGCAACAAAGACTGCCCTGAATTCAATCTAGATTGAACACCTTTGATTACAGTCTGGACTGCACTTGCAGGTTTAAACTAGACATGCATCCTGTACTGTTTTCTGCATAGACTGGCTAGAGTTACTATGAATCAAAAAGAAACCTCATCAAACTTTACACACTTGGCTTTAGAAAACTTCTGAGAAAGTCTAGCCTAAAATTAGCTTTCCAAAATTGAGTGTGTTTGATTATCTGAATTTGTCATCTTTCAGATGTAGTACAGAAAATGCATCTTTACTTGCAGCACCAATACAGTACCCACAGTAAATCTATTTTTTCTTATTCAGATTTCCATTTCTCGCATTAAAAAACACATTAGTTGTTTTGCAATTTCTTCTTCCATTTTGCTTATTCCTCCATTTTCATTTTAATATCACACTTCATGTGACCAAATGATTAATTTTATTTATTTTATCAGAACAATTTATTATTTGCTGATTCTTTTTTCTATTATTTCATAGAATCCCAGGAGTGTGGATACAGGCCATTTGGCCCAACTCGTCCACACTTACCTTCTGACGAGCATCCCACCCAGACCCAGCCACCGCGCCCCCCCCATTCTATATTTTCCATGGCTAACCCACGTAGCCTGCACATCCCTGAACACTATGGGCAATTTAGTATGTGGGAGTAAACCAGAGCACCCGGCAGAAACTCTCACACCACGGGAAGAATGTGCAAACACCACGCAAGGATGGAATTGAACCCAGGTCCCTGGCACTGTGAGGCAGCAATGCTAACCACTGAGCCATTGTGCCATCCCATTTAAAAATTGATAAGTGTTATGCCAAAAGAAACTTAAGTTGCGTGTAACCTTTTTGCATTATGATATTCAGTATTACTTTGTTGGTAGGAAATAGGCGTAGGTCTTTTCACACTTTAATTTTAATCTTACAGACTTTATATAAGATTAGTTAGTTCCCTCGCCACCTGCTGTAGGTTTTAAATGAGCTGATTTGGCTGGAATGAAACAGGTTCATGTTGGATGCATGTTTTACTCCCCATCTCATTTTATTTTCCATTGCAATCAGTGACAAGTAAAATAGAACAAGGTATAAATTCAACCTCTGCCCTGAGCTGCTTCCATCCAATTAAGATTAAATTAGGGTTCTTGATATTTGGTGTCAGGTTGCACAATCAGTAATACTTATGGTCACACCAACATCTTTTCCATGGTCATGATGTTTAAATGTCTGATGAACTATTTACCTATGAATTAAACTATGTTCAGTTAAACTATGTCAAAAAAGTTGTTAAAACAATGTCTTTTGAGGCTTTTTTAAAAAAACACTGATTAATTAATCCTTTAGTAGACCCAATCTTATCATTCATCCAAGGTAGGTCAGAAAATTTATGAAGATCCAGACTAACATTCAGTCTCTCTGAGAATACTTGGAAAAGTGTTACAGAGTAAGTTAAGAGTGCCTGATTGTCTGGATTATGACTAAGCCTATAAACTAATTACAGACAGGCAAATTAGAGATGATGTTCTCTTGAAAGCAATTTCAAGCAAACAATATCAGCTATAAGATAATATATTTAGATACCAAATTACTCAGTTGATTTCCTTTCATTGATAGGTTGCTTCAAACTCTTACTTAAGTCTGAAGTTTTCAATATTACTGTTATTTGACACAAGAATGCTGTTACTGTCATAAAATGTTTAGTTTCCATGTCATACATTTGAAAATCAATACAACAAATTATTTCAAATGAGCCTTCATTGAGGGTAATGACTTCAATTAACGATAGTGTTCAAACCAATGTACATTGGGATGTAGATAGTCCAGATGATAGGTATCCAAATTGTGACTCATGACCCATTTCCATGTATTGATTTGTAGGAATCTTGTTTTGAAAACTCTTAACATATCCATTGAATTTATATTTATGGACTGGATTTTACCATACCGCTGGGAATGGATTAAAAGGTGGACAAATCACTTAACGTAATGATGGAAAACTAAATGTGGAGTCTTGTCTCTTCCCTCTGCCATTATATTTTGCCAATGGTGGGGAAGCTGGAAGATGGCCGTGCCTCCTAGAGGCCAATTGAGCCATGGTTCAAGAATTTGAGGGGGCCTTCCATGGCTCAGGCTATGATGGACATTCCTATTAAGGCATCCTTTGATCCAGAGATAGAGACCTGCCCATCTTTTATCAAATTGCCAACACTCCCTTCTCAAACCTGTGTCTTCGGTCCTACACTTCCAGACTCTGGTTACCTTGTGAAAGCATTATCATTCCGTGCTGTCCCAGTAGTTGCCTTTGCTGCCAGTGATGCTACTGAACTTTCGACCGTCTGTTTGGTCAACCACACCTGGAGATGTGTTAATACCCTGTAAAAGGCAAGGGAGGGTGGGGGTGGGGCAATCTTGTTGGCTACAAATCAATTGCCTGACCCCAAGAAATGTGGCCATGGGTTCCTCAGTTGGTCAAGGTGAAGTTGGGCATGTTTTTGGACCCATTGACAGCCCTTGTTGTGACACTAAAATTCCAGTCACTATGTCTTAATTATTATTCACCTGGTTTGAATTTTGGAAATTGGGACATTCGTTTATAGTGCTAGTGATTAAATGCTGAATAAATTTTAAATCAGATCTTGTGTGAGCTCATAGGAACATTGACTTAAATGTACATATTGACTGCCCATGGATGCTGCATGGTATACACTCAAATAATCCTACTATAGGTTTTAGAAAATGTGCATCTGTGCCAGGCAGCTTAGTGAGGATGAAGTTATGTATGTTCTTCCCTCTTGCTGGTTCCCTCACCGCCTGCCACAGACCCAGTCTAGCAGCAGTGTCCCTTAAGGACTTGACCAGCTCGATGACTAGCTGACTAGCCATTCTTGGTAGTGGACATTGAAATCCCCCACCAAAAGTATATTCTGCGTGCTTGCTACCCTCAGTGTATCTTCTAAGTTTTGTTCATTTCAGAGTGGAGGAACACAAAGTCATCAGCTGCGGGAGGATGGTACATAGTAATCAGCAGGAGGTTTCCTTACCCATTTTTGACTTGATTGGGGACGACCAGCAGCTCAGAGCAGAACAGTGATGGCAACTGGCGTGTCAAGTGCCAAGATGGCTACTAGTTGGGAATTGGTGGAGCCCAGTCAGACTGCATGGAAGCTCTTATATAAAGACTGTAATGTCTGTCTTTTCAGCTTTATTTCTTATTTTCCGAACTTATAGTTACACTATGTATATCTGTAAATGTGGTGTAACTATTTTTCTTTATTTTCTCTAATTTTTTTCTACCTAAGATTGTAGGTTTGAATTCACATGAAGGACATTAGTGAACCACATGGGTTTTTAGACCAATTGGTAATGATTTTATGGTCATCACTGGGCTCTTAATTTCAGATATTTCTTTAACTTAAATGTCACAGTCTACCATAGTCCCCCAGAATGTTGCCTGAGTTGCTGAATTAATGTAGTCTAGCAATAAAAACAGTAGATCAATGCCTCCCCAGCTTTGTCATCATTGACTGTACTCACAGACAGATTTCATGACCCCTTTGAACTAGAATGCATCTTTTAATTCTCGATATTTAATTGAACAACAGCCTGACCCATGGAAAATGGAATCCTTGCTGTGTACACTGGCAATGCTATAGTTGTGTGCCACCATGTTACGTACTGCTTGACTTTTTGTAGAAGCAGGGGTTTAAAGATCAAGGCAGGGTATGACTGTAAGCCAAATCATTGATTTGTTTATTTTGAAATGCATGAATGATCTGAATATAGTTTTCATATGATGTTGGGCTATTTTTTAGGCTCTTCAGATATTGGAAAAAAAAAAGATGTATCTTTACAAATGCTGCAGGCACAGATTCACTTTCAAGCTAATATTTCCAAAGCTGTCTTCACTCAAGGTTGATAGTGTAGTTTGAATTAATTGAACAGACTCGCAGGCTATCAACCTTGAGCAAAGACGGACTTCTTTTTATAACTGTAAAGAGGCATTGACTGGTCATTTCAGCTCAGACCTTTCCATCATTTCAAAGCTATTTGAAGAGAAGTGAGGCGTTATCAACTTTAAACCTTCAACCAATACCATTAAAAGTAGATTAACTCTCCATTCAACTTATTGACAATATAGTAGCTGTGCACATAGTGACTATAGCATTACTCACAAATAAGTTGCCTTCCAAAATAACCAATTTTACATGAAGTACTTTAAGATGTTTCAGACATGTACTAAGGTGCGATACAAATGCAAGTCTTTTTGTCTGCAGATTAGTCTTTTATAGAAATAGTATAGATCCATTCAATTAATTGTGATTTTTGAATAAATAAATGCAGAATATGGATAAGTTTAATATTTGAGAGGTGGCCAATGGATCATTTCAATCAGCCCATTTATTTTTGTCATAAAGATGTTTGCCTGAAACAAAAATAATATCTTAAATTTCTGTCACACCTTTGAACTCATTCTTTAAAATAATTGACTCAAGTGCCAAAGATATGGCAAAAAAATTCTTGTCAGTTAACAGCAGAACATAGCTTTATGTGCCTACTACAAACTGTATTTACTAAAACTGATACACTATCTCCCACTGTCTAACATAAAGTAAAAATACTGCAAGAGTTATAGTATCCCCAGTAGAACAGAAGCTTTTTTTTTAAATCAATGACTGGTGGACATTAAGAAGCTCTGGCACTCTTTTTCCTGCATTGATTTTTGAAAATATTGTGCACATTTTAGAAATGTTCTGAGTAAAGTTGTATTCCATTTTTTGGAGGGCAGAGTTGGGTCTTTTCTGAGAGTTGTTTACAAAGGTAATCATGGTAATGATGTTTGCATACGCTGTTGCTGGGTCAAAGTCCTGCCTGACTTCCACCCTAACAGCATTGTGAGTTTATCTACAGCACATGGACTGCAGCGGTTCAAGAAGGCAGCTCAGCACAACCTTCTCAAGGTCAGCTAGGAACAGGCAATAAATGCTGGCCCAGCTAGTGACGCCCACATTCCAAGCATAAACACATGTTTTTAAAAAACAGCCGTTTCTCCTTGGCATCTTTTTCGAGTAAAGGTGAATGAACATGGTGGAACTTATCACAGAACTTTAAGTTCGGTGGATGTGTTTGAACTCATTAATAACAAATCTACATTATTGTGATAAATTGTACTGACTCTATTTGTTTGCAGGTGAAATTAGCCCTCTGTGTTAGTCAATATTTATGAATCTGTCTAACTGAATTTCACCATGCTTCCACACGTGCAAATTGACTATGTTTAAAGAAAGAAATATTTCGTCAATGGTATTGTGTTTTGGAACATTGTGAAATCATCAAAGCTATTATAGGTTCAAGTACTTTCTTTTTTCTTTAAATTCCTAATGTTGTTTGAAATTATCATTAAAGGTGTAACATCATTTATATTAAATAACACTTAGTCTTGTGTATTATTGCAGACCAATAACAGTATGACTGATTAGTAAGATCTAGAATAAGATAAAGGCAACAACAAGTGTGTTACACTAGGACTTCTCATTCCAGCTTGAAAAACTATCAAGTTTTTTAATTAAGGTTGCAAATGCAATAATACTGGAACATCCTGATAACCTAATTCAGTTTGCTTTATCATGAAATGACTGTCTAAATTTGGATGCAGTTACAGGTGCAAAAGTAGTAATTAAGAGCTGCTGTCTCTTGGGAAAATTGCTCTGTATTTTTGAGTGACTGCATCATGGGGAATGGTTTATATATCTTAAAAACATTTTTTTTAAATATTGGAAACAACAGAGGAGAAATTAATCACTACTAGTCTCCCTGCTGTAGGAAAGGTGTTGTGAAACTTGAAAAGATTTACAAGGATGTTGCTAGAGTCGGAGGGAGAGGCTGAATAGGCTGGGGCTGTTTTGCCTGGAGTGAGACAGGCTGAGGGGTAATCTTACAGAAGTTTGTAAAATCATGAGGACGTGGATAGGGCGAGTAGCCAAGGTCTTTTCCCCAGCGTGGAGGGGGGAGGAATGGAGCAGGAGGACCAAAACTAGAGCGCAAAGGTTTAAGGTGAATGGGGAAAGATATAAAAGGAACCTGAGGGGCATCCTCTTCATCCTCTTTATTAACAGGGTGGTGTACGTATGGAATGAGCTGCCAGAAGAAGTGATAGAGGCTGGTACAATTACAACATTTAAAAGGCATCTGGATGGGTATAGCAAAGGAAGGGTTTCGAAGGATCTGAGCCAAATGCTAGCAAATGGGATTAGATTAATTTAGGATTCTGGTTGGCATGTACGAAGGATCTAGTTTCATATTGTACATCTCTATGATAGGGTAATCAATTTCTAGAATAAGTTACCAGGAGGGCCAATGAACCAGATCATCTGAATGGTTCAAGAGACAATTATACATGTTGCTCAAGAGTGGAAGGATTGAGTGACTTAGGGAGAATTCAGGTGGTTGGAAAATTTACCTCTCATTTTAAATGGGTCACCTTACTATTGAATTGATACTATCCATCTGTAAGAATTAAATTATACCAATGAAATGCCTCAACTACTTTAATTAAATCTAACCAAGTATTAAGGTCAGGCAGAGAAAATAAATACTGGGATTAAAATAAATTTAGAAAATTATTATTTTGCTAAGAGTCATAGTTGAACTGTGCTATTGATGTATAAATCCCATTCCCCAAGAAATATGGTGTGTTATCAGTGTACGAGTTTGATTTATAGTAATAACTGACTACTTTTTTCCATTTTTTAAATACTTTAAGTTAAACAAAATGTATTGCAGAGAATTCTGATTGGAAGAATATCTAAAATTATCAGATCAAAAGAAATTGTTAATAACCAACCTGTTCATCAGTTTTGTTTGTAACACAAGTGATGTGATGTGTCAGTAAATTCAGAGCTGATCCTTTCTGTGGTAATATTTACAAAACAATAACCGTGTCCATCTGATATTTTTTTTAAAAGTGCCCTTGTAACTAGTGAATAGATTTCTGTGAAAGTATGAATTAACTTTGCTCACAACTCCTAATATCTATATCTTTGTGAACTGTATCCACAATACTTGAGTAGGAATCTGACTGTAGTTGTTACATATTTCAGCATTTGTAAATATAAATGGGGGACAAATGGGTTGATCACTTGTGAAACTCACAAGATATTCAGATAGATTAAAGATGAATCTATTCATATATTTAGTTCATATATTACTGATAAAAATTACACCCATCTTGCTGGCAATCATCATTAGGTAGCAGTGCTTTGCAGTTATTCTCTTGATGTATGTTGCAAATCCCTGTTTGAATGTGTTGCATTCCAGATCAAGCATGGCGCAAGCCAAACATTAGAATCATTTTTAATAAGAAGGGTAAGAGTATTTGATGTTCAGAGCTAATTTTGTTTTATTAAATACAACATAGATAACACTGAGTTGAATAGTAATAAAATATATAAATGATGTAAATATTACTGTCATGGGTACATATTATAGTAACATAATAGTGAAATTTTAAATACTTAGGATAATTACATGAAAAAGAATTTTAGCTCTCTTTGCTCTGTTAGCCCTTTTTTCCATCTCTTGGTTTGTTGTCTGTTGTCTTGAATTATATTAATTTTCAGGGCAATCTTATTTCTTCTTGGTTGGCAGTGGCCAGTTTGATTAATCATTAACCTCATTCAGAGAGTAAACAAAATGGGTGGTGTGCTGCTGATTGGAAACTTATTTCACCAATGTTGTCAAGATAGTCTTCTGAGGTTGGACTTGAGGTGCATTGCTGGATCAGAGTAGAAAGTATTTTACACTGCAAACTTTTATGTAGCTCACACTGGTTTGATGCACAAAATGAGAAAATTTCCATTGTCTTTCATCTACTTTGCCTGCTCTAATTCTATTCTCAACTATTCCTTTTTTGTTGTTTAAAAATTGAAATTTGATCATCTGGAAGAGATTGCAAATCACAATTTTGATCAGATCAGACTCCTATGAATCGACCTAAAATTATATTATGTTGAATCTAAGTTAAATTCTTTATCCAAGTACACTGAACATTAAAGCAAATTAATGAAAGCTGCCACCCAACATAACATTAACCCAGCAGATTTCAATGTTTCAGGTTCATTTGCTCGTTGATGCTCACTGTCTGAAACCAAAATATATCACTTGGCTGTGGGGCAAGGTATCTGCTAACATCTTTATCTCCCCACCTGCAAAAATCTGTTTTCAGGAGAGAAAATGTTGGCAAATATGAAAAAAGAAATAGTGGAGCAGTTATTTTTAAAAAAGTGCTTTTTTTTTAGATTCTGGAAACAAATGATATGGATGTATTTAAGGAGGGACTAGGTGAGTATAAGAGGCAGAAGGAAACCAAATACAGCATCAATATCACAGTCTGGTTAGGGCACATGACTTTATTTCTGCACTATATCTGTTGCGTAATGTAATGTAAACAAATAATCAGGATTAAAATCATTGTTTCTTTGGATAATTCTATTAATTTTCCCTGTGATAGTGTTTTATGATGGGTTTGATAGACTCAGTCATTACCAGTGATTCTATTTCAGAAAAGATCCTGGGAATGCATGCAAAAAAAACTAAATGGAACAGCCAAACTTTACTCTATTCAGACATATTCAAAGAGGTTTCATGTTGAAGCATAATTTCTATTTTGATCTTTACTCATAAAATTCAGTCCCAGTACACTGAACCAATTGCCTTGTCAAAAGGCTTATCATCTATTTAAAAAGGGTTTTGTTCTATTAATAGATATGATTTATAGCCACTTATCTATTTGTGTATTTATAAGGAGTAAAGCAGATAACAATTTTGTATCACTGTGATATCTCATTTGTGCGTGATGTGATTTCCAACCAAGCTACAAATGTTAAACATTTTCAACAAATGGGGGAAAAGTATCATCAGTTAAAATTGAAAACTCATTTTGTAGCAATAGTGACCAACATGGCATGTATACTATGCAGTAATAATTGTCTTAATATTTAAAATGTGAATATGAAATGATCATCCCAGTTCCCTCTAAATAATGCAGTGAAAGCCAGGACAATAAATATTCATTGTTATTAATAGGGACACTGCTAAATTCAATTTTACTGGCTCAGATATCTTAGTGACAGATAATGGATTGTTGTATTATTAAAATATTAATTTATTTTACAAATAAGATTTGAGGTATTTTATTTTATCTAATCTCTAAGTAGTAAGGTGCTGAGCATCATCCTTTAGGGCAGCGGAGGATCCTATACCTCTTGATGTTACTAAAGCTTCCCTTTAACCTTAGACTAATATGCAGTGTGTGATTAGGAATAATGCACATACAATTAAAAAAAAAAGATATTTGTATAGCTGAAGGGGAGGTTGTGCCTTGTCTGACTGAACAGTTGTACTCTTTGAACTAATTGCTATTTGGCATAATCAATAATTACACTCAAAGGTATTCTGAAGCTTCAGTAATTTTAATAAGTTACACTATGTAACTATGTAGATTTACAGGAGCAGATCGAACCAGTTTGTTTTTTAACATGTTAAAACCTAGATGGTTCAGTTCCATTTATGTCTGTGTTATCTGAGTTCACAACAAAGAGTGCCACCATTTCTAGAATGATAAAATAATGTGGCTTCTGTAATAGGAAACTGTGATCTAGAACATAAACATTATTGAAGGGGCACAAAGCCAACATTTTTTTTTAAAATCTTGCCCTCATTGGGTCTTGGGATACAAGAAAACGTCTTTAAAGAAAAAACCATTCTATACAGCATGAGAAGATGATGCAAATTGGTTGGACTTCTTTGCCATTGAAGATGCAGCATGAACAGGTAATTCATTCTCAGACCACCTAAGTAGATTCTGATTGGTCAGGATGTTGCCATAGGGAAAAGGAATGCAGCAGATATTGATATCTTCTTGGCCTCTTTTTCCTGAATGGAATAAGTGCAATGTACATACGAATTCCTTACCTACATAATACAAGTCCAACATGTCAATATGTACAGCTTCTAATATGCGCGATTACATCACACTCTAAGCCCAACTAATAATCTTAAATTAGTTTCTGGTATATTTCTTAGCATGGTTCAAATTCTTCGATGAACTTGGTCCAACAGCAGGAACACATGTAATGTTAGTCATATTGTTCTGAAGATTGCAATACATCTCTATGACTCTAAGTGCAGCCGGTTGAGCGCTATTGGCAAATGGTTAACAGAATCAGATGTGGTCCACGAGTCACTGGGGTGTACAGCCTACATAACTGACTGGACGCTCACTTTGAAACCCCTACATCTAATTGCTCATTTGGGGGGTATGCAAGAAATCTTTTCGCCTTGATGGCAGTATCTGTTGATGGAGATAAACACTGATGAGTTTACTACAAAGTAGAAGCCTCCACAGTGAGCATTTTATGATGTTCAAATTTTTTGAGATACCATCCAGGATCATCTGTGCTAGGCTGAGCACAGTTCAGAGTCTAAAGTGATGGCCGCAAGCCGTTTTGTGAGTTTGCATGGTATATAGCAAGTGATGGTTTGACCAGGGTAATTATTATCACACAAGATCACTTTGATACCTCCTATCTCAGTATAAATCTTACCCAGTGAGCAGATGGTTAATGCCCTGTTCTCAATGTTACCAATAACATTGATGTGGAAGTGCCGGTGTTGGACTGGGGTGAACAAAGTGAAAAATCACACAACACCCAGGTTATAGTCCAGCAGGTTTATTTGGAAGTACAAGCTTTTGGAGCACTGTTCCTTCATCAGGTAGCTCGTGGTGAAGGATCATTGGACACAGAATTTATAGCAAAAGATCATAGTGTAATATAACTAATGCAATGTATTGAAAAACAAAAATTCAATGCATCGCATCAGTGTACGAAACTATGACATTTTACTATAAATTCTGCGTTCGATGATCCTGCCCCACTAGCTACCTGATGATGGAGCAACACTCCAAAAGCTTGTACTTCCAAATAAACCTGTTGGACCATAACCTGAGTGTTGTGTAATTATTAATCAATAACATTGACCTTGTGAAGCATGGAACCATTTTGACTAGTGAATGTAGCTTTTTTGTGAATAACAGTAACAAACCGAATAGTAGATTTCTCAACTCGTACACTGAAAAAAGGGAGCTTCTTTGATTGTTCCATATCTATTGCACTTCAGCATGGAATGAAGTTTGTCAAGCTTATTATTAGAAGGGACATATTATGTCCCACAAGATCCTGTTAATGTAGAAGTAGTACATATTGCATCTTTTTCATTTAGAGGGAAAAGGGGACATGAAGATTGGCAAACATCACTGCATTTCCTATGGCAACATCCTGACCAATCAGGATCTACTTGCTTGGTCTGAGTACTAAGATTGACAGTTGAAACTTTATTGCTGGAACAGCACAGCAGGTCAGGCAGCATCCAGGGAACAGGAGATTCGACGTTTCGGGCACAGGCCCTTCTTCAGGCCCTACTAAGATTGACAGTTAACTGTTTCCACACCAAAGATGGGCCAACTAATCAACACCCCCTTCCCATGCTGCATAAAATGGCATTCCTTTGTCAAGCCTTGTTTCTCAGTTTGATGAGTCCAAGACAAGTATCTATATACCTGAAAAACGGTATATGTAAATGATTTGGAAGAGGCGACCGAGTGTAATATATCCATGTTTGCTGATGACACTAAATTGAGTGGAAAAACAAACTATGCAGAGGATGTGAAGAGATTTAAAGAGGTTAAGTGAGTGGGCAAGGGTCTGACGGATGGAGTACAATGTTGGTAAATGTGAGGTTATCCACTTTGGAAGTAAAAATGGTTGGTCAAAGTAGAAATTACCAATGACGCATTTACTATAACTTCTGCCATTTCCTTCAGCACCCTGGGATGCATTCCAGCAGGACTAAGGGATTTACCTACCTTTAGATCCACAGGTGTGCTCAAAACTACCCCTTAAGTGAAAAGAATTTAATTGAGGTCCTTACCTCCCATCGTATTCTTCACATCATTCTTTGGCATGTTAGACACGTCTTCCACTATGAAGACTGATACAAAATAGTTATTCAAGGCTTCGGTAATTTCAGCATTGCCCAATATTCATTCATCTTTCTCATCCTGCGAGGGGTTTACATCTACTTTAGCCACCCTTTTTCCGTTTTATATATTTATAAAAACGTTTCTTACCTGTTTTCATATTCTGTGCTAATTTGCATTCATAATCTATCTTCCTTTCTATGTTGCTTGCTTCTTGATTCTTTGTTCCTTTTTAAAGTTTTCCCAGTCTTCCCATTTCCCACTAATCTTGGCTACTTTGGAAGCCTGAGCTTTTAATTGGATGCCTTTCCTTATTTCCTTAGTTATGCAAGGCTGGCTTTTCCTACCCTTGCTTTCCTTGTTTTTGCCCGGAATATACTTGAGCACTATGAAAAATCTCTTTGAAAGTGTTATGAGAGTGTAAGGGGTGCTCTACTTTAAGAGAGTTAAAAGCTGGCAGAGCTACTTGATATAGCAATAAGTGTTCTGAATAAGGTAACAATGCAACATTTGGTCAAACAGCTAGGGAAAGATTTAAAGAGACCTAAGTGGCAACTTTTTCACACATGTGGTGCAAGTGTGGAATGGGCTG
Source organism: Chiloscyllium plagiosum (assembly GCF_037043375.1). NCBI lineage: Eukaryota > Metazoa > Chordata > Chondrichthyes > Orectolobiformes > Hemiscylliidae > Chiloscyllium > Chiloscyllium plagiosum. Next base: position 49,001,601 of record NW_028270152.1, on the reverse strand, counting down.
CCGGAGAAAGTGGTGGAGGCTGGTACAATTGCAACATTTAAAAGGCATCTGGATGGGTATATGAATAGGAAGGATTTGGAGGGATATGGGCTGTGTGCTGGCAGGTGAGACTAGATTTAGTTGGGATAGCTGGTCGGCATGGACGGGTTAGACCAAAAGGTCTGTCTCTGTGCGGTACATCTTTATGATTCCATGACTCAAAGTTAAGGTGAACTGAGATTAAATTTATCTGTATGTTAGGGTAGTGTTTTTAAAGAATAGGAAAACAAAAATGAAGCCATCTGTTCATTCTGATAGTTCATTTTTTTCTTATGGGGAGGTGTTATGAAGTTGTAAGGGATACTGTACCTTTACAAGAGTTAAAAGCTAGCAAAACCACCTGATACAGCACCAAGTGTTCTGAATAAGGTAACAATGTAACATTTAGTTGAACAGCTAGATTAGCTGGGTTGCCTGAAGACAACAAAACAAATTCAAATTCAGCCAATCAGTTTGAATTATGCCCCAAAATACCAACCTCCAATCAAGTTTGAATTTAGTATTTTGACAATATTAACACTAATGAAACAATCTGATACTTTGGGGTATAAAACTGGAAAATAATTGAACAGTTGGAGGAGAACTGCCAAAAGACCAACAGATGTAGGCTGCTTATAAGAACTCTCTGAGAGGAACCTGTCGAGAGAAGGAGTTTGCACAGAGGAGAAAAGATCAACACTGACCTGGAGAGCAAATTTACAGAGGAAGACACCAAAAGAAGGTTCGACAGCTCGCTGGTTTTGAAAATTGAATTTTACTGTAAATCTTAATCAGGAGGTTTTATTGCATAGTATTATAGAAGGGAAGGTAAAAGATAGGTTAGAGAAGGAGGTTGTAATTAGTTGGTAGTTAATTATTCTCTGTTATACATTAAGAAATAAAGTTAATTTTTACTTTAAGTCGTTCTTGGCCTCTCGAGTTTTCACAGATTATAGCATGGGGTGAATCTTTTCTGTATATTGGGTTTAAATTCGCAGCGGGGTTTACTCCGTCTCGTAACAAAAGTCCTCAGCTATTCCACCATATAACTTGAGTTCCCAGTCTAATTTAGCCAACACCTTCAGCATCCTATTATAGTCTCCCTTATTTAAGCGTAACACCCTGGTTTTAGATGATACTATTTCACCCTTCATTTGTATCGGAATTCAATCATACTGTGATCACTCTCTTTCCAAGAGGATCCTTAACTATGAGATCATTAATTTTACCTGCCTCATTACACAGGACCAGATGTAAGATTACACGTTCCCTTGTAGGTTCAGTAGCATGCTATTCAAGAAAGTTATCACAAATGAGTTTTATGAACTTCTCTTCAAGACTACCTCTACCGACTTGATTCAGCCAATCAAATTGCATGTTAACGTCCTCCATGACTACTGCCATTCCATTCTTACATGCATCAGAAATTTGTTGATTGATACCTTCAAGGCCTCACGGGCAAAGTGTGGCATTCCCACAGACCCCTGTGAATCACTGATACAAGACTGTCTGAAGTGGGGGAGGAGCATCTAGGAAGGCTTTGAGCACCTCGAGAATTGTTGATTGGAAAAAGCGGAAGCCAAGGGAAAACAGTGAAAGGAGGATGGTGCCACATTAACACACCAACCACCCATTTCCATGAACACCACTTGCCCCAAGTGTAACAGATCCTGCAGGAGCCGCGTCAGTCCGTACAGACACCTGTGGACAAACCCTGAGAGTGGAAGAGAGTCACCCTCATCTGTGAAGGACTGCCGATGATGATGGTTTGGTCTGAATGCGCAATTTTGTTTTCATTCTGTGTTTAATCCTTTGGTGCTGCTATATTTCCTCAATAGATAACTGCACTAATAAACAATATCAACTTGAAATATACCCGCACTATAAACCCACTTAAACAGTGGTGGTTTGGTCGCACAATTAAGGATGTTGCTAAACATGTAATAAATCTCTCCAAATATGTTGCCTGTAAAAACAAGAAGATTGTCTGTGTTCATAGTTTTAACTGCGTGTGCTCTTATCTCACAATAAATGGGAAGAAGTATTCACTGAGCTGAAACACATTCACATGCCAGTTATCTCACCTCACAGCATCCAACAAGAATGCTGAGGCCCTGAAAGCACACTTAACAGATCTAGAACATGAATATTGTGGAACATCTAATGACTTAACAGAGATAGCTTTGGCAAATAGAATTAAGGAGAATCCAAAGGGTTTTTACAAATATATTAAGGACAAAAGGGTAACGAGGGAGAGAATAGGGCCCCTCAAAGATCAGCAGGCAGCCTTTGTGTGGAGCCACAGAAAATGGGGGAGATACTAAATTAATCTTTTGCATCAGTATTTACTGTGGAAAAGGATATGAAAGATATAGACTGTATGGAAATAGATGGTGACATCTTGCAAAATGTCCAGATTACAGAGGAGGAAGTGCTGGATGTCTTGAAATGGTTACAGGTGGATAAATCCCTAGGACCTGATCAGGTGTACCCAAGAACTCTGTGGGAAGGTAGAGAAGTGATTGCTGGGCCTCTTGCTGAGATATTTGTATAATCGATAGTCACAGGTGAGGTGCCGGAAGACTGGAGGTTGGCAAACATGGTGCCACTGTTTAAGAAGGGCGGTAAAGACAAGCCAGGGAACTACAGACCGGTGAGCCTGACCTCAGTGGTGGGCAAGTTGTTGGAGGGAATCCTGAGGGACAGGATGTACATGTATTTGGAAAGGCAAGGATTGATTTGGGATAGTCAACATGGCTTTGTGCATGGGAAATCATGTCTCACAAACTTGATAGAGTTTTTTGAAGAAGTAACAAAGAGGATTGATGAGGGCAGAGCAGTAGATGTGATCTATATGGACTTCAGTAAGGCGTTTTACAAGGTTCCCCATGGGAGACTGATTAGCAAGGTTAGATCTCATGGAATAAAGGGAGAACTAGCCATTTGGATACAGAACTGGCTCAAAGGTAGAAGACAGAGGGTGGTGGTGGAGGGTTGTTTTTCAGACTGCAGGCCTGTGTCCAGTGGAGTGCCACAAGGATCAATGCTGGGTCCTCTACTTTTTGTCATTTATGTAAATGATTTGGATGCGAGCATAAGAGGTACAGTTAGTAAGTTTGCAGATGACACCAAAATTGGAGGTGTAGTGGACAGCGAAGAGGGTTACCTCAGATTACAACAGGATCTGGACCAGATGGGCCAATGGGCTGAGAAGTGGCAAATGGAGTTTAATTCAGATAAGTGCGAGGTGCTGCATTTTGGGAAAGTAAATCTTAGCAGGGCTTATACACTTAATGGTAAGGTCCTAGGGAATGTTGCTGAACAAAGAGACCTTGGAGTGCAGGTTCATAGCTCCTTGAAAGTGGAGTTGCAGGTAGATAAGATAGTGAAGAAGGTGTTTGGTATGCTTTCCTTTATTGGTCAGAGTATTGAGTATAGGAATTGGGAGGTCGTGCTGCGGCTGTACAGGACATTGGTTAGGTCACTGCTGGAATATTGCGTGCAATTCTAATCTCCTTCCTATTGGAAAGATGTTGTGAAACTTGAAAGGGTTCAGAAAAGATTTACAAGGATGTTGCCAGAGTTGGAGGATCTGAGTTACAGGGAGCGGCTGAACAGGCTGGGGCTGTTTTCCCTGAAGCGTCGGAGGCTGAGGGGTGATGTTATAGAGGTTTACAAAATCATGAGGGGCATGGATAGGATAAATAGACAAAATCTTTTCCCTGGGGACAGGGAGTCCAGAACTATAGAGGGCATAGGTTTAGGGTGAGATGGGAAAGATATAAAAGAGACCTAAGGGGCAACTTTTTCACGCAGAGGGTGGAACGTGTATGGAATCAGCTGCCAGAGGATGTGGTGGAGGCAGATACAATTGCAACATTTAAGAGGCATTTGGATGGGTAAATGAATAGGATGGGTTTGGAGGGATATGGGCTGGGTGCTGGCAGGTGGGACTAGATTGGGTTGGGATATCTGGTTGGCATGGACAGGTTGGACCGAAGAGTCTGTTTCCATGCTGTACATCTCTATGACTCTATGACCGACTTTTAACCTCCAACATGAATGACTTAGCATTTCATAATCTCAGGCCAAACGCTGATCTATACAAATGTAAATCCATCAAAAGGATTAGAATAGTCAGACTAAACAAACATGACTAGACCAACAAAACGCACACTTAATAATGTTTCCAAATTTTCGAAGGCCCTGTTACTGCACAGCACCACAGCCATACTTGAGAACAAATTGATGAGGCAATTATTGGACTTGTGAAAGGGTGGAACTCTCTGGTGATACATATGACTGTATTTGTCCTCATGGCTCACTGGAGGGTCAGACATATGAGATGCCCAGGGCATTAAGAAGCAATGTCCTTTTAAGCACTATTCCATGTATGACTGCTCAGTACAACATGAATTGACTGAATCTATATTCATCGAATTCATGAGCTTACTAACCCATGCTATTGACTTCAATTTCAATAACGTTGTAAGCTCAAGTAGATATTACTTTCATGGGATCCCTCTAAATCTAGTTTTTGCTAAGATATGGAATTATAGTAAGGCCCCAAAATAATTCCTTGTGCATCGTGCATTTTTCCCTTTTAACAATACGAGTCACATTATTCACGTTTCTTTTAACTCTGGACCAAGATGCAATTAGGAACAATATGTGCTTAAAGCAAGTAGTCTTGCCAATGTTTAACCCACAATCAGCATCACTAAAGAAGACTATCAGGTTCTCCTTGTGTTTCGATTTGTGTGCAAACTGACTTGCACGTTTTGTAGAATACAACAGTGACTACACCACAGAAGTTACTTCATTAGCTATAAAATACTTTTGGGTGTTCTGAAATCATGAAGGATGTGATATTAATACTTTTTTAAAAATCCCATCAGTGCAAAAACTCTTACAAGTTATGTGCTATATCGGTCTAACATTGTTGTGGCAGGTGCTCATGTTAAATGTGTTTTGTGAGTGTTTTTTTTAAGTGTGTCAAGTTGAAATGACTTTCCCAGTGACGTTTAATGAGGTTTTTGTTATACACTCGTGGAACACAAGCAGCCCTCTTTGTTCTTGCAAAAAGATGGTGGTGAGCTGCTTTGTCAGCTGCTGTAGTCCATGTGCTGTAGGTAGACAGACAATGCTATCAGGGGGAGAATTGTAGGATTTTGGCCCAGTGACAGTGAAGGAATGACAATATATTTCCAAATCGGAATGGTGAGTGGCTTGGATCTGGCACCCTTGTCCTTTGAGTTGGAAGTGGTCATGAGTTTGGAAAATACTGTCTCAGGATCTTTGGTGAATTTGTCAATGCATGTTGTGGATAGTAGTATGTACTGAGTGTCAGTCGTGGAGGGAGTGGCTGGTTATGGAAGTAGTGTGAATCAAGCAAACTGTTTTATCCTGGATGGTGTCAATCTTCTTAACTGTCGTTGGAGCTGTACCTGTCCAGGCAAGTGGGGAGTATTCCATCTTCCTGACTTGTGCCTTGTGCATGGAGGACAAGATTTTAGGAATCAGGAGGTGATTTATTCACTGCAGTATTCCTAGCCTTTGACTTGCTCTTGTAGTCACAATATTTTTGATGTGAGTCCAGTTGAGTTTCTGGTCAAAGTAACTCCCAGATAATACTATTGATTGTCAAGGGTTAGATTCTCTCTTACTGGAGATGGTCTTCAATTGATCCATGTTTCGACAGCTACACATCTGCAAGCTTTATTAATATTTTTGTTAAATATCACAAAAAGGAAACACTTCTTGGAGAAAGTCTGTAAAGTACAGCAGTTGTAAAGCTTTGTAAAGTCTTTCACCCTTTCCAGTCACCTGGGTATCTAATAACAAACATTGGTTGCTGTCAAAGGCACAGATCAGTATCTACTATCTTTTACAACATACATTACTTCAAGCAGCACTACTGGTAACTTATTTATTTTGGAAGTTACTTTGTACTCTTTTTGACAACAACATAAATGGCCTATTCTGTTGTAAATCAGTCGAGTAATAAATCTAAGTTTGCAGCGCACAAGGGATCTTCTGGTTCAGCAAGTTAGCTCTGGACCGCAAAACTCCACTCGTAGTTTGTGCTAACTCTGTACATATATAAACTTTGACTATTTAGGTCAAGCAACTGGATGGGTATTCAAACTGGAATAAATTCACACTCTTTCCCCTCCTCTTTCCTCTCCTGGTCTGTGTTCTTTTTCTCATCCATTTCCCTATCATCATTTGTTCTTTGCATAATCTCTCTCTCTCTCCCCTCCCACTAATGTCTCCTTTAGACATTAGGGAACGAAGGTTTGTCTTTTTCCTCCCTTTTTGCCCTTGATCACTCTTTAGCTGTCCAGTGATCTTCACCACCCTTCGCCTTGCTGAGAAAAGCTATTATGATTTTTGGTTTTATGATTGGTGACTACTTCTATCCTGCTAATTATTTACTTATTTAATCTTGTGTGTGTGTGTTATTTAACTCAATAATTGCTTTCAAAAGTTCCCTCAAGACTTCTTTAGTTGTATTTTGCATGTTTAAAGTAGCACAGGAGATTGAGTATGATTTTGACTGGAGCAAGCTAATTTAGCTGTGGAACAGTTGTGAACAGCCCTGCCCTCTAGTGGATAATCAAAACCACTTCAGTGTTCTAAGTTTTTTTTGCAATTCTACGCTCTTTAAAATCAATTTCAAAATACACTCGTTTAGTATTAAAGTTGACAGGTACTGAAATTCATGAAGCATTTGCTTCAACTCTTGAATTTATTTTTGCCACAAAAATAATAAAATCTTAACCAACTTTACAATGATTAAGTTATGTACTCAGTGATTTGCATTTACGGTATACAGTACCTATCACACCTTTAGGGAGCCTCCAAAGTATTTTACTCCCAGTTAGCTATTTTTATAATATAGTATTGTAGGCACATTCATCACTTTTAATACACTGTTATGTATAATCTTAGGTATAAGATTCTGCTTGGATGGCTAATTGTCATGGCCACCTTGTATAAATATTTGGATTGAAAAATTAATTCTAATTAAAAAGCAGTAAAATAAAACGAACAGAACAAAGTACTGGTGACATCTATTAAAATTCTTGCTTATTAATAGAAATACTTTTCCAAAATACTTTATTTTTTCAGTAATAGTACAGTATTGTCCAGCAAATTTTATGCTTGAATTGAATTGAATTTATTGTCACGTGTACCGAGGCACAGTGAAAAGCTTTGTCTTGCAAGCAATACAGGCAGATCACAGAGTTAAATAGCATGGATAAGTAAATAAGAGGTAAACAGTGGCAAAAAACAAAAACACAGGTACAGGCGAATGTTAAGAGTTTGTAAATCCATTCAGTATTCTAACAACCGTAGGGTAGAAACTGTTACCAACCGGCTGGTGTGTGTGTTCAGGCTTCTGTACCTCCTCCCCGATGGTAGAGGTTGTAGAAAAGCATTTCCAGGGTGGGATAGATCTGTGAGAATGCTGGCGGCCTTTCCTTGACAGCGGGCCTGGTAGATGGATTCTATAGATGGGAGGTTGGCCTTTGTGATTGTCTGGGCCGAGTTCACCCCTCTCTGTTACCATCTCTGATCTTGAATGGTACAGTTGCCATACCAGGTAGTGATACATCCAGACAGAATGCTCTCAATGGCGCACCTATAAAAGTTGGCAAGGGTATTCACCGTCATGCCAAATTTCCTCCGCTATCTGAGGAAGAAGAGACATTGTTGGGCCTTTGTAACCAGTGCATCCACATGAAGAGTCCAAGAAAGCTTGTTGTGGATGACCACTCCCAGCAGCTTGACACTTTCCACTTGTTCCACCTCTGTGCTGTTAATGTGTAGGGGGACATGGGTAACATCCCACCAAAAGTCAATAATGAGTTCCTTGGTTTTGCCGGCACTGACAGCTAGGTTGTTCTCAGTGCACCATTTTTCCATGACCTGCCTTTCAAAGCACTTCATGATCATCGAAGTTAGGGCCACTGGGCTGTATGAGCCAGACATACTGCATGAGCCTTCATTAGCATAGTGATGATGTTGGCCCTCTTGAAACAGGCAGGGAAAGTGGCCTGCTGAAGGGAGAAGCTGAAGATGTCCGAGAAGACCTCTGCCTGTTGATTTGCATATGCTCTGAGTGCATGGCCTGGTACTCCATCTGGTCCTATCGTTTTCCTTGGATTCACACGAAGGAAAACTGATCTGAACTCTGATGCAGTGACTGTTGGGATAGGTTCATCAGGACTTGTCAGTACAGGTGTTAACTCTCCGCTGAATTTCTGATCAAAGCGAGCATAGAAGGCATTAAGACAATGTGGGAGGGCTATGTCGCCATCTGCTATCTTGCACTGTCTTTTTTTAGAACCTGTAATGCCTTTCAGTCCATGCCAAAGTCACTGGGTGTCTGTCTGGGTCTCTAGTTTGGATCAGTATTGGTCCTTGGCTGTCTTAACGGCTCTGCAAAGGTCATACTTGGATACCTTATATTTGATTGGGTCTCCTGATCTGAAGGCCTAATGCCTGGTTTTTAGCAGGTTCTGTATGTCCTGGTTCATCCAGGGTTTCCTGGTGGGGAACACCTGAATTGACTTTCTCAGTATGCAGTCCTCCACACACTTGTTGCTAAGTCTGTGACAGTGGTGGCATACTTGTCCAAGGTACCTGCGGACTGTTTGACCATGGCCCAATCAACAGATTCCAGACAGCACTGAAGTTGATCCTCTGCTTCCATTGACCAGTACTGGACCTGTATCCACGAAGGGGTCTCCTGCTTGAGCTTTTGCCTGTAAGCCGGGAGAAGAGAAACGGCATTGTGGCCGGAGTTCCTCAAATGAGGGCAGGCGATGGAGGGGTAGGCATCGTTCACAGTGGTGTAGCAGTGTTCTAAAATGTTCAGGCCCTGGTGGGGCTGGTAATGTTCTGGTGGTACTTGGGCAACACCTTCCTTAGATTGATTTGATTGAAGTCACCAGTTACAATAAACAGGGCCTCGGACTGTTAGTGGTGGAGTACAGCACATCCAGAGCTTCCTCAACCCTTGCTTGTGGTGGTATGTACACAGCAGTTAGTATAACAGCGGTAAATTCCCATGGTAGATAGAAGGGGCGACATTTGATGGTGAGGAATTCAAGGTTTGGGGAGCAATGGCTGCCCAGGGTTGCAATGTCAGTGCACCACAAGTTGTTGATTAAAAAGCAAACATCTCCACTCTTTATCTTAACCGAGGACACTGTACAGTCCATACGATGGATAGAAAAACCATCAGCCTGAAGTGCGCAGTCGGGAATGGATGGGTTGAGTCAGGTTTCTGTGAAGCAGAGTGCGCAGCAGTCCCGCAGTTCACGCTGGAAGCTGAGCTTGAATTGGAAATGTTGCAGTTAGTTGATGTGTCTTTGCTCTTCCTCCAAGCTAACATACATTCCTTTTTCCTAATTCCATTATTAGCACTGGTAAGTGGTTGTCTATAACTTTAATGTTGCAATCTATCAAAATCTGATTAGGGACAGCAGAATGCAAACAATATCCATAGACCTAGCTGAATTTGGACAGTGTCCAATAACTAGGACTTTTAAGGTGAAAATTCATTTGGTTTCAAGCATCTAAGCCTCTGAATACTTGTTTGCTCGTGTAATTTTTAACTTGCTTCCAATGGCAGTTAGAGATATCTGCTGAACAGTCTTCAGTAGCTAAACCACTGAAAACTGGGATAACACCACATAGTCAAAAGATATTGGTGCGTGGGATTATTATTATTGAAAATGGAATGCCAGAGCTTTCTCTCTGATTGTTAAAATATTAAATGGTAATGTCTTCATGTTGAAGACACTTTTGAAAATCCGCTTACAAGAAGCAATGGGAAGGTGGGAAGACATTGAATGCAACTGGAACTGAATTTATCTGATTGAGATTGTCAAATGCAGAGCACATTCTTTCTTATAACAATTAAATTTATGATGTGCTTTACAACATTGCTACAAATAAAATGAAACTCACTGAAAAATGAGGCTAGATGGTTCTTTGATATATTTTATGACAATTTTGACTAGTGCTTATATAGTTTGATCTAACAGTTTAGATTGTGAAGTGATTTTAGTTAATGGAACTTGGGTTGCTAAAATAGCTTTCACACACAGCTTGATAAATACTTTAACTTAACAAATATATTCTGGTGGCAGATCACTTAACTGTGCAAATAATTTACTTGATGACAGTTTATTTGTTGAAGACTGGGGTGGGGCAAGGATACTTCCAAAATATACTACTTCTAGTAAGAAACAAAGACAGAAATTGCTGGAAAAGCTTAGCAGATCTGGCTGTCAGACCTGCTGAGCTTTTCCAGCAATTTCTGTCTTTGTTTCTGATTTACAGCATTTGCAGTTCTTTTGGTTTTTACTTCTAATAAGAGTTGTGGAAAGTTAATGGAAATTATGATTAATAGTCATAATATATTGGATTTCTTGGATTTATTCAGTGCCAGTCTTAAAAGCTAGCAATGAAAATTAGGTACAATTGGTTTTCTTTAGAAAATAAGATTGGTTTCTTTTCTTGATGCATTATCACAAATGATTTGCATTTATTTACAAAAAGGACATGGTTTTTAATAAAAGGGTATAACACAATTTGTCACGGAAGTCATTTTTTTCTCGTAAATCAAAAGAATTTTGAAAGAAGCAGTATGTTTGATTAACAAATGCAACTGTCATTTCACATCACAATTTTGGGGGGTGGGGGGGAGGGGGGGTGTTAGTCGTCTTGATTTCCTTTTAAACAACTGCTTTATGTTCCTATCCCTGAATTCTGAACATCAAATGCTTATTGATATTCAACTCCAGTGATTCAAAATAACAACAGAAATACCTAATGGCATCAATTTTTAAAGATATTTTCCTCTTCCAAATTAACTCAAGGGAAGTTGGTGGAACCACAAAGACCAGTGAGCATAAGCTTGGAAAGAAACGTTTGGGATATGTGCAATTATATTAGCTTGTTGTCACAATCAACTTTCCCATGATATAGGATTGATCTATTATTCACCTTTGACTGTTTACTGCTGAAAGTAAGATTTGGGAGTTATTAGAAGACCTTATGGTGACCAGCATCAATACTAGATTTTATAACAAAGGACAAGCTTTCAAGATCCCTCAACTACATGATACTCATTAAATACAATTAACAATCTTCTTCGCTTGCAGATTTATTTTTGTATACTTCATTGAGCTTTTAACTCATCTATTTTGATTTTGAAATGGTTGTGCTCTGCATCCAAATTATTCCTGTTCGTACATGACTTTGTAATGTCTGATTTTCAGTGTTCTACTTTTGAAGATATAATTAACAACAAAAGATTGTTACTTGTCCTTAACAAATTGTCTAACTGGATTTATTAGCTTCCATTAACTTTCTTTGAGTTAATTTGGAAAAGGAAAATGTCCACAAAAATTACGTCACTAGATATTTCCATTTTATAGAGGTTCAAGTGTTTCTACTTGTCCTTTTCTTGAAAAACCAAGGTAAGAACAATCCGTGACTTGAATACAGTATTGTGAGGTATAATAGTTTACAATATTTTCAAGACTCAGATTGTGTGTTTATTGGTCATTGTGTGAAATCTGGCTCCACAATGCAATAATTAAACTAAGAACAGTGATTTTGTTTCTTTTTGCCATTAAAACCCAGTTTAATGACTTAAAGTTGATTGTAAATTAGCTAGAGTTTTGTGATGGATGGTCTCAGACTAGTTGAGTGGACAAAACAGACAGCTATCAGAGAGTGAAGGCTGACGTTCCATTAGGCCGGGTTAACTTCACATCAGGACTTTTCTGGGGGATGAGATTTACTTTAAGCATAGCCTGCCTTCCCAGATTAGATTAACAATCCAGGAAAAGTAATTTTGCCATTAAACCTACTGATTATTAATTTCACAGGTATATTAACTGCTTGAATAATTTAATACATTTTTATGGATATTTTGGAACTTCTGTGAAAGGTGTAGTTATTTGTGAAAGTATCTTGGCTGCATACTCTATGAAGTTATGTAACTAATTTAGCCAATGTTTTGAAGTATTTGTATTAATACCACAAATGCTGGACAATATTATATAGCCTCCATAAAGTAATTTATTTGCAATGTGAAAAATATGGAATACTGGATTGGAGCCTAATTATGATCTCTACTTATATTTTATGTTTAAAACTTGTTCTTTTGCAGTGTAACTAAACGTTTTTATCGTATATTTAATAATTATAATCTAGCATTCAAACATCTGTTTCACCCCTCTTCCATTACCACCAATTTCATTCACTCGTAGTTGCTGTTGGCATGTTCTGTGATTGGATTTTAGTTTAAAAAGGCCACCAGCAGGAATTATTTAAAATAGATTGTTACCACATTAACCTGCTCCTTTTGAGTTGGAATGTTTTATGCTCATGTCATTTTTCGCTCATGTCAGTTTTTGCACTGTCTTTCTCAATTAGTTTTGCAGACTCTGCTTTCTGCCATTTGCCTTCCAAAAATTACAAGCAACATAAGATCTGCAAAGATCAACAGGGACCAATACACAAAACCACCTCTCCTCCCCACCCGATTTGCAGTTCAAATACTTTACTCGTATTAAAAGTGGAAAATGCAATATTTTATTCATTATCTTCACTAAGGTACAATGTTGGGAAAGGTAGGAAGAGATTTGTAATAACACACCTTTACATTTTATACATTCAAAGTGATTAAGTTCTCTTCACAAGCACAAGTTAAGTAGGTGCTGTTTTCTGATGCTGAAAGCATTCATTTTAACAGATCTACACTTCTGCATTTTCGCTTTCCTATCCATCTTGATAATTAAGTGTAGCTCACACCTCTGGTAAAAATAGAATTTAAAGAGCAACAAAGTTGTAAGAACTATATAACACAACTATCAATATCAGACCTTTGACTGAATCTTCGATTATGCAGTCTAAGAGTGGTATCAAGTGTGTTAGACATCAGCACACCCACAGTGGAAGCTGGAACATGTTTTCTTGCATAATCACATTGTTTTCAATTCGTTTATGCAAAGAGATTGGATGCACAGAGAGGGGTGAACAGACAAGTTTTCACCCCCATAAGGCCTTCCAGGGTTTAAGGTCCAGGTGCCAAATTTAAAAGTGACTCAGGCGGTCCTTCATTCACTGCCCAACTAGAATGTCTCAGACCAATCAGAAATGTATCTTCTACTTCGGGCAGTAAACCTGATGTTTGCTAATTAAGGAAAACCTTGCAATTAGATCCTTACTGCTCCTGTAAAAGTTAGTGAGCCAAATTTAATTGGAGGGAGGTATACCCTTCTGCTAAAAACAAAATAAAAAAGTAAATTTTAAATTTCAAGGTTGGAAAGAGAGGAGCAATTCACTCCTCTTGACCTGGTCGTGACAATAGCCCAGCCTTTCCACTATATCCTGGTGTATCAACTTCCATCTATCCATAAGCTCTACCATCTCTGCTTCTACTTTCAACAAACTTTTCCTCAGTTGTGCGAAGTACCAGACACTTTCCAAATTGGGACAGAGATGGCCACCTCATTCCAAGCCTTCATTCTGTTCTGTAAAATCTTGTAATGCTTGAGAACAGTTTCACTCTGTTCTGAAGAAATTGTAGAAAAACCTTTATTAAGTCTGTTTAGTTGTGCATTCATTCGCACCTTGCCATCTGCTCACCTTGCCACAATACTGAAGTGGGTATTCTAGGTTTCTGAATACCTCCACTAGTTTATGGTAGCTCACCATTTTCTTGTTTCTATTGATTTTGATGTTAATATTTTGAAGAACATGATTGTCATCCTATCAATTCGAGGTCATTTAAATTTGTTATGCTATTCCCAAAAATATGCATTTGTTTTCTTAAAGCTTCTTTTGTTCTTTTCCCAGGTTAAAGCAATTCTTGTCAACATTTTTGGTGGAATAGTCAACTGTGCAATAATAGCACAGGGCATAACGAAGGCATGCCGTGAACTTAAACTGAAAGTGCCATTGGTTGTGAGACTTGAAGGTAAGAAATTCAAAAAGAAAGACTTGCAATTTTATGATGCCTTTTATGAGTACTGGACATCCCAAATCCCTTTATATTGAGTGAAATACTGGTGAAGACTGGACATGGAAATGTGTTGCTGGAAAAGCGCAGCAGGTCAGGCAGCATCTAGGGAACAGGAGAATCGACGTTTCGGGCATTAGCCCTTCTTCAGGAAATGTGTTCCAGCAACACATTTCCATCTCTGATCTCCAGCATCTGCAGACCTCACTTTCTCCTTGAAGACTGGACATAGCTGACTGAAAAAACAGAAGTTGTTGGAAAAGCTCAGCTGGTCTGGGAGCATCAATGAAGAGCAATCAGTTAATGTTTCAGGTCCAGTGACCCTTCCTTAGAACTGGGTCAATGGACCCAAAATGTTAACTTTGATTTCTTTTTACAGATGCTCCCACACCTGCTGAGATTTTTCAGCTACTGCTGTTTTTGTTTCTGATTTACAGAATCTGCAGTTCTTTCAGTTTTCATTCCTGACTACTCTGCTTTCCTCCCTGATTCCCATTTTAGTTGATATTGCCAATGGCTGCCTCTCTCTCTCTCTGTCTCTCTCTCTCTCTCTCTCTCTCTCGTTACTATCCCACTCATCTTTAAACAATCCTCTCATGCCTTAACCCCACTGTTCCTGTGAATTCTTCCGCCTCATCTCTATGTTCTCTCCAAGGGATTTGAGCATGTTGTGGCTTCCCAAAGCTGTGCCTATCTTTCACAGAATTCCATGATTGAATCCTCCAAATTAGATTTTCACTTTTCAACAGTATCAGAACAGCTGCTACCAAAGTTACAAATTCCATTTTATGTGACTTTGACAAAGGTAAATCATTCCTCTTTGTCCTTCATCTGCTTGTGTCAGAGCATCCTCCTCAAGGTCCTCTCCACTGTAATCCTGATGGGTAAAATTTCACTCATCTGGTTTCATTCTTATCTTACTCATCATAGCCAGAGTATCACATGCAATGGCTTCCCTTTCTGCTCCAATGTGACTATCTCTGGTATGGTGCTTTATTCTTCTCCATGAGAACAGTTTCTTTATGTGGGATGTCTATTTGTTTCTTATCCTATATGTAGTTTGTCCCAATTTAAATGGTTCCAGCAGAAAACTTGTGTGAATACATATCATACATTTATCATACGTTTGCCTGGGAGGTTTAAAAATATAATATCTTTTGCACATTATCACACATTTAAAGATTAAATAAAGACAAAGTAACAGTATGCTTACAATGTGAGATTGATTCAGTGTCATTCTAACAGGCCCATCGTTTGTTAAATGAATTGATGCTGTAGAGGAGTTCTTGTACAAGCAGAAGATCTCAGTAACCTGTGAGGCCTCTGGGAGTTTAATACCCAGGAGGTTGGGTCTCGTAAACTTTAAGTTGGAACACACTGAGGGAAAGTCTTTCTGTCACTTTCATGACATGCTGTTTTAGAGAAAGACACTGTGAATTTTGGAGGTCTGAAATGAAATTATAAATTGCTAGAGAAACGTAGGCTTCAAAGCATTTGTCAGGGGAAAAACAGTGCCTTGAAGCTCGTTCACGGGCTTTTCAGATGGTAGTTGTCATGATGGACCTGTATCAGAACAGCTTCCGTTGTTATTTATAAAAGAAGGAAACAAATGGGTCTGTTTTACAAATACGTTAAGGACAAAACTGTAACTAGGGAGAGAATAGGGTCCCTCAAAGATCAGAAAGGCGGCCTTTATGTGGAGCCGCAGAAAATGGGGGAGATACTATATGAGTATTTTGCATCAGTATTTACTGTGGAATAGGATATGGAAGATATAGAATGTAGGGAAATACATGGTGACATCTTGCAAAATGTCCAGTTTACAGAGGAGGAAGTGCTGCATATCTTGAAATGCATAAAGGTGAATAAATCCCCATGACCTGATCAGGTGTACCCTATAACTCTGTGGGAAGCTAGAGAAGTGATTGCTGGGCCTCTTGCTGAGATATTTGTATCAATCGATAGTCACAGGTGAGGTGCCGGAAGACTGGAGGTTGGCTAACGTGGTGCTACTGTTTAAGAAGGGTGGTAAGGACAAGCCAGGGAACTACAGACCGGTGAGCCTGACTTCGGTGGTAGGCAAGTTGTTGGAGGGAATCCTGGGGGACAGGATGTACATGTATTTGGAAAGGCAGAGACTGATTAGGGATAGTCAACATGGCTTTGTACGTGGGAAATTATGTCTCACAAATTTGATTGAGTTTTTTGAAGAAGTAACAAAAAGGATTGATGAGGGCAGAGCGGTAGATGTGATCTATATGGATTTCAGTAATTCGTTCGACAAGGTTCCCCATGGGACACTGGTTAGCAAGGTTAGATCTCATGGAGTACAGGGAGAACTAGCCATTTTGATACAGAACTGGCTCTAAGATAGAAGACAGAGGGTGGTGGCGGAGGGTTGTTTTTCAGACTGGAAGCGTGTGACCAGTGCAATGCCACAAGGATCAGTGCTGGGTTCGCTACTTTTTGTCATTTACATAAATGATTTGGATGTGAGCATAAGAAGTACATTTAGTAAATTTGCAGATGACACCAAAATTGGAGGTGTAGTGGACAGCGAAGAGGGTTACCTCAGATTACAACAGGATCTTGACAAGATGTGCCAATGAACCAAGAAGTGGCAGATGGAGTTTAATTCAGATAAATACGAGGTGCTGCATTTTGGGAAAGCAAATCTTAGCAGGACTTATACACTTAATTGTAAGGTCCTAGGAAGTGTTGCTGAACAAAGAGACCTTGGAGTGCAGGTTCATAGCTCCTTGAAAGTGGAGCCGCAGGTAGATAGGATAGTGAAGGCGGCGTTTGGTATGCTTTCTTTTATTGGTCCGAGTATTGAGTACCAGGAGTTGGGAGGTCATGTTGCAGCTGTACAGGACATTGGTTAGGCCACTGTTGGAATATTGCATGCAGTTCTGGTCTCCTTCCTATTGGAAAGATGTTGTGAAACTATAAAAGGGTTCAGAAAAGATTTACAAGGATGTTGCCAGGGTTGGAGGATTTGAGCTATAGGGAGAGGCGGAACAGGCTCAGGCTGTTTTCCCTGGAGCGTCAGAGTTGAGCGGTGACCTTAGAGTTTTACAAAATCATGAGGGGCATGGACAGGATAAATAGACAAAGTCTTTTCCCTAGAATCGGGGAATCCAGAACAAGAGGGCATAGGTTTAGGGTGAGAGGGGAAAGATATAAAAGAGACCTAAGGGGCAACTTTTTCACACAGAGAGTGGTACATGTATGGAATGAGCTGCCAGAGGAAGTGGTGGAGGCTGGTACAATTGCAACATTTAAAAGGCATTTGGATGGGTATATGAATATGAAGGGTTTGGAGGGATATGGTCCGGGTGCTGGCAGGTGGGACTAGATTGGGTTGGGATATCTGGTCGGCATGGACGGGTTGGACCGAAGGGTCTGTTTCCATGCTGTACATCTCTATGATTCTATGTGATCTGTTACATGTCCAAATTCCTGTTCCAAACGAGTTAGAGTCAGTAAATCAATGTTGAGATTGTTCATATTTTGAGAGTTTGATATAGCCAAAATCTTTGTTTGTGAGGTGGTGCCATCACACTAGAACAAAAGGTTGATAAGATCTGTTTCGTATTCGGCCAACACCCATTGAGTTTTGATATCTTGATTGTCCAATGTGAAAGAAGAACTGGCTGGTTGACTGTTCATCCTTAATGTGTAGCTGTGATTGTCCATATTTTAATCTGGCATTTGCTTGAGTTTCAGGTCTGTCTGAAGTTGATATTGCCAAAGTCACAGTATATCCTATCAATGACCTTCTTAGCTTTTATACCTATGTTTAAAAATGGTCGATTTAAAATTGGTATTGGCTATGTCTTTACTATTGACACTTACGTCATCCAAGAATTTAAAGTTGACCTGCTTCTCTTGCTCATTTATATGGAACTTCTCAGTGTCACTTTTTGAACCATAACCTGAGTTTTCACATATCTGTGAGCTTCACCATGCATGCCATTTCCAAGCAATGGACATCACCTCTCTCCCTAAGAGCTGAAATGGAAATAGATTTTTTACAACATTGCTGCCATATTTAGTCTCAAGCTGAACTTTCAGTCATGTCTTCAATTCATCAACAAGGCCCAATTTCTTTCTAAATAACTGCTCTGTCACACCATAGCTGATCTGTTGTTGAAACACTCATCAATACCTTCATTTTAGTTTAATATTCCACTGCATTCTCAGCCAATCTCTCTCATTCTGCATACCAAAAACTTGATGTGATCCAAAACGCAACTGTATTTTTGTTTTACCTTAATCGTACCAATTTCTGCTTGCATATCTCCCCTGTGCTCACTGACCTACACTGATTCCCATAACAGCAACTGCTCAACTCTTAAAAACTCTCCACGGCCTGACCTCTCACTATCTATAAAATCTTCAGCCGACAACACTGTGAGATATCTGCTCTTCTCTAATACTAACTTCTTCAACATTCTGTTTTCAATCACTCTCCCATTCACGGACATTCCTTCAATTGCCTGAGCCTTAAAGGCTGCAATTTCCTCCCCAAACTACTTTTTTCTCCATTTCTCTTTCCTTCTTTTAATGTGGATCCTTAAAAGCTACCTCGACTTTTTTTAAAAGTCTCTTTGGGGCTTAGTGTCAAGATTTGCAGATCCTGCTTCTTATATTAAGAGACTATGCAAATACAAGTCATTGTTCTTGTAATTTAGGAGATGCAGACTTGTGCATTAACAAATAACAATGGAATAATAAGCAATGTTATTTCTTGGTTATAATGGATTAGCCAAGACACCAAAGGAATTCCTTCTTGTTCAAAATATTGGCAAGAGATCTATTATATCAACTTTAGAGGCAGAAGGGACCTCAGATTAAAGTCTCATCCTCAGTACTGTAGTAAAATGTTAGCTCAGATTATATACTCAAGGCCTTATATTTGAATTGGAACCTGCAACTTACTGCCTCAGAAGTGAGAGTGATACCATTGAAGTTGACACCTAACTGTAGTGTAACCACTCTATGATAATCCCCTTTCTAACATGAAAGCGATGTAATGTCTTCCTCCTACGTTGTCCAGTTAGCAATCAATTAACTTAGTAGAAGGTTGAAATGAAAATGTTGTCAGGAAAAGCACTAAACTAATCCAGCAATTTAAGTGTTAAATTTAATGCAAAACTAGGTAGTGTGACAATATGAAATTTTCCCAGGAACAGGCTCTCAGATAGCATTGCAGATAGGAGGTGCAAATAGCTTTACACCTGTTAGGTTGTTTACTGCAAACTGGACTGATTAAAAAGATTATTATGAGCTATGCAAAATTCTTCCTTTCATAACCTAACAATGAACAATAGCAGGTTTTTTTTTAGAACTACAGACAATGGTAAGAAATTACTTTAGAACATAAAGTTTGTGAGCCAGTAGGAGACCGACTATGTTTTGACCCCACAGAGTAGAAATCTGAAAATAAAAGATTTCCTCTATCTTTAAGAAAAGTTGAGACAAAGATATATCAATCTATTATGAAATTACACTGGATTGTAAATATAATCTTGATATCTTTGCTGAGTTAATTGTTTCTTCAGGTGGATTTGAAGACTGTGTATGATACATGTAGAATGATCATTTTATAATAATTTTTGAATGACTTTGAATTCCATGACAAGGGAGTCATTACTATAATGTAATACAGAATTGGTTCATAGAATAAATATTCACACGCAAGTATTAGAAGCTTGTAGTCTCATAATTACTCAAGAATCCACAGATAAAATTCTGAAGTTAAAATTCAATGTACAGATATTAGTTAACTTAAACAAGTTGTTTGTGCTATAACATCCTAAGATAGTTTTGCTAGATTGAAAACTCCTAAGGGGAAGGACCTTACATTTTACATAGCTAATAACGTTGCATAAGTTTCTATAACAATCTGAATTCAGGTTTTGGCTAACAATAAGTTCAACCAGATATATCTACCATGCTAGCAGATAAAGAGTCAAACTGTTGACACACTATGGCACAACTAATCACCAGATGTCTCATTTGACATCACTTCTAGTAGTTCTGAGCAAACATACCTAATCCACAGTAATGCTGCAGGTACCTTTGGCCACACAGTGTCAAGCATCTGGGATAGACATAAAACATAGGACAAAGAACAATACAGCATAGAACAGGCCCTTCGGCCTACGATGTTGTGCCGAACATTTGTCCTAGTTTAAGCACCCATCCATGTACCTATCCAATTGCCGCTTAAAGGTCACCAAAGATTCTGACTCTACCACTCCCACAGGCAGCACATTCCATGCCCCCACCACTCTCTGGGTAAAGAACCCACCCCTGACATCTCCCCTATACCTTCCACCCTTCACCTTAAATTTACGTCCCCTTGTAACACTCTATTGTAAACGGGGAAAAAGTTTCTGACTGTCTACTCTATCTATTCCTCTGATCATCTTATAAACCTCTATCAAGTCACCCCTCATCCTTCGCCGTTCCAACGAGAAAAGGCCTAGCGCTCTCAACCTATCCTCGTACGACCTATTCTCCATTCCAGGCAACATCCTGGTAAATCTTCTCTGCACCCTCTCCAAAGCTTCCACATCTTTCCTAAAGTGAGGCAACCAGAACTGCACACAGTACTCCAAATGTGGCCTAACCAAAGTCCTGTACAGTTGCAACATCACTTCATGACTCTTGAATTCAATCCCTCTGCTAATGAACGCTAATACACCATAGGCCTTCTTACAAGCTCTATCCACCTGAGTGGCAACTTTCAAAGATCAATGAACATAGACCCCAAGATCCCTCTGTTCCTCCACCTCATTAAGAACCCTACCGTTAACCCTGTATTCCGCATTCTTATTTGTCTTTCCAAAATGGACAACCTCACACTTGGCAGGGTTGAACTCCATCTGCCACTCCTCAGCCCAGCTCTGCATCATATCTAAGTCCCTTTGCAGCCGACAAAAGCCCTCCTCACTATCCACAACTCCACCAATCTTCGTATCATCTGCAAATTTACTGACCCACCCTTCGACTCCCTCATCCAAGTCATTAATAAAAATTACAAACAGCAGAGGATCCAGAACTGATCCCTGCAGAACTCCACTTGTAACTGGGCTCCAGGCTGAATATTTACCATCTAGTGCATGCTAGTGCAATCCCCACATGTACACAAAGCTTGAAAGAGTAAGATCATGCATTTATGTAAATCAATTGCCGATGTAATGCCTGAATACTTAAATTGTCCAAGAAATGGGCAAGGCATGTTATCCTGATTGACTCCTGAAAAACAAGTGTTAGTCACAAAATTGGTAGAGCTACGGCTAATTAAAAGGCCACTCATCAAGTTGGACTTGAGGTGCTTTTGACTTATCTTTTTCCGAAAAAGTGGCACAAGAGTAAATTGGCTCCTTGAGTGCTATTTCTGAGTCCTCATACCTGCCTCACCTGCAGTCACACACCCCTGTCCTGGTCACAGACCAAGTTTGAATTAATCTGAAAGTGTAACCACCTTTTAAAACAAAATGTCCCAAGAACTTTCACCTGCCTCCCTGATGTAGTGCAATGTCTACAACTCAGATTCCAGCTCCTCAGCTCAGACAAAGTGTTCCCCAAGTCGTGAACACACATCACGGATGTGTTGCCTTTAGATATTCTTCATGTCCAGCAGCTCTGACATGCTACAACAGCAGCATATCACCTTGCACCCTCACTTTTGTATTTTGTTTAATTTATTAACTAATTACCTGCTCTTTACACAGTCCTTACACTTTACTGTAATTAATTTTCTATACCAGTATCAACCTTATACTTGACAAGGTATTTTTAAGAAAAAGGGGAAAAGAACTAGAAACCTAAACACAAACTGAAGAGCTTTTTCTTTGAAAACTTGTCAATTCGACTCACTAATCAGCTGCAACATTTACAACGTACCACAGTTCACCATTCACACACTATCGCCCCAATCTTATTCACGATTGTGCATATTTTTAAATCTATAACCTTTTATTGGCATGAATATGTCCATATGTTATAGATCCCTAGGAATTTTTAAGTACTTTATGTTTGTTTTAAGTAAAAAGGCTAACTGCATGGTTTGTAAATTATTAAGTGTCTTTAAAGATTTTTAGATACAAATGCATGTTTATGTAATGTTACCAAGGCTAGTAAAATGTGGATTTCTCAGACCATCAAAATTGATATTACTCAGGCCGGTTACATAAATGAGACAGCACATCAGTTTTTAGCAAGATCCTTTGAATTGTAACTATAAAGTGATATTTGCTCTTAATTCCCTTGACATAACGTGTAAATAGCATAATTAACCAGCTTCTCATTTGTGTAAAAATCAGATAAAAGTTCAGAAGACGTAACAAAAATTCTAGAAATTCAGAAAGACTAGAAATTCACTTGAGTTCCGTTTATAAAAGTATAAGCCAAATCAATAAAACTCTTTCTACATGTTACTGAACAGAACAATAGTATTGACTATCAGATTATGCGTTGTATAATGCCTTTACCAGCCATTGATTAGTACATGAACCCCTGTACAAAGCTGCAGCTTTAAAGAATTGGATATTTCATCAAGGTGGACAGATCCTCTTAATGTCTGAGGAGTCTGATATGTTAACTGAGGTTAGGCACTGGGATATTGTAACATGAAGATTGTTTTACCTATGTCTATTGTTTCTTCGAAGGAATTGGTACGTATTGGATGCAATGCAGCTGGTTCAGTGGATGTGAGGACTTAGATTGATTTTGCAAGTCTGATGTTCAATGTGCTGTAGTGGTTTAAATTCTGTTTTGGGGCAAAAAAATACATTCTAACTATTTTGATGTTATCTGACCTCTCAAATATTGCCCAATGACTTTTTAACCACCATAGCAGTTTCAAAATCATTCCAATTTCAGGTTATTCCATTGATTTGGTGGAGGAAAGTATGTTAAATTTTTCATCAAGTTTCCATGTACAGTACTGCCCAAGTCAAATCTCATATCATACATGTTTTATATTTCTAAGCAGAATAGTATAAATTGAGTTTGGAGTTTGACTTTTGTTTCATGTCCCTTATCAATTAGTTTTGGTTTGCTTGACTCTAATATTCACCACCAGTGTTTGACTGATATACAACAAGAGCGTGTCTAAGTGAACATGATAAATCCAAAGCTACTCTGTACCAAAATGAAACCCTGCTTAGCTCCTATTGAGTTGTTATAGTTGTGCCCTCGATCATATACTGTTCCCTGGCTGTTGACTGATCTTGAACCTGGTGGTCGGAAAAATGGAATATGCTGTTTGATGCTGAGTTAAGCTTCAAATCAAATATCCCGCCAGTCATCAAGACTGCTACTAAAAATGTTTTTTCCATGTTGCTTCTTTTGCTTCCAGCCTTGATTTGTCTCATGATTCCATAACTGCATCAACTGAATTCCAGCTTGCCTAAAATTTCCCTTCCTTATGTACATGTATTTAGAAAGGCAAGGACTGATTCGGGATAGTCAACATGGCTTTGTGCATGGGAAATCATGTCTCACAAACTTGATTGAGTTTTTTGAAGAAGTAACAAAGAAGATTGATGAGGACAGAGCAGTAGATGTGATCTATATGGACTTCAGTAAGGCGTTTGACAAGGTTCCCCATGGGAGACTGATTAGCAAGGTTAGATCTCATGGAATACAGGGAGAACTAGCCTTTTGGATACAAAACTGGCTCAAAGATAGAAGACAGAGGGTGGTGGTGGAGGGTTGTTTTTCACACTGGAGGCCTGTGACCAGTGGAATGCCACAAGGATCAAAACTGGGCCCTCTACTTTTTGTCATTTACATAAATGATTTGGATGCGAGCATAAGAGATACTGTTGGTAAGTTTGCAGATGACACCAAAATTGTAGGTGTAGTGCACAGCGAAGAGGGTTACCTCAGATAACAACAGGGTCTGGACCAGATGGGCCAATGGGCTGAGAAGTGGCAGATAGCGCTTAATTCAGATAAATCCGAGGTCCTGCATTTTGGGAAAGCAAATCTTAGCAGGACTTATTCGCTTAATGGTAAGGACCTAGGGAGTGTTGCTGAACAAAGAGACCTTGGAGTGCAGGTTCATAGCTCCTTGAAAGTGGAGTCGCAGGTAGACAGGATAGTGAAGAAGGCGTTTGGTATGCTTTCCTTTACTGGTCAGGGTATCGAGTACTGGAGTTGGGAGATCACGTTGCGGCTGTACAGGACATTGGTTAGGCCACTGTTGGAATATTGCATGCAATTCTGGTATCCTTCCTAACGGAAAGACGTTGTGAAACTTGAAAGGGTTCAGAAAAGATTTACAAGAATGTTGCCAGGGTTGGAGGATCTGAACTACAGGGAGACGCTAAACAGACTGGGGCTGTTTTCCCTGGAGCATCGGAGGCTGAGGGGTGACCTTATAGAGGTTTACAAAATTATGAGGAGCATGGATAGGATAAATAGACAAAGTCTTTTCCCTGGGGTCGGGGAGTCCAGATCTAGAGGGCATAGGTTTAGGGTGAGAGGGGAAAGATATAAAAGAGACCTAAGGGGCAACTTTTTCACGCAGAGGGTGTTACGTGTATGGAATGAGCTGCCAGAGGATGTGGTGGAGGCTGGTACAATTGCAGCATTTAAGAGGCATTTGGATGGGTATATGAATAGGAAGGGTTTAGAGGGATATGGGTCGGGTGCTGGCAGGTGGGAGTAGATTGGGTTGAGATATCTGGTCGGCATGGAAGGGTTGGACCGAAGGGTCTGTTTCCATGCTGTACATCTCTATGACTTTGTGGTCTACATGTATTCCTGCCTACCATGTCTGTTCTTACCAGCCTCCAGAGGTCCCCATAATTCAACTTCAAGTTCTTCTTCCTTGATTACAAAATCCTATTCTCATTAACAATTGGTCTCTTCATACCCTACTCCCACAGCCTCATTGACTTGCATCCCAGCCTTCATCTTTCAGTCTTCTGATTCCAAGTCCTTGTGCACCTCACAAATCCCATCCCATCTAGCACAGAGTCAATGGACGGTTAATGGGACAGGTTTGCAGCAGTGGATCTGATCCTGTCATTTTCCTGCAAGGTAGTTTAAATGACCCCTAGAAAGCCAATTGATCACTGAAATACTATGTATGCACTAGTGGGACACATTGGAACCATTACAGTTACCAGTTACTAATTTCAATATATTCAACCAACGAGCACAAGGTGCATTAGTTTATGCTCTAATTTGCCAAAGTTGTGCTGTATAGTCCCTCCCCTACTCTCTCTTCCACTACTCCTCCACCCTTTGCCACCCAAGAATTTTATCACTATATTGTTGACGGTTCATTCACTGCTTTAAGAACCAAGCCAAAGGATATGACACAACCATCCAATATTCAATTCAGCTCTTCTAACAGTTTCAGGTTTTCTCTGAGGAAATGTTTTATGGGTTTCCTTCCATTAGCTCTTTTACAAAGCAACCCTCCAACTTTTCATTTGATACAAGTGTGGGAGCTTCAGTTCCCTGTGCAAGTTGCTGACAGAAACCAACTGCCTTCTCACAACTTCCAAGCTAACTGTTCACTGCTTCTGCCAAAATGCTGTGTAGACTACTATAGATTTCTTCCCCTTGTTTTCCTCAATTCTTCCGTCTTTTCTCCCCTCACAAATTCCAAACTCAACTTGAGCCCCTTCTGCATTTCATACAGTGAAAAATAAGTTATTATTTTATCTGTTCAATTGCAGGTCTGATTAATATTAATTTCCTTTGGCTCTCCCCTCTCAAAACCAAGTGGTGGCTGTGTGGAATGCTCTGCCCCAGAGGGCAGTGGAGGCCCACTCTCTGGATTTATTTAAGAAGGTGTTGGATAGAGCTCTCAAAGATAGTGGAATCAAGGGTTAAGGAGATAAGGCAGGAACAGGATACTGATTAGGAATGATCAGCCATGATTATATTGAATGGCGGTGCAGGCTCAAAGGGCTGAATGGCCTACTCCTGCACCTATTGTCTATTGTCTGTCTTTGTCTAATCCCAAACCGAGTTACGTGCTTCTATGAGCACAAAACCAGATATGGGATGAGCTGCCGGTGGAGGTGGATCCAATGACAACATTTCAAAGGCGTCTGGATGGATATATGAATAAAAAGACTTTAAAAGGATATGGGTCAAATTTTGGCAAATGCCACTAGATCAGTTCTGGATATCTGGTCAGCACAGACGAGTTGCACTGAAAGTTCTGTTTCCATGCTGCATGACTCAGTAACTTAATCAAAATGACCTCCTGCTCTCACAGCTCATCTCTATGACAACATTTGCTTTGGGAGGATCTCAAACTGAAATATAAATGTCCATAAGACTTAGGAGCCATAGGAGAAGTAGGCCATTCATCCCATCGAACCTTCTCCACCACTTAATGAGATCATGGCTGGTCTGCTAATCATTGAGTCCACTTGCCTTCCTTTTCCCCATAACTCTTGATTTCCACTGATTAAAGTCTATCTACCTCAGCCTAGAATATGCTTAATGACCCAGCCTCAACAGCCCTCTATGGTACAGAATTCCATAGATTCATTACCTTCAGAGAAGAATTTCCTCCATATTTCTGGCTCCCCTTATTTTCAGATTGGCTTCCTGAAAATGCCCACCTTATCACAACTCTCTGTCCTCTATCTTTTAGCCAATTCTCTATTCGTCTTCAGACAATATTGTGTGCTGTAATCTTATGACATAGTCTAATATGTGGTACCTTATCAAATGTCTTCTAAAAATCCAAATATGTTGTATCCACTGCTTTCCTTTTATAACATAAGTGCAAACAATTGAACGAGGAGAAATGAGTCATTCAGCCTGTCTACTGTTCACTAAGGTCATGGCTGTGATTCAAGTTCCACATTTCTATTTACCTCTCATAACCTTTGATTCTCTGCCTAACAAATGTAGATCTACCTCTGTCTTAAAACATTCAACAACTCCACCTCCTCTGTCTTCTCAGGCTTTCCATTTCACAGTCTCACAACTCTCTGATAGAATGCAGTTTCTCCTCATCTCTGTCCTAAAGGGTAACCCCCTCCATTTTAAAAGTGTACCTAGTTCCAGGCTTACCCACTAGAGGAAAATTCATTTCCATGTCCACCTTGTCAAGACTATTCAGGATCTTATACACTTCCATTAAATCCATCCCTCACTTTTCTAAACTCCTGTGAAAATAAGCCCAATCTGTCCAACCTTTCCTTATAAGACAATCCAGGTATCAATCTTTTAAATCTCCTCTAAACTGCCTCAAATGTATTTACAATTTTCCATAAATAAGAAGATCAAACTCATATAGTATTCAAGATTTGCTTTGTAAATCTGAAAACCCTTGTAACAATTTTTTCCTTTAAGGAGATATATCAAATACAAATCCTACTTATCTCTTTTATGAAAATTTCAGATTTCAACAACTTGGCTGTACGGAGGTTAAGGACCGATCTGGTGAAAACCTCAAGGCAACTGACTTTTTAAATCACAAGTCAGATATTGAATTTCTGCTGGCCCATTCTCAGCCTGGTCACAAAATGGTAACTCAACAAAATCATAACTTGCCTCAGAATGAAGACTCCTCTTTCTAAAGCTACATTAAGCTCAACAAAATCATAACTTGCCTCAGAATGAAGACTCCTCTTTCTAAAGCTAAATATTTCAGAAGCTAAAGTTACCACACATATTCATCTAGATTGTTATTAACAAAAGAGAAATAGTGTAAATTGACATTCCAGCTAACAAGGGCTAATTAGTACGATCCAATTAGGAAAGGATACAAATGGCTAAATTAAAGTTTTGGTAAATCGATTTACTTTACTCTTTGTCATATACACGGGGAAGAAATAGGATTGCAATGGGATCGAGCATTTTGTGCATAGCTGCAAATGAAATAAACAGTACTGTTTCATATCAAACATCCCAATTTTCTACACAAGATTGAAAAGCCTATTTTTAACCATGTTCAATCGTGTTGTGTTCTAATAGATTAGAAAGTCACGAAGCCACAACTGTCAGTGTGATTGATTAAAGGAAATCCTGGCTACTGCCAGTCCTGCGTGCATGTCAACCTCACTCCCACCTTTGTCAGCAAAGAACAGCTAAGTGCACAGACTGTTTCACTTGCTTTATCATGTCTTTTTCAATTTCCATTTTCTCCTTTGCACCTGGTAACCTTCAGTTCATTCACATTCATTCAGTTTTGTATTTATTACCAAACGTCTGAACATATGACAATACAGCAAAGAAACATCTCCACCATGTCTGCACCAACCATGATATAATTTTAAACTAGTCCCACCTGCCCGCGCATGGTGCATATCCCTGCATTCTCTGCCTGTTCATGCTTAATCTAAATGCTTCTTGAATGTTGCTATCG
Source organism: Chiloscyllium plagiosum (assembly GCF_037043375.1). Classification (NCBI taxonomy): domain Eukaryota; kingdom Metazoa; phylum Chordata; class Chondrichthyes; order Orectolobiformes; family Hemiscylliidae; genus Chiloscyllium; species Chiloscyllium plagiosum. The sequence goes on along the minus strand of NW_028270152.1, from coordinate 48,973,162 downwards.
TATCTGCTTCTACTTCCTTCCTTGGCAACATGTTCCAAGTATCTAAACCCTCTGTGTAAAAAAAAACTTAGCTTGCACATCTCCTTTAAACTTTCCACCTCACTTAAACCTATGACATTTCCATCCTGGAAAAGAGACTCAGACTGTCCACCCTATCCTTCTTTCTCATAATTTTATATATTTGAATCAGGTCGCCTCTCAGCCTCCAACGCTCTCCAACCAGTGGAGTGCCACAAGGATTGGTGCTGGGCCCACTATTTTTTGTCATTTATGTAAATGATTTGGGTGTGAGCATAAGAGGTATAGTTAGTAAGTTTGCAAATGACACCAAAATTGGAGGAGAAGTGGACAGCAATAAGTTCACCTCAAATTACAACAGGATCTTGATCAGATGGGCAAATGGGCTGAGAAGTGGCAGATGACGTTCAATTCAGATAAATGTGAGGTGCTGCATTTTGGGAAAGCAAATCTTAGCGGGATTTATACACTTAATGGTAAGGTCCTAGGGAGTATTGCTGAACAAAGAGACCTTGGAGTGCAGGTTCATAGTTCTTTGAAAATTGAGTAGATAGGATAGTAAAGAAGCCATTTGGTATGCTGTCCTTTATTGGTCAGAGTATTGAGTACAGGAGTTGGGAGGTCATATTACGACTGTTCAGAACATTGGTTAGGCCACTATTGGGATATTGCATGCAATTCTGATTACCTTCCTATCGGAAAGATGTTGTGAAACTTGAAAGGCTTCTGAAAAGATTTACAAGGATGTTACCAAGGTTGTAGGATTTGAGCTTTAGGGAGAGGGTTGAACAGGCTAGGGCTGTCTTTCCTGGAGCATCAGAGACTGAGTGGTGACCTTGTAAAGGTTTATAAAATTATGGGGAACATGGATAGGAAAGTTTTTTCCCGGGGTTGGGGAGTCCAGAGCTAGAGGGCATAGGTTTAGGGTGAGAGGGGAAAGATATAAAAGAGACCTAAGGGGCAACGTTTTCACGCAGACGGTGGTACGCGTATGAATGAGCTGCCAGAGGAAGTGCTGGAGGCTGGTACAACTGCAACATTTAAAAGGCATCTGGATGGGTATATGAATAGGAAGGGTTTGAAGGGATATGGGCCATGTGCTGGCAGGTTGGGTTGGAATATCTGGTCGGCTTGGACAAATTGGACTGTTTCTGTGCTGTACATCTCTATGACTCTAATTTAGTGTAATCTGCAAACGTACTCATTAGACCACCTAAACCATTTATATGTATTACAAACACAAGGATCCCAGTGATGATCCTTGTGGAACATTACTGGTTACAGACCTTCAGTTAAAAAAGTATCCATCCACAATTACCCTCTGGATTCCAGGATCAAGCCAAGTTTTGTATCCAACTTACCAACCCACCATGGATCTCATGTAACTGAATCTTCTGCACCAGCCAACATAAGGGAACCTGTCAAATGTTTTAGTAAATTCAGTGTAAACAACATGAGCTGCTCAACCCTCCTGAATAATTTAATCACTTCCACAAAGGATCTCCCCTACATAAAGCCATTCCGACTATCCTTAATAGGTCCATTATTTCCCAAATAATGCATGGTGCTGGAGATAGTATAATTAGCATGCATAGAGATATAGCTAACTACAGGTACACAATCCTTTATCCGAAACCCTCAGGACCAGCTGGTTTTTGGAATTTTTCGGATTTCGGAATAAATGACATTTTAACGATGAAATTTCAAAAATCTTACCGAACAGCAGATGCACCTGTGAGTACTACAAGCCTTGAGACAGAATTGACACCTGCCAGTGCTGGACCATGCCCCCATATCACATCTGAGTGATGTGGGTCAAGTGGTGTGGAGTTGGGTTAACTGTTTGCACACCAAACAGCTTTGTTATGGAGAAAAAAATCTTCACAAAAAACTTCGGATTTCGGAGCTCTTCGGATTTTGGTATTTCGGATAAAGGATTGTGTACCTGTAATATAAGCAGAGAGTTGGGATAAAGAGACCTTTTCAGCTTGGCAACCTGTTAATTAGTGGTGTGCGACATGGTTCATTGGTGGGGCCACAATTATTTATTCTATATATAATAACAACTTAGGTGAGGAAAGTAAATGGACTATAGCCAAGTTTGGAAATGTCACAAAAATAGATGGGAAGGCAAATGTTGAGAAAGTCACAGAGCTTACAGAGGAATAGACATGCTAAGTGAGTACAAAAACTTGGCAGATGCAACATAATGTGGGTTAATGTGATATTGTGTACTTTGGCAAGCAGTATGTTATTTAAATGTGTTATTTAGATGGAGAGAGACTGCAGAAAGCTGTAGTACAGAAGGTTTTGGGGTTCTTCTCCATCAATCACAAAAAATGCTGGCATCTAAGTTCGATGAGTAATAGTGAAAGCAAATGGAATGTTGGCCTTTTCAAAGGCAATGAAATATAAAAGTGAGGAGGATTTGCTCAACTGTCCAAGGCACAAGTCAGATCACAGCTGGGATAGTGTGAAAACTGTGGGCCCCATATCTAAGGAAAGATATACCGCATTGGAGGCAGTCCAGTGAAGAATCTCGTAGGCTGATACCAGGTATGGAGGGACTGCCTTTCAAGAAAAGTTTGACTGGATTTGGCCTATACTCATTAGAACATAGAAGAATGAGGCAGCCTTTTTGAAACATTCAAGATTCTTAGAGGATGTGACAGGTGAGAAGCAGAGAAGTTGTTTACTCTTGTGGGAGAGTCTTTGACCAGAGAGCACAATTTCAGATTAAGGGGTCACATATTTAAGACAAGAGATGAGGAATGTTTTCTCTCGGCGTTTTTTTTGGGGGGCGTGGGTCTGGTGGAGAAACTGGGGAGGAGCACCTGAAGGAAACCCACACATACATGGAGAATTTGCAAACTCCACAAAGACAGTTGCCTGAGGGTGGGGTTGAACCCGGGTCCTTGGTACTATGAAGTAGCAATGCAAGTCACTGAGCCACTGTGCTGCCATATTCTGTGGTATTTCACAGGAATGAAACCAAGACACATGAGAAAAATGTAGGACAGATCATCAAATGTACCGCCATGAAAGGCAGGTTCAGAAATGTCTAAGGAAGGCGAGAGATGGGCGAATAAATTTATAGAAGCAATCCCAGAGCCTAGAACCCAAGCACGTGAAGGCATAACCACCGGAGACTGAACAGAGATATCGAGAAGTGAGGTCATAGAGGGATTTGAAAGCAAGGTAATAATTCTCTAATAGAGATGTTGCCAGGCACAGAGCCAATATAAGTTAGCAAGGACACAAGAGCGATGAATGAATGAGACTTGAGGGAATTAGGATATGGTTAATTCTAATAGGGAGATACTTTCTCTGAACTCTCATTATCTCATTTCTGAAGGCTTCCCATTTTCCAGCTGTCCCTTTACCTGCAAACATCTCACCCAATCAGCTTTTGAAAGTTTTGCGTAATACTGTCAAAATTGGCCTTTCTCCAATTTAGAACTTCAACTTTTAGATCTGGTCTATCCTTTTCGATCACTATTTTAAAACTAATAGAATTCTGGTCGCTGACCCCAAAGTGCTCCCCCACTGACATCTCAATCTCCTGCCCTGCCTTATTTCCCAAGAGTAGGTCAGGTTTTGCACCTACTCTAGTAAGTACATCCACATACTGTAGTGCTTCAAGGCATCACTGCTTTCCATCTCTCTAAATTTCTTCAGTCTTGCAATTCTCTGCATTACTCTGAATGTTCATTCTATCATTGATAGCTATAGCTTCAGCACACTTGGAAATTCCCTGCCTGACAAACTTTCCATCTCTTTCCTTCCTTAAGACCCACTCTTTGACCAAGCTTTTGGTCACGTTATCTCGTATTTTTTGCATTGACTCGTTACATTTTTCTCTGATTGAGCAATCTGTGAAGCAGTTTGTTTTATTAAAGACACTATGTAATCATAAGCTTTATCTATCTCCAGATCCATCCATCTTGTCTCATATGGTTGTGTTGCCATCACAAGACATTCAGACCCCATCTCAATTTTGTACTAATTTTAATCTTTTAAAAGATGATTGATATTACTGTCTAATCAGGATCAAGCGCAAGCAATATGTTGGGATATTGAGTTTAACCAGAATTTTAAGTTTGAGCATAATATGAGGGGTCAGATTGCAAAATCATACAACCTTGTCAAGTATTGAGCACCATTTATCTTGGGTAGGATAGCTGACATGTCCAAACATTTTTCTTTCTTCTTTCCTTTTTCTTTATTTCTTTTCCCTACTCTTCTTTTCCGTCCTTTTCTCGGTGACTCACAAGAGAGTTAGCATAGAGGACTTATCTCCAATTTCTATTGCACTGAAGTCATCCAGAGTCTCTTCCTTTCAGATCTTCTTCAAGGCGAATGCTGCTGGGTTATTGACAAGGTATTTTCACGTTCTAAAGATTTATGCACTCCAAAAATACCTTCTAAAGTATCAAGTTATTCATTTAAGCTATTAGATGAAATAACTACCTTTTAATGCTATTTGCTTTTTGAGCCTTTGTCTTGATCAATGACTCTTATTTCATCCTTATCACATCACAAGCTGTTCTACCTGATCAGTTTCATTGTTGTCCAATAAAAAACATTCTATACCCTCAACCTTCAAAGCTAACTTGCAGAAGTTTTCTTAATTCATGTCTGCCCTATCACCATTTATTTATGGGAAACGCTGTTTGTAAATCCTGTTAATGACCTACATGTAATGGCTATCCAGTCTATTTGCCCTAATTCTTCATCAGACTTTTGAACAATGATGTTGTTCATGGAAGCCACTTTTATTGTGAAAAGCCTCCAACGCTATCTTGTAATAAAAGTAGAAATTGCTGGAAAAACTCAGGTTTGGTAGCTTCAGTGGAGAGAAAGTTGAATTAATGTTTTGGGTCCAGTGACCCTTTTTCAGAACAGGAAACAAAAATTCTACTAATCTTTCCAACAGGATCTCCATTCCAATCTTCTTGTTCACCATTGTTAATTTTGCTGTCCGTTCTGGTGTTTGACAAGGTATTGCCAAAAACTAATTTCAACAGCCACACCTCATTCATAAGTGACTGCCTCTGGCTCAGACTCACCTCGTTGAGAAGAAGGGTTACTGAATCCAAAATATTAAGTCTGGCTCAGACTCACCTCGTTCTGAAGAAGGGTTACTGAATCCAAAATATTAAGTCTGGCTCAGACTCACCTCGTTCTGAAGAAGGGTTACTGAATCCAAAATATTAACAGCCATATCTGTTGAGGTTTCCCAGAATTTTCAATTTTGTATCTGATTCCCAGCATCCACAATTCTTTGGTTTAGTGCTTTGTAATATCTTAATTGTTTTTAAGTATCTGCCAGTTTTCAACAATTGCTGCAACGCTGTCTGACTATGGGCCTATTTTTATGGTCAGTATATTGTCATCCCTAAAAATAATCATTCTACTGTTTTGTTGCTAGGGAAACAAAACGCAACATAGAAAAATAAAGCTCAGAATACTACCCTATTTCAAGGTGAAAATGTATTTACTTTTACATCACATTTGGCATGTAGCTAAATTCTAACACCGCACAAAGATCCTGGGAGAAAACAAAAAACAGATACCTTTGTTTTGAGATTGGAAAATACAAGAAAGGAAAGTTTTCCCCTCTCTCATCAGCAATCTATGCTTGTATTTCAGCAGTACTATATAGGAAGACTAACCTGTTCTTCCATGTCAGCAAGCAAGGCGAATTTAAAAGTCTTCCTGTATAGGTCTCTCACACCACCTAGTGTGTGAGTTTATAATTCTCTATTTTGAATAGCACTAATGACAGCCTGGAATCCATCTCCAACTTTTGTCTGTATTAATGCAATTGATGCAGTGGCTTAGTGTTTCTGTATGAAATTGATCACATTGAGGAATTTGAAATTGCGTGGTTTCAGTGCCAAACCCGGTCAGATGCTTTTATCTAAACGTTTCCATTGTGACAAAAGTAGTTATTTGAGCATTCGTAACTGACTGTTAAACAGAAATGATCAAACGAAAAGAGTCAGGCTGAACTCAAGACTGTTGCATAATAACTTCCTTTTTTCTAAGAAAGGATTGTTAATTAAAGTTGATGTATTGTGAAAATTTGTAATTAAAGATGTTTGGAATTTGAATAAACAAAAGTTTGGGCAGTTAAAAAATTGATTTTTCGCACATACACAATGCGGAAATTCACAGTGAGTGATGTGGTGTTTCTACAGCTCTTTTCCCTCCTCAACTTTGATTTTATTTTACACTAAGGGAACTATGACATGCTACTTCAGAAAAGGAAGTGGTGGGAAAGATTTGATTAGAAAAGAATGTGCATTTTTGCTGTTTCGCTCTGAAGAGTCGGCTGCAGTAAATAGAATAGTGCTACCATTATCATAATATTACAAACAGTAACCAACACCTCTGTTAACACAGTATTGTTGAACTCTTTAGGAGGAAAAGCTAAATAATGGCAATACCCACAAATTCTAGCTTTTAAGCGGTGACATGCTGATATAAAGCTAAGGTGCTCTCTATTTGAATTTCAGACTGAGTATAATACTCAGTTTGCAGTTCTTTGCCGCCACCAAGTGCCAGAAGGTTACTGGTAACATCTTAAAAGGTACTTCTTATTCTATTATCCACCTAGCTTCAAGACCTTTATGTCACCAAGATGATTTTACTTGATGGGTTGTTTTAAAAGACGTTATATGATTTATTTTCCTATTTAGTAAAGAAGGCTTAGTTAAACATCTAAAGAAACTGAGACAAAGAAAATTCTGTGACTATTGTTCAACATTTACATTAGTCCAGTCTGTAAGCTTTACATAGTTAGCAGGGCAATACATAAAGCTGGTATTGATTAAAAATGGATTGTGTCGAAATTTTGTTGAATTGTGTATCTTTTACCATGTTTTGAATGTTTCAATATTGTATTGCAAAACAATACATTTTGAAAAATGACAGTGTTGGCTGATTTGATTTATGTGGATTCAAAAAAACTAAACCTGTATTGACAAAACATCTCTTGCATTCATTCATCGAGAGTGCTTCATTCAGGCATGGATTTGAGACAACCTGAGGTTGCAGCAGATTAATGAACTCTTTCATCCTACACTAAATAACTGAGAATGCACAATCAACACCTGCAAACAAAATTATTATTCATAACTACTTAGATAATCAAGCAATAAGAGATTGAAGCAGTACTTTTGTGCTTTTTAAAAAGCAATATTTTATACACTGAGCATGCTTTGACACTGTTTATCTTCATGCTTACCTTACAGTTACACAGTTACATCCTTGTCAGAGTTAGAAGCGAATAAGTAGTTTTCTTCATCAGCCTATTATTATAGAATCATAGTTCCCCTACAGTGTGAAAACAGGCTATTCACCCCATCAATCCACACACTGACCTGCCAAGAGCATCCCTCCCAGACCCATCCCTCGATCGAATCCCTGTAACCCTGCATTTCCTATGGCCAAACAACCTAACTTGCATATCTTGGATTGTAGGAGGAAAATGGGGCACCCAGAGGAACTCCATGGAGATACAGGGCGAAGGTTCAAACTCCACACACATAACTAGTTTGGCAGGGGGGTAGGAATCAGAGTCACATGTCTGAGAGGGGGTCACTTGCAGATGGGGCAGTGACAGGATGTATTGAATCTATCATCTCACGCGATGAAACAAAGAGATCAGTTAAAGTGCGTCTGTTTTAATGCGAGGAGTGTCCGAAATAAGAGTGATGAACTTAGAGCATGGATCAGTATTTGGGGCTACGATGTTGTGGGTTTCACAGGGGCAGGAATGGTTGCTTGATGTTCCAGGGTTTATAACATTTAAAAAGAACAGGGAGGGTGGAAAAAGAGGAGGGGGTGTAGCATTGCTAATCAGAGAGTGCATCACAGCTACAGAAATGAAGGTTGTTGAGGAAGGTTTGTCTACTGAGTCAGTATGGGTGGAAGTTAGGAATAGCAAGGGAACAGCCACTGCATTGGGGGTTTTCTACAGACCACCTAATAGCAGTAGAGAGATTGAAGAACTCAGGCGGGTAGATTCTGGAAAAATGCAGAAGTAGCAGGGTTGTTGTTATGGGTGATTTCAACTTTCCCAATATCGACTGGAACCTCGTAAGTGCAGATGATTTGGATGGAGCTGTTTTTGTCAGGTGTGTTCAGGAGGGTTTCCTTACTCAGTATGTAGGCAGACCGACAAGGGGAGAGGCTCTTTTGAATTTGGTGTTCAGCAACGAGCCAGGCCTGGTGTCAGATCTCGCGGTGGGAGAGCACTTGAGTGACAGTAATCACAACTGTCTCACATTTAGCATAGCCTTGGAGAGTGAAAGGAGCAGTTACTGAGGGAAGATATCTAATTGGAGAAAAGCAAATTATAACGCTAGCTGACAGGAGTTGGGAAGTACAGACTGGGAGCAATTGTTCCACAGAAAGGGCACAGCAGACATGTGGAGACTATTTCAGGAGCATTTTGTTGCGAGTGATGCACGAATTTGTTCCTCTGAGACAGGTAAGAAGGGGTAAGACTGAGGAACCTTGGATAACAAGAACAGAGGAACTTCTCATCAAAAGGAAGAAGGCAGATTCTGTAAAGTGGAGGAAGCAAGGATCTAGCACAGTTTTAGAGGATTACAGCCTTGCTAGAAAGGAGCTCAGAAATGGACTGAGGAGAGCCGGGAGGGGACACGATAAAGGCTTGGCAAGAAGGATTAGGGAGAACCCAAAGACACTTTACTCATATGTGAGGAATAAGATTGATTAGGGAGAAGGTAGGGCCAATGAAGGATAGCGGAGGGAACTTGTGCGTGGAGTCTGAGCAGATAGGGGAAGCCCTAAATGAGTTTTTTGCTTCGGTTTTCACCAAGGAAAGGGAACTGGTTGTAAATGAAAACTTTGAGAAGCTGGGATACAGTCTTGACCGGATCGAGATTGATGAAGTTGATGTGCTGGAAATTTTGGAAAACATTAAGATTGATAAGTCCCCAGGGCCAGATCAGATTTACCCTAGGCTGCTCCGGGAAGTGAGAAAGGACGTTGCTAAACCACTGGTGAGGATATTTGCCTCCTCACTTTCCACGGGAGTCGTACCGGAGGATTGGAAGGAGGTGAATGTTGTTCCTCTTTTCAAGAAGGCTAATAGGGAAATCCCTGGCAATTACAGACCAGTCAGTCTTACGTCTGTGGTTAGCAAAGTGTTGGAAAGAATTCTGAGGGATAGGATGTATGACTATTTGGCAAAACATAATGTGATTAAAGGCGGTCAGCATGGCTTTGTGAGGGGGCAGATCAAGCCTGACAAATCTTATTGAGTTCTTTGAGGAGGTGACGAGACAGGTCGAGCAGTGGATGTGGTGTTTATGGACTTCAGCAAGGCATTCAATAAGGTTCCCCAGGGTAGGCTCATTCATAAAGTCAGCAAGTATGGGATACAGGGAGATTTGTCTATCTGGATTCAGAATTGGCTGGCTGACAGAAGGCAGAGAGTGGTTGTAGATGGAAAGTATTCTGCCTGGAGGTAAGTGTTGAGTGGGGTCCCGCTCGTGGGTCTCTGCTCTTTGTAGTTTTTATAAATGACTTGGATGAGGAGATTGAGGGGTGAGTTAGTAAATTTGCAGATGACACAAAGGTTGGAGGCATCGTCGATAGTATAGAGGGCTACTGCAGGCTGCAGCGTGACATAGACAGGATGCAGAGCTGGGCTGAGAAATGGCAGATGGAGTTCAACCTGGATAAATGCAAAGTGATGCATTTTGGAAGGTCAAACTCGAATGCTGAATATAGGATTAAAGACAGGATTCTTGGCAGTGTGGAGGAACAGAGGGATCTGGGTGTGCAAGTACATAGATCTCTCAAAGTTGCCACCCAAATGGGTAGGGTTGTTAAGAAAGCATATGGTGTTTTGGCTTTCATTAACAGGGAGATCGCGTTTAAGAGCCATGAGGTTTTGCTGCAGCTCTACAAGACCCTGGTGAGACCACACTTGGAATATTTGGAATATTGTGTCCAGTTCTGGTCACCCTAATATAGGAAGATACAGAGGCTTTGGAGAGGGTGCAAAGAAGGTTTACCAGGATGCTACCTGGACTGGAGGGCTTGCCTTATGAAGAAAGGTTGAATAAGCTCGGACTTTTCTCTCTGGAGAGAAGGAGGAAGAGAAGAGACCTGATTGAGGTGTATAAGATAATGAGTGGAATAGATAGAGTCAATAACCAGAGACTTTTCCCCAGGGCTAGATTGACTGGTACGAGGAGTCATAATTTGAAGATATTATGAGGAAGGTATAAAGGAGATGTCAGAGTAGGTTCTTTATGCAAAGAGTTGTAAATGCATGGAATGCGTTGCCAGCTGTGGTGGTGGAAGCAAAGTCATTGGGGACATTTAAGCGACTGCTGGACATGCACATGGATAGCAGTGAGTTGAGGGGTGCGTAGGTTGAGTTAGTATATTTTACATGAGGATTAAACCTTGGTACCACATTGTGGGCCATAGGCCTGTTCTGTGCTGTACTTTTCTATGTTCTATAGTCACTTGAGGCTGGAACCAGGTCCCTGGTGCTGTGAGGCAGCAGTGCTAACCACTGAGCCACCGTACTGCCCGTATTATGACACACATCTGAAGTAATGGGACTGAACCCACTCAGATATAGGGACATTACCACTGTGCAGCAAAAGCCCTCAAGGCTCCAACAGATCAAATCCAGAATTGATTGAGAGCACATGATGCTCATTGGATTTTTATATCAAGAGCTCTTATGATTGATGGTAGTAAATAGATTTTACAAAGTACCACAGATGATCTAGTGGAAGGGGAAACGTGTGTTGAGTTGTGTGTGACAACACTTCCAGAACAGAAGAGAAAGGGCTGTCCTGGTGCTGTGAATAGTGTCCCTATTTCAGAAGATACAGGTTTGAGTCTCACCTGACTCATGCATGTATTATAATGTCTCTGAACACGTTGATTAGAAACATCAAGGGCTCTCATGATGCAGTAGTAAGACCACTACCTCTGAGCCAGAAGACCCAGGTTCAAGTCCCACCTATTCCAGTGATGTGTCATAACTTCCCTCAACAGGTTGATTGGAAAACATCTGAAGGTGGGTTTCTTGAGTTCCTTCCCAAACTCTGCATCAGGCAAGACCTGGCAGACCCATTATTTCAATCAGTTCCTGCCCCACTGAACATATTTCTTCCTATCTGACTGTCTTTTCCCCTGTTGCTCGTTCTTGCATTTGTGATTCTTCTAATGCTTTATGTCAGTTCCACAGGTTCCAGTCTTCTGGTTCTAGTCACCACCTCTTGAATGTGCAATCCCTCTACACTTCAATCCCCCACCAGGTTGTTCTGAAGTCTTGAAAAGAAGCCTGAATAGCCCATGTCCATCACCACCCTGTCTTTGAACACTAGCTCCTTCAACACCTCTCATCTGCCCAAGTCAAAGGTGTCCTGCTAAGGATATCTATATTGTTCCCAGTTATACCTGGGCTACATGCACATCCTATTTTTTATTCATTTGTGGCACACGGGCATCAATGACTAGCCAGCATTTATCGCCCTTGAATAGAGTGGTCATTTCAGAAGGCGCTTGAGAGTCAACCACCTTGCTGTGAGTCTGGAGTCACATATAGGCTAGACCCAGTGAGAATGGCAATTTCCTTCAGATTTCCTTACTGTGAGGACATTAGTAACAAGATGGTGTTTTCCTGACAATTGGCAATGGTTTCATGGTCATCAGCAGTTTCATAATTCCAGATTTCCTTTTAATTAAATACAAATTCCACTAACTGTTGTGGTGGGATTCGAACCCTGGTCCCAGATACTAGTTTCTGGATTAATAGTCTATTGATAATACCTAAATCACCCTCCTTGATCCACTCTTACTCAGGCTTCATCCCACACTTTTTTCGCCGAATCATCAATGATGTCTTCAGTCCTGTTTCCTGCTCTAATCTGGAATTGGAAAAATTCATGGGTTTTGCCTCTGATTTCCACCCTTCTCTCACCTTCACCAGGTCCATCTCTGAATCTTACAAGCTTATGACTCCCAGACTTGCTTTGACCACATCTCCTCACATCCTGCTTCCTGCAATGTCTCCATTCCATTCTCCCTATTTCTCCCTACTCTATAGTATCTGTTCTGATGATGCTACATTCCATTGGGCTGCCTCTGGCATGACCTCCTTTTCCCTCAAACAAGGAAGCTCACCCCCCACACTCTCCTTCGACTGACTGAACTGGTCCTCACTCTTAACAACTTCTCCTTCCAATCCTCCCACTTCCTCCAAACCAAAGGAGTAGCCATGGGCACCCGCATGGGCCCTAGCTATGCCTGCCTCTTCGTTGGATATATGGAACAGTCCATCTTCCGCAGCTACACTGGCACCACCCCCCATCTTTTCCTCCGCTACATTGATGACTGTATCGGTGCTACCTCGTGCTCCCTCGAGGAGGTTGAACAGTTCATCCACTTTACTAACACCTTCCACCCTGACCTCAAATTTTCCTGGACCGTCTCAGACTCCTCCCTCCCCTTCCTAGACCTCTCCATTTCTATCTCGGACGACCGACTCAACACGGACGTATACTATAAACCGACTGACTCCCACAGCTACCTAGATTACACCTCTTCCCACCCTGCCCCCTGTAAAAACGCCATCCCATATTCCCAATTCCTTCGCCTTCGCCGCATCTGCTCCCAGGAGGACCAATTCCAATACCGAACAACCCAGATGGCCTCCTTCTTCAAAGACCGCAATTTCCCCTCAGACGTGTTGACGATGCTCTCTACCGCATCTCCTCAACTTCCCGCTCCTCCGCCCTTCAACCCCGCCCCTCCAATCACCAGCAGGACAGAACCCCACTAGTCCTCACCTACCACCTCACCAACCTCTAGATACATCGGATCATCCTTCGTCATTACCACCACCTCCAAACGGACCCCACCACCAAGGATATATTTCCCTCCCCACCCCTATCAGTGTTCCGGAAAGACCACTCCCTCCGCGACTCCCTTGTCAGATCCACACCCCCCACCAACCCAACCTCCACTCCCGGCACCTTCTCCTGCAACCGCAAAAAATGCAAAACTTGCGCCCACACCTCCCCCCTCACTTCCCTCCAAGGCCCCAAGGAATCCTTCAATATCCATCAGAAATTCACCTGCACCTCCACACACATCATTTACTGCATCTGCTGCACCTGATGTGGCCTCCTATACATTGGGAAGACAGGCCACCTACTTGCGGAATGTTTCAGAGAACACCTCTGGGACACCTGCACCAACCAACCCAACCGCCCCGTGGCCGAACACTTTAATTCCTCCTCCCACTCCGTCAAGGACATGCAGGCCCTTGGCCTCCTCCATCGCCAGACCATGGCAAAACGACGCCTGGAGGAAGAGCGACTCCTCTTCCGCCTAGGAACCCTCCAACCACAAGGGATGAATACAGATTTCTCCAGCTTCCTCAATTCCCCTACCCCCACCTTTTCTCAGTCCCAACCCTCAGACTCAGCACCACCTTCTTGACCTGCAATCTTCTTCCTGACCTCTCCGCCCCACCCCCTCTCCGGCCTATCACCCTCACCTTAACCTCCTTCCACCTATCGCATTCCCAATGCCCCTCCCCCAAGTCCCTCCTCCCTACCTTTTATCTTAGCCTGCTTGAAGAAGGGCTTATGCCCGAAACGTCGATGCTCCTCCTCCTTTGCTGCCTGACCTGCTGCGCTTTTCCAGCAACACATTTTAAGCTCTGATCCCCAGCATCTGCAATTCTCTCTTTCTTCAGAACCTGACCTGATCTGTTACTGTTTGTCCTACCATAGCTACTGCCTGAATTGAGTTTCCCCGGCATTTTTTCTTTTTGTACCAGGCTTCCAACATCTGTTACTCATTCAGCTGTGATTTTAAAGTAAATGAAAGGGATTCCGGCTAGGAAGTACACTCCCCTAGAAAGCTGATGAGAGAGGAACTCACTTTTAAAACATCTATTGTCAAAAAGCCTAACTATAATTACTGTTCAGGCTTGCTGCTGAATCATAATAATTTGACCACTCATGTTCACTGCAACCTCTGTCAACTGTGTGTGCCCAGCTTGCAGCTTGCCACGTTCTTATTAAGATTGACATGCAGCCATGCATGCACATACATTATAAGAAACACTTCTCATGGGAAGCCTGCTCCTTCCCTTTGTGGCATATTCCTGATTGCTGCACGGCCACCCAGGCATTCAACTTAGAAGGTACATTGATGAGCACAGATTGGGAAGACAGCTAACTGATCGTTTCTTTATTCATGTCGTAAGGAATTTTCCCAGTATATTATAAAAATTGACATTGAGAGCAATCCTTTTCTCAGACTGTTTGCTATTACCATATTGTACAAATACTTTCTAAACAACCTGTTCAGAAATGTTAGTGCACACCACTAGAGTAGGTGGTATTTGAATCTGGGCCTCCTTGTTCACTATAACTGCACCACAAGAATCCGCCATGCCTTTTTTTTTAATGTGGTCATTCAATTTCTGAATCAATCTAACCCCCAAAATATCTTTTTGTTGATTTTTGAACTAAAGGTCTGGGTTTTGTGTTAGTTATGAAGACGGAACTATCAGCTTTTGCTGACTTTGTTCCTCTGAAGCTGAGGGCAAGATTGGGAGCGCCTTAGTGTAGATAAATGCAAAAAGACAGAAATTTCTCCATACATTCTCTGCTGAAATGCCCTCCACCCCACACTTCACACAAACTTCACGAATGTTGAGGTTGCGAAACTGACAAGAACTTGCTCAATTCCACTGTTAGTCTGTTATTTTACTTACGGTTGCTGTGCTGCCAATTTTGGAGTTCACCCACCTGTCATACTATAACAGTCAAATGGGGAGGTGGGGGGGAAGGATGGTGCACTAGCTACCCAACTTGCGTGTCTGCAACCAGTCCATTGTTGCTGGTTTGAGTACAAAATGCCATTTGCTGTGTGCATACAGACAACTCTGCTGTTGGTCATGCTGCATACCGATTTTGTTCAGTTGTAACATGGCTGCTGGAAGCCTACACCAGAAATATACAGAGTAGATAAAACACAATGTCAGAAGCAAGTAGATAGGGTATGTAGTTTTGCCATAGTTACAGGTTTCTGCCATAGTTGTAGGTTTCTGCCATAGTTACAGTTTTCCCCATATCGCAGGCTTGCTGCTTTGTGGATACCTCGTGTAAATTCAGAGATGTATCATCATTGCAAAGGGTCTAATCCTTCTATGTCCAGTTGACATGTGGCCATGTTCAGCAATAGTAACCCGGTATTTCTGCACCATTTGATGCCTTTACTCTGTGGCAGTCCATCATACCATCAACACTTGAGCAATGCCATAAGAGCAACCAGAAGCTGACGACTGGGTGACAAACGATATGTGCCTGCTCCAGTGCATAGCCCCCATGTACAAAGCAAACAGTAGGCATATAATGAAAGCCATACTGCCATGCAATATGTGGAGTGTAAGAAGGATGATTAGGTATAAATTCAGCAGCATCCTTGATGGTCTCAACTTCACCACTCGTTAAGACCTCAGTCATGTATGATCCAATAATGGAGAGCTCCATTAGAGTGAGGACATGCAATAGTACATGTTTCCTGCAGATTAGTTCCTGCTGCCTGCAGTTACCACCTTGTCCCGCAAGAGAGAGGGCTGTGTGTTTGGAGTTGGGTGCAATCGTGTTGGGTCATTTGGCTGTCATGATTTGAATAGCATGCAGTGTGACCTAGTTGCAGGATGTGGGTCTGTGGCTTGCAGCAGTGCTATGTGTATGAGGATAAAATGAAAGTAAAAAAATGAGGTGCAGGTCGTAATTGATGGAGATTGTTGGTAGAGTATTGATGGAGCTCTGCTGAATGACGCAGAACCTATAGCTATGCCATTATGTCATTATAACTTTATGCTATTGAATGTGACATGATTTCCCCCCCCCGGCCCAACACACACACACAGCCATGTTGACTATCCCTTATGCAAAATGAGACTGTCCTTCAATGTCAGTGGTGCAATGGATGTTAAATATTGCAAACCCTAATTGAAGAACAGGAGAGGCTTTCTTAGTGTTTTAGTGAATGCTCCTGCCTCAACTCTCACAATCAAAAGCAGATAAACCAGAAATTCAGTTCAGTTTAGTTTATATGAGCTTGCTTCATCTGTGTACACAAAATCGTTGTCTGATAATTCATTAGATTTGTATTACTATGAGAGGCGACAAGTCTGTAAATAAATAAAAGTGTTTTTGTCTGCATGCATTATTGATTGCTCGGTTTTGGTCCTCTTTATATTGCAGGTCTGAACGGTTGTCAGCTCAGCAGGTGCTGTCTAATTGTGCTACTTGTTGAGAAGGATGTACATATTGAAATTCTGCTAGTTTTACGCATGTTTGATCTTGGGCTTACTGCTATGACATCCACATATATGGTGGTGTTCATTCAGGAACAGAAACATGAAGGCTAGCCTGTTGTGTTTATTCAGCATGAATGCTCAGGTTTATCACAGGATAACAGGAGCTTCGATTTTTTTTCCAGGCACAACTTCAAATGTGCTTCTGCACTCTGTATTATCATTATCAATGATAAAAGTCAGCACTTGAAACTGTGCTTTTCTCTGACTGTCTTTCTGTTTCCTTCTCTTTCAGTACCCTCTAGAATCTTCAGGATTTTACTTTAGAAACCTGACTTTCCTCCTTGTTTCCTCAAGGCATATGAAGCCAAATCTCACCTCCCTCTCCAATTCACCAGATTAATGCATGTAGTATTTTGGGTTAAAACCTTTTCAAAGTGATCACATTGTTGTTTTCTTTAAAGAAGATTGGATAGGTTTCCAGTTGTGGCTAAATGGTCCACCATTTGTGACGCATAAAAAATTTGCAATTGACAATCCAATATAGGTGGAGATCAACAAACCTTCTCAGTCATTGTTACACCCAAAGCAGTTATTTTAAAGTAATACATAGTGGTGTATTCTCTGTTTTAAAAGACTCTAAGGTTTGATCTTCAGTCCCTTTTTCCACCTCAGTTAGTCTAACTGTATTTAAGATATAAAGCTATCAATGAGAGAAATAAAGACCCAGAAGAAGAAAGTCTACAGTGCATGATAAACAGAAGGATTGGCATCAGTACAGTTTATTGGCAAATCTGTATCAATAATTTCTTTTGCATAAAATATTTACTTGCATACAATAAACAGGTTATTGTTAATAATGATTTTATTGACATCAAATTTTGCTGAATTTGTGGGGTTTTTTAATCCATGTGCATTATGTACCATAAAATAATTTGTTTTTTAAAGAAACTTCTTTATGGTTATATCTATTTGCCATTGTCCCAAAATGTCACATTTTACCAAACTGTCAGCCTTGGTTCTGCAGTAGCGTTGACTCCTCTCAATCCGAAGCCTATGGGTTCAAGTGCTTTTCCAGGGACTGAAGTATAGCCTGACACTTCAGTGAAGTACCAGTCAGTTTTGCATTGTCAGAGGTGCTAACGTTCAGATGGCACATTCAACTAAATCCTTCATAAGCAGATAAAAGATTCTAATTTCCAGCATCCGCAGTTCTTTTAGGTTTTTTAATGAAAAATTATGTGGCTCATTTGATGCAGGGCAGTGGATCTGCTTGTGTCGCAGTGAATATTTATCCCTTAAACAACGTCCCCCAAGTTGTCTGCTCATTATTTCAGTACTCTTTGTGGAACGTCACAACGTGTTATTTGGCTGCCATCTTTCCAAACTTAGAATAACATCACCGTATTTCAGAAGTTGATAAATACTTGTATAACGTTTAGAGCATCCTTAGATAATGAAAGGTACTGTCATTATATAAATGAAAGTTTTATTTTCCTTCATAATAGCCAATTATTATCAATTTATTTGAAATAATACCCCCTGTTTTATTTCTTGCTGGTATGGTTCTCTCTGCATTCTTTCTTGGCCTAACCATTTACATAATTCTTCACCAGGTTCTCACCTTGACTCTTGCGTATTTCAACACAATAGTTGGTAGATGTGAGTTGAATGATGCTAGCATTTTCTCTTTCACAGATCACCATCTTAGGGCAAGAAAGAGAAATAATTAAACAAGTTGGAGAAATAATTAAACAAGTTGGAGAAATAATTAAGCAAGTTGGAGAAATAATTAAAGTCGAAGAGTGTCATGCTGGCAAAGCATAGCCGGTCAGACAGCATCCGAGGAGCAGGAGAGTTGATGTTTTGAGCATAAATCCTTCATCAAAAGAGCTTTCCTGATGATGAGCTTATGCTTGAAACATCAACTCACCTGCTCCTCGGATGCTGCCTGACTGGCTGTGCTTTTCAAGCACCACACTCTTCCACTCTGATTTCCAGCATCTGTAGTCCTCCCTTTCTCCTGGAGAAATAATGAAGCAAGTTGTCCTTGTCATCACACACACATACACACACACACACACACACGTGCACAGACAAATTAAGCCCCTTAAATGGTCAATTAATAGCTATTGAAAGGATTCAACTCACCACCTTCCTGATTACCTGTCTTCCCAATAGAAAAGGTATGTGGCTGGATTCCCCACTGGAACTCTGGATGACCTGTCTACTAGGTTACAGTCTCGGGTTCCAATTTGCCTCCATCTACTTTGACTTCCATCCCACTGTCGCCTGACAAAGTAGGGGGAAAAAAGTTACCTTCTCACCACTAAATTGCCCAAAGAGTATGCTTCAACCATCCTGTCTTCAGGGCCCAGAAACTGCCGGCCTCCAATTAGCTGGCAGCTCTAGTGACCAAAGACACGAGCATCGGGGTCTGTGATAGACTGAGAGACGTGACTGAGATTTGCCTGTTAACTATTAATGAGTTGATTGGGCAGGATAGATAAAGTTATTTTGGTGCTGGGAGTGTTGTGTTAGTGGGTACCTAACCCATCTGTCCGACATTTATTCTCAAGGATGGAAAATTCTATTTTGTTATTTTTATATGTTGACTAATCATACTTTGAGATTTTAATCTTAAGTAAGTATGATGCAAATCCTGGTTTACTACCAAATGTGATCAAGGTTTATAATCTAATTTTCTGACTCCAATGGCATGACTCCAGACATCGTCACGTAAACTGCTGGCCATTGTCACTCCCATATCAACATGATTTTCAAGAAATCTGAATAACAATGATATCAGCTTTGATGCCATTAGAAACATTACATAGAATGTCATTAATATGCAACTCGCCTGGAAGGAGGTATGAAAGCTCGCTGGCTAATGACCAGAGTACATGAACAGCCTAGAGCAGTGGAGTGTGCTTCATTCTCTGATCTGGACAAATTTATACAGAGGTTTTAATTCCATAATTCTGCAAAAAGAAGCAGCTTAGACATTCTTGAGCATGACAGCAATTAGGATACACCTAAAAATGCACAAGTTTCTGTAACAGTTTTGAATGCAGTGGTTTTTCTCCAAAGTGAGGTTGATCTTTCCACCCAGCAGCAATACTGAGTAGACCCACATTTTTAAAAATCCAGCACAAGATCAAAGGTCAATAGCGAAAACACTTCAGATGAAAAGAGCCTTTGAATCAGAATTGCAAATGTTAATGATTTTTCTTCCTGCTGATGGAGTTAAATATGAACAAACCAAAATCAATTGCATTGTAATTATAAATAGATTCCCGAAATGTTTCTACACATGACTGTAACAAATTGTTACAACTATGAAGTCTTTTCTAACACTTTGAAGTTCCTTTGGCTTGTTTTAACCATGATTTCCTTTGCCCAGAAGCTAGTTTATTCAGGCTTCAGTGTTCTGCATGAATGAAGCCTTGAAAGCCCTACAAAACATGGCTTTACTGTATCTCTAACATTCAAACAATTATTCTAAAGTCGTGACAATTTCTTGTAGTTAAACAGGTAGTCAGAATATTGGCCTAAATACTAAATCTAAGTTGTTTCAGTAAGCTTGCTTCTTCTCTCAAAAAATGCCAGACTGAGAGCTGCAGTTGACAATTGACTTTTCCATTGATTGATTGTACCTTATCCAAGTGTGTATTTGTCTTTTAGGAACCACTTGAAACTTTGACAACAGTGAAATGATTTATTCCAGGAATATCTTTCATAATCTACAGGTGTATTTTTCTTATACTGTTCATGATTTAAACGGTAGTTATTCTTTGGTGTACAATTTGGTATTTATACTCAAAGTTGGAGCATATTTTCCAAACCATTGTGGTTAAACAAAGCATGTCATTTTATTGATGATACATCAAGTTCATTTTACAGATGGTGTTTTCTATGTCATTAACACGCAGCAGAGATTCATTAAAGACCAACCTTATTTTAACCTAAGTTATTTACTTACTTAACAGTTTCCTTGTGAGATTGCACAGGTTAGCTTTGCATATGTGAGATAGCAATAGATAAGAACTGTATTATTCAAAAGTGAGATTTTTCCTGATAGAAATACATATTCCACTCTGTTTTGTAATGAGTTGAGACAAAAATTTGTTTAACATCTGATTTTTGTAATTGGTATGGGGGAAGGAAGACAATCCCTGAAACTTCCCGCTCCAAACTTAATTGGGACATATGCAAGCGTCCCCACTCAGCTCCACACCTCACCCCAGCTTTCAAAATCACCTTGGGGGTGGACATTAACTTCTATCCAGTATTTCAGGTTGATGGACTTCGAACAGAACTGGGGCAAGGTCGTAATGTGATATGTTTTAAACAAGTGCACAGGGAAAGTCAGGAGAAAGAAAAGACATGGGGCCTGTGATAGTATGGAAAACCGGAGAGATTAAATTACAAGAGATTTAATGGTTCAAGGCTTTGTTCCTGAACATTCCACTGCTGACCACTTGATATGGCACACCTTCTCCAAAAGAATTGCTGCTGGATCCTCACTAACATTTCATCCAGCCTGTGAGATGACTGTTGCTTGGATTAAGTTCCAGCCATGAACACTGTTTCCCCATTTGCAGATCTTGCCTGACCTGCTGAATATTTTGAGCACTTTCTTTTAATAATTCACCTTTCCAACATCTGCAGTATTTTACTTTTGAATGAGAAAAAATGCATTATAAGGTAGACATTTGCTGGGAGGCCATGTTTGAAACCCAGGATCTAGGTATTGCATAGCACGGCTCCCCACTCCCAACTTATATTTGGTGTGTTTTTGCATCCAAGGACATGACAGGTCACTGCAGTATGAATCTATATCCAAACTTATTTTGCAAAGTATGGTGAAAAAATGTTTGCAGCTGTTTCCTTTTAGTAATTTAACAAATTAACAATCAATATATTTTGTCCACTTTGCATAAAATGAATTTCACATTAGAGCATTACTTTAATCTGCAAAACCTTTTGTTTTCAGAGGGATGAAAGCATTTTGTTTAATTATTCCCTATTATCATCCATCATTCTTTGTTCCCCTTCTGTTTCTAGGAACCAATGTTAATGAAGCCAAGCGCATCCTGGTTGAGAGTGGTCTGCCAATCACTTCTGCCAGCAATCTGGAAGATGCAGCTCAGAAGGCAGTTGCCAGCATGGTCCCAAAATAGCAGAATGAAGAACATTTTCCATAACTATCTTTCTTTATACTGTATCCCCAATCACTAATCTTAGAATTATGAATTTTCTATTTGTATTTCACACAATGATTGAACAAACATAGATAATTTTCAATACATACACGGAGTCTTCAGGGATGGATTTATAGAAAAATTTTGTACATTTTACAAAAATGTGGAATTATTTGCTTATTCCAGAAAGTCCTTGCCTGCTAGTATCATTTATTAATGTGAAAATTTTGCTAAAAACTTTTTTAAGGACCTTGAAGCCTGAATATTCTAATGGTACAAAATATTTCTTGAACATCTTTGTAATCTTCATTTATTGCAAGAAGGAGCTTAACCTTTGCCTTAATCTTCAAATTGATTGAAACAGCACCATTGCTTGTCCAGACACAGACCTAATCACATTGGTGCTGTCTTAAAAGCCTTAACCTTCAATGTTGCCAAGGAAGTCAACTTCAACTTGCAGCCAGCTTAGTCTGGGCATGCACAGAACGTAGTAGGTGAACACATTTATTATTCTCGTAGATAAATAATCTTTCTTAACTCACATTTTTAATAATTCCTTTTCTGTTTCTCCAGTTATTTTCTTTTCATAAGACTGACTTTTGTCACACGAGAACGTGACTGCCCAAACTTGTTGTTTCATACTTTTATGACCTTTTCATGTTTACGATGCTTTAGACAATTGTGAAACCAAGGATATCAGTGCAAGCAATTAATATAAATTGTTCCTGTGGCTACCTTTTATAGCATCAAATGTCTTCCGAACATGAATAAAATACTTTCAATGATATGGATGTGTTTAAAAAATAATTCTCAAACGAAAGCATAGTACGACATGTGAATGCTTCAGTACTCCTTCCTTAAAGCTCCCTCATATTTTGAGTTTCATGTTGTGATCAAATGATGTTTAGTAGTTAAAAAAACATCTGCCTTGTTGCCTCTTGTGTTCGTTGGGAAAAACAAACAAGATCTGTCTACATATCTGCCATCTGTTGTCATCAAAAAGGATTAAGTTTTTCAATTTGCTGTTTCTCTCGTTCTCTGTTGAAGGTGGTGAGATTTGAAATGTATTACAGATAGCAGTATGACATGGCATATGTTATGATGTGAAGGAGCCAGTGTAAGACTGAGGTGGACAAAATTAAAAATCAGAGCTGAAAAATGTGTTGCTGGAAAAGCGCAGCAGGTCAGGCAGCATCAAAGGAGCAGGAGAATCGACATTTCAGGCATAAGCCCTTCTTCAGGAAAATTAAAAATCACACAACATCAGGTTATAGTCCAACAGGTTTATTTGGAAGCGCTGCTCTTTCACCAGGTGGTTGTGGAATATAAAATCATAAGACACAAAATTTATAGCAAAAGATTACAGTGCCATGCAAATGAAATGATATATTACATAGAACATAGAAGAATACAGCGCAGTACAGGCCCTTTGGCCCTCGATGTTGCGCCAATCCAAGCCCACCTAACCTACACTAGCCCACTATCCTCCATATGCCTATCCAATGCCTGCTTAAATGCCCATAAAGAGGGAGAGTCCACCACTGCTACTGGCAGGGCATTCCATGAACTCACGACTCGCTGAGTAAAGAACCTACCCCTAACATCTGTCCTATACCTACCACCCCTTAATTTAAAGCTATGCCCCCTCGTAATAGCTGACTCCATATGTGGAAAAAGGTTCTCACGGTCAACCCTATCTAAACCCCTAATCATCTTGTACACCTCTATCAAGTCACCCCTAAATCTGCTTTTCTCCAATGAAAACAACCCCAAGTGCCTCAGCCTTTCCTCATACGATCTTCCTACCATACCAGGCAACATCTTGGTAAACCTCTTCTGCACCCGTTACAGTGCCTCCACATCCTTCCTATAGTATGACCAAAACTGCACACAATACTCCAGATGCGGCCACACCAGAGTCTTATTGAACAAACCTGGATTGTTAAGTCTTTCATCTTTTAGAATGGGTTGCAGGTTTTGGTTCATTAATATGCAAATTCCAGCACTTCTTTTAAGTCACTTTCTCGAGATAACTTAAGGTTTTATAACAGAAGGTGACATCTCAACTCAGACAATGCATTAAAGGTGTGAGGTCAGAGTCTGTATTTCAATCTTGAGTCAGACTGGTTTTATTTGCCTGGGGGTTATATATGTGTGTATATGAGAGCGAGCTTGTGTATGAGAGGGTTTGCGTGAGAGTGTGAATATGTAAGAGTGTGTGTAAGTGAGAGTGAGTGCATAGTGTGACATGAAGCCAAGGTCCCGGTTGAGGCCCTCCTCATGGGTGCCAAACTTGGCTGTCAGCCTCTGCTTGACCACTTTGCATTGTTGCCTGTCCTGAAGTCTGCTTTGGAGGACGGTCACCCAAAGATCCAAGGCTGAATGTCCCTGACCACTGAAGTGTTCCCCAACTGGGAGGAAATACCCCTGTCTGGTGATTGTTGTGCAGTGTCCATTCATCCGTTGTCTTGGTTTGCTTAGTCTCACCAATGTACCATGCCACAGGACATCCTTGCCTGCAGCATTTCAGATAGCCAACTTTGGCCAACATTGCTTCCAAATAAACCTGTTGGACTATAACCTGGTGTTGTGTGATTTTTAATTATGGCATATGTTAACACCAGAAAACAGCTTGACAACATTTTGCCTCAAACATTACTATTTTGTATATATGTTAGCTCACTGAGCTGGAAGATTTGTTTCCAGACGTTTTGTCACCGTGACTAGGTAACATCATCAGTGAGAGTCTCCGGTGAAGTGAGCTGACTTACCTACTTATCATCAACCTGAGCTACAAACCTGCTCGAAAATTGCTCACATTACTATTTTGTTTGCAGTGGTATGGATTTCTGTAGTGAACTTAATTTGACCAAAGCTACTAGCAGAGATGGAGGGATAAGTAGACTAAGCCTGAATGAATGAATTAGTGTTAGCTTTATTGTCACATGTACTCAAATGAGTGTAATGAAAAGTTTACAGTCACTGCATGACAGCACCATTGTAGGTACAAAGGTACCCAGGTACAGATACTTAAGATCAAATTCTTAGGAAACAAAAAAAAGTTAAAACAGTAAAAAAAAGTCCAGCACTATAGTTCATAGGAATCAATTTGTTAAATAAAGAAATTAAAAGGTTCAAACTTCTGTCTGACATTGATATGCACAGAAGGAAGTCATTTGATTCATTGTGTTTCTACAGGCTTGTTGGCAATGAATCCTGTTCTGCTGTTTTCCTGGAGCCCTGTGCATTTTTATTGACAATATCATCATTATCAGCTTTCTTATTGAAAGATGTAAGATTCTTAGGGAGCTTGACAAGATAGTGCTAAGAGAATGCTAAACCCATGGGATGCAGTTTTAAAGTTAGAAGTCTCCAATTTAGGAATGGGATCTGGAGGTTTTTTTTGAAGGTCATTACTTTGTAGAGCTCTCTCTGCCAGAGAGCAGTGGATGCCCGGTCATTTGATACATTACATAGACTTTTAGATAGAATAACTAGATAACCAAGGGTTGTGTTGGCAAACAGAAAGGAGAGCTGAAACCATAGATTGATCACGATTGTGTTGAACGATGGAGCAGGTTCAAGGGCCTGAATAGTCCATGTTTGCACCTAATTTGTATGTTAATTTGTGGCCATCATTTTGACTAGAAGAGCTCTTGCCCCTTAGAAATACAGACTGGTTCCATTTTATGAATTTGATTTTGATGATCTCTTACTGTTTTGCTCAATTTTCTCTGGCAATCTCTGTCTTAGCATGTTGAAATGACATATACACCTATGTGAGATCTTATACTATTCTTCCTTTCGAACACAACATTAAGCTATATTGTGAGCACTTTTGGATGTACAAGACCAGAGTCAATAAAGCACAGACGTTTCAGAGGTTGGAATGTTAAAATGTGTTACATAAATCAGGAGAGAGGGGTTTTGAATAGGAGGGTGAGAATATTACATTTGATCTTGTGTATGTCTGAAAGATACTGTATACTTATGGCAGAGAACTGGGTATGAGATAAAGTAGAGTTTTGAACAAACCTTTTCAAAAATGTCTTCATGGGATGCCGGCTTCATTGGCTAGGTCAATAATGATTGCCTATCCCTATTTGCCCAGTGGGCAGATGAGAGTCAGTCATTTTGTTATGGATTTAGCCAGAACAGGTAAGGACATAGATTTCCTTGCCTAAAGGACATTTGTGAGACAGTTGGGGTTTTATATGAATCAACAATGATAATTACATGGTTGCCATTGGCTAGTTTTTTTTTTACTACAAATCTTTACTAAATTTCACTGTCTGTCACAGCTGAGCTTCAAACCGGTACCATGAAAACCTTAGCCTGTAGTTCTGAATCCTTACTCCAGCGACATGACCACGACACCATTATGTGATGAGTCATGAATGAGTTCTTCAATTGGTAAAGTAAAATTGGACTAACGTTGGAGATGTGCTCTGACGAAGGATCATTGGACCCGAAATGTTAACACTGATGCTGTCAGATGATGAGTTTCTCCAGCAATTTCTGATTTAGTTATTGAAGATGCTTTGCTTGCCTCGGAAAATAACAATGCAGTTATCAATGAGGCAAATGGAATGCTGTCTTGACCTTGCAGGTTGACAAAAGTTGGGTTTAGATTGTATAATGCACTGGTCAGAGCACATAGTTGTGCTCAATTCTGGTTATTATGGTATTCAAGATGTGTTGGACCATGATTCTTATTCCAAGGATAAGGGAAACAAGTTAAAAGACTAGAAAACAGGGTTCAAGTGAAATAATAAACAATTGCAACAAATAATAAAACTGTGTTGAAATGTAGATCTGCAGTGCTATTTTAAATGAAGCTCTGACTTTAAGTCAATACATGATTCAGTCAAGTGAAACATAAAAGAAGGAACTTTCATTTCTATAGTACCTTTAAAATCTGGAAATGCTGAAATGATAAAGACATTTGAAAAGATTTAAGTATTCACTCATTTTCTCAAGAAATCACATCTCGTTGTCAACCACTGTCAAAGCATTCCTTGCATTAAAAGAATGTTTAGCTTAAAAGTACTGTTCACAAAAATTTGAGGAGGCACTTATCTATATTCTAACACCATATAGATAGGAGCCTCACAGGAGGCTCCCAAGCATTGAGCATGTCACCTAGACAGGGGACGAAACATCTGCAACAAAAATTCCCAGCTCAGCGAACAGAACCACAATACCATATCATATTTTTATCCAGATGGCGGAATTTTAGTTCATTAAAAGTATGGAATTGACTGTGAAACTGTTGTCAATTGTCAAAAAAACCACCTAGGTTCACTAATGTTCTTTAGAGAAGGAAGCTGTCATCCTTATCAAGTCTGGCCCACTGGGCAATTAGAATTTGCCAATAAATGCTGGTCTAGCCAGTGATGCTCTAGGTCCTATGCATGAATAACAACAAAATATGACCTGTTCTGAAGTTTGCCTGACAGCAATCCTAACATGGTTTGATTGCTAGATATTAAATAGACTGAGAGGAAGGTGCAAGATGGGAGATGATGGCAGCAACCTGTATTAAAATGAATAAACTGTGAGTCTCCAAATACCTAGAAGAGAAAGATGTGTAGGGTTGTTCTTTAAATATCCATTTGTTTCTAAAATTACAGGGTGTTTGGGTCTTGAGCATAGCTAATCAGCATTTCTAACTGGATATAGGACTCATAAGATTCAAACTGTCTTGCAGATGACTTCGAGAGGGGAAAGGTGTTGAGGAAAAACTTTGAAACTTAGACGCAGGTAGTAGCAAGGATCTGGGAGGGAGAAAAAGAAAGCAATTGATGCTGTGTTTTACATGCAGATGGAAGCTTGAAATGAAACTGAAAAGAGAATTCATAAGTTAAAATAAGCTGGAAGGTTCACCAAACCTATTTGAGAGGAATAATCTTCGGGGGGGAAACTGCGTTGTGAAAAACAATTCTCCAATTAAAGGTTCACGGTTAAGAAAGGAAAAGGAATGAAATAAACCCTTGCAAGTGAAGAATCACCTTGGAATGTTTCTAAGAGATGGAATGTTGACTTAAAGAGCAGTGTACAGTCTATGAAGTGTGTGTTTTCATTTTGCAAAAGAAAAAGAGGTATGTTCTGTTTTATGGTTTATAGTATAAGTAGCATGTAAAGAGTTCAGTCAATGATATTAGATTAGATTAGATTACTTACAGTGTGGAAACAGGCCCTTCGGCCCAACAAGTCCACACCGCCCCGCCGAAGCGCAACCCACCCATACCCCTACATTTACCCCTTACCTAACACTACGGGCAATTTAGCATGGCCAATTCACCTGACCTGCACATCTTTGGACTGTGGGAGGAAACCGGAGCACTCGGAGGAAACCCACGCAGACACGGGGAGAACGTGCAAACTCCACACAGTCAGTCGCCTGAGGCGGGAATTGAACCCGGGTCTCAGGCGCTGTGAGGCAGCAGTGCTAACCACTGTGCCACCGTGCCACCCACATATTTAGTCTTTGTTACAATAAAAGTCTTATCAACTGGAAATTCTTTTATTTTAAAATTGGTATCAATTTCTGTGAGGATTACCACAATGCCACTGCCTAAAATGAATTAATTTTCTTGTGCACCAACAATCACTTTCCAATATATTTCTTTACTGAAGTGATTTAAATATTTTGAAATCTAACTAAAATATGTTTCTGTGGATGTCTTTGTGGTCAGAAAGATGTGCAATATTTTAACAAATTGCATTTTGTACCTGTGCAAATCCTCCCAAAGATTTATATTTGATAAACATTATTAATATTAACAATCATTTTAGGCCTTGAAGAAATACCAGTTACTGCAGCAGAAAAATGTGGAAAGTTAGTACATGCATCATTTATTGTACACAGATAACAACTTCAGTGCGAATGCCAACCACTATTTTTCCAAAAATGTACTTATTTCAGCACTTTATTTCTGGCATCTATTTGAATTTTTCTTTGCTTTTGACAACATCCATAAACTAGACCTGTTTATGTTTAATCAACACACATTTAAAAGCCAAAAGAAGTGTTACATTTATTTTCATTCAGTGTTTTACCATTTATACAATTTATTCAGTAATTTATTCTGTAATCCAAGATGGTGCCAGAATGTGGCAACATTATTTGCTTTTCACTGTACCTAGGTACAAGTGACAATATATAAAATAAATATTGTGTTGCATCATGGGGATTGGCTGGAAACCACATGTACACTTTATTGCTCATCTTTTTTATTAACTGCTTATATATATTCTGCCTGTCACACTGACCATATCATATCAGACATCATTCTCTGTTTAAAAGATTGGGTAAATATTTGGCACGACATTTTGAAATACTTGCCAATTCATGCCAAAATTGTGTGGCTTCTGCTAAGCTTCCATAAGTGAGAGGGGTCTATGAAGATGGTTTCATTATTGGCTGATGACTATATTATGGTAATTATACCAGTTGAGGAAGAAGTATTATTTTACATTGATATCACAGAATCAGTAGATGGATATTTCTGTGAAGTTGAAGTTGGAAGGGCGTAAAGATTAAGCAAGATTTTACTTCACTGAATTGCAATATTGTTTTGAAATTCTGAATGCTATGTATTAATTTGCTTCTCTAATACCTTCTGGAAAAATATAAACATAAGCAATAATTTTTCATTTTTATTCAAAAATGGAGACCCTGCAGAATTATACATTATTACTGTTAAATACTCAAGCTATTACAAAAATTACTTCATTTTACAAATCTGGCTTCAGGAAGGAAGTTACTATCTTTTACCAAAATGAGTAAAAGTAACTACTTATGCCACAGTTTCTGAAGTTCCCCTATGTCCTCATCCTGCAAAGTGTTGGCTGCTTATTGTGTTTTTGTGAGAATCCTAATCCTATGTGCTCGAGCACAACTCCAAGATACCTAGCAATATTGACCACTAAACATGGTCCCATTAACTGAAATATCATAGTGTTGTCATGTAAAATGCACCAATGCATTATGTTGTGGTGTAGTGTTGTGGTTTTCTGTTTTTCACAACTAGTCTCAAATGTCCAGTTATGCTGTTGAGGGAAACAGACTGGAAGTAAAGGAACTGATGTTCATGAGTTAGTGCAACTAACGGGGAGTCTTAGCTGCTAAGTTTGCATTTTAGAATGCCATGCTACACATCTAAAGTTTTCCTGACTATTTGAACTATCCGAATCTGAGTTACTCTCCAAATTCTCTTCCAAAGGGCTATTGTTGTCCTGCTATATTTGGTGGCTGCATACACAATTATACTAGTAAAGATCTACCTGAAGTTTTCTTGACTTCTGCCTCAAGTATTCTGTATTGTACAGATGGAAGCATAAATGGAAAACAATTGATTCTAAAGGAATAGTTGCTTGGTGGTACAGAAGTTGAATATACGACTGTTGAAAGAGACATATGATGACATTTTTTCATCTTGCATTGATGCAAAATGCCTCATTCCAGAGGTTAAAGATCACACACCAAATTATAGTCCAACAGGTTTATTTGGGAGCACTAGCTTTTGGAGCACTGTCCCTTCAGGTGGTTGTGGAGTATAAGATCATAAGACACAGAATTTATAGCAAAAGTTTACAGTGTGATGTAACTGAAATTATACATTGAAAAGACCTGGATTGTTTGTTAAGTCTCTCATCTTTTCGAATGAACATGTTGGTTTCAGTTCTTTCATATGTGAATCGCAAAACTTTTTAAAAGTTACATTCTCAAGGGATTGGTGTCATGTAAGCCCAGATAATGTATTGAAGGTACGAGGTGCCCTGTGTGAAACTGTCTGTGCCATAAACGTTCAGACTTATTCTAATCTTAAAAAATGGATTTACAGAATCTTACATGGTTTCATGCAGTTTTTGAGCAAAATAAAATATAATTCTGCAAGTAGAAATTCACCCCATAAACTAATATGCGTGTGTGTGTGTGTGGGGATCATTATAAGTGTAGATGAGAGAGTGTGTGTATGTGTGAGAGTGTAAGGAGGTATAAGTCTGAGAAGATGTGTGAGAGAGTATGGAGTGTATGAGAGAGAGCTTGTGTATGAGAGAGGGTCTGCATGAGTGTATGGGTCTGTGGGAGTGTGTGTGTGTGTCTGTAGGAGTGTCTGTGTGTGTGCACATGCGTCTATGAGTGTGTGTGTGTGTGTGTCTGTGGTACAGTGGGGTCAGCTGTACTGTGACATGAACCCAAAGTCCAGGTTGAGGCCATCCCTTGGCTATCAGCCTCTGCTCGGCCACGTTGGTTTGTTGCATGTCCCGAAGTACACCTTGGAGGACGATCACCTGAAGGTCCGAGGTCAAATGTCCCAGACCGCTGAAGTGTTCACCGACTAGGAGGGAACACTCCTGTCTGTTGATTGTTGTGCGGAGTCCATTCATCTGTTGCTGTAGCCTCTGCTCGGTCTCACCAGTGTATCATGCCTCAGGGCATCCTTGCCTGCATGTATGAGATAGATAACATTGGCTAAGTCGGGTGAGTACCTGCCACATACACGATGGGAGTTGTCCCCATGTGTAATGGTGGTATCTGTGTCGACACTCTGAAATGTATTACAGCTTCTACTGTGACAAGGTTGTATGGTGTTGTCTTGAAAACCGGGCAGTTCCCTACAAACTGATCTATTTGAGGTTTGGTGGTTGTTTAAAGGCAAGAAGTGAAGGTGTGGGGAAGGTCTTGGCGAGATGCTCGTCCTTGTTGAAAGTGTGTTGCAGGCTGCGAAAAACATAGCGTAGTTTTTCGGCTCCTGGGACGTACTGGACAAGGAAGGGTTGCAGCTCATGTCTGTCTCCTGAGGAGGTCATTACGGTTTCTCGCTGTGGGATATTGGAACTGGCAGTCAATGAGATGAATATTCCCTGTTCTTATGAGGGAATCCTTGAGTACATCTAGGTACCTGTCACGTTCCTCCTCATCTGAACAGATCCTGTGTATGTGTAGGGCTTGCCCATATTGGATGGCTGTTTTAATATGTTTCAGAT
Organism: Chiloscyllium plagiosum; assembly: GCF_037043375.1. Classification (NCBI taxonomy): domain Eukaryota; kingdom Metazoa; phylum Chordata; class Chondrichthyes; order Orectolobiformes; family Hemiscylliidae; genus Chiloscyllium; species Chiloscyllium plagiosum. Next base: position 48,941,590 of record NW_028270152.1, on the reverse strand, counting down.
GGAAGCTGGAGAAGTGTAGCATTGAGGTTATCTGTGGGTTTGCAGTAGAGTGAGGTGCTGAGGTGCCCATCCTTGATGGAGATGCACGAGACAGATAGTAGGGAGTAGTTATTGGTGATTTTGGTAGTGGGCAGTGAGGAACCTATAAGTTGGTGTTGTGTGATTTTTAAATTTATACACCCCAGTCCAACACCAGCATCTCTATATCATTTCAGAGGAAGCAACAATTTATAGTGCATGAGGTGAAGGATTTTAATTGACTAGCAAGTGGATTCTGATTGGTCAAGATTTAACTATGGAAAATGTTGTTCAACAAACTTTTATTTACAGTTAAAAACAAGTCAACTCTGCAGATTAGATTAGATTCCCTACAGTATGGAAACAGGCCCTTCAGCCCAACAAGTCCACACCGACCCTCTGAAGATTAACCCACCCAGACCCATTCCCCGACACTATATTTATCCCTGACTAATGCACCTAACATTATGTTAATAACAATAGACTCATTCCCCTGTATTTATCCCTGACTAACGTAACTAACATTATGGGAAATTTAGCATAGCCAGTTCACCTAGCCAGCACATCTTTGGGTCGTGGGACCTGGGGGAAACCCACGCAAACACGGGGAGAATGTGCAAACTCCACACAGACAATCGCCAAAGGTGGAAATCGAACCCAGTCCCTTGGTACTGTGAGGTAGCAATGCTAACCACTATGCCACCCCATGGGCAGAGAGTAGCTTTTAGAAACTTCACATCCAGGCATTATACTTTTTAAAAATTAAATGAAAGTTTGGAGACAACTGATCTCTGATCAGCACTCTCATTGTCACTATCACAACATAACTCCTCCACAAGCCATCACAATTATATATAAGTACCCAGTTAGACCATCATGGTGACCAATTTGCCTGACTGACTGCTTTTCAGGACAAAAACAATTCACATCAGATTTCATTATTAACAGAAACTAACTCTTCTCTAGCATACAAGTTTAATAAATGGGGAAAGAGAAGGATCACGGATCTACTTGAAACTTAAACTATATTCCTTTAAAAACCCAAATGAAACATACACAATTGTGATACACAAAAAACAGACTGTTTGACACAAATATCATGAGTGAAAAAATATAGGCAATGAGTGAAAGTCCAAAGATCTAAAAGGTGGTGTTGCCTTTGCTTTGGACACTTTAAGGAGTTTATATATTACAAATACTTTATCCAAGACCTCTTGTCTATGACGCACATAAAGGGGCTTAGAATTCAATACTTAAATCTTCCCAAGTAAATACACCATGTCAGCATTTCCCAAATTCCCATGATATTTACTCTTCCAGTTCTATTCATCTGAGAAAGTATATTTCCCACGATGTATTGATGCTGGGCTATCAGAATCTCCCTCCTCTCCTGGCTCTCTGCCATAAAGTTGGGTCTTGGATTTCTCTGGTGATCTCTCTGTCCAGGTGATTGGTGTTGCACTGATGAGTTAGATTGAGTCTCTGCTGGGGGTGTGGCTCCCAGGTGTTTTATTTTTATCCCCTTGCCCCAGATCTTCCTGTAACCTTTGGCCAGAGGTGTCATGAACGGTCTTCAAAAGCATCCAATAGGGCCACGCCAACACCCTTCACTGTCGCCCTGCCAGGCCTGTGTAAAGTGCACATCCTCAGGTACTGGCTGGAAGTTAAGGTGCCATAAAGTCTGATCGATACTTCTCCAACACATAATCCTCAGGCGGTCCGAAACTGAAGGAGTTGACCCCGACTGAGTGTTGCAGACTGGCACATTCCAAGGTCCAGGACCACGTGTTGAGGGACGCGCTGAAGCTTGGGGCAGCTGCCGCCAAGGCACGGTGGGGAAAGACCACCGTGTAACGTCTGCCTGCCTAAGCACAGGGGTCTGACGCAGTAAGGGGGCTCCGCTGTCCCCCCTGCTAAATATGTGGATAGTAATCATACAGACCTGTATATATGAATGATTACTCTATCTCTGTATGCCAAGAAATGGAATGTTTACGTATGTATGGCATGACCAATTGTACAGATCATCAAAATATTTTATGAATAAAGTATATTTTTGAAATTAAAAAAATCCTCAGGCTGGTTGTACCTGGTTTCCCCTGAACCTTTGTGATCTCTTTGACCTTGGTTTCTACTCTTCTCTGTAGCTGGTGGCTGCTGGTTACTTTAGTTTAGCCAATGTTTTGTCAGCTATTTTCTCTGATTGTGGATCAATTTAGAATGTTAAATTTTGGGCCATTCTGGTCATTTGACCACATGGTTAAGTTATCTCTCACAGTTCCTTTTGTTTTTAGTAATGATGACATATAAAGTGACAGTTATTCTTTACTTTAAGTTGATCTGGAGGTCCTAGGCCTCTCCTTGTATTAAAATTATTTCCTTTTGCTTAGTTTTTCTGTCTTTTCACTCACACCAAGAGAAGGTAGAAAGAGATGTTTTCAATTTGCTTGTTCTAGATGTGTTATACACTTACAGATCAGTAATAAACTGCAGTTTAACTCAACTGAGAGTTTATCATCGGGCAGTTTGCTTAAACTCAAGGACACCTAGTGCCACTCTATTTCAAATAACAATCTCACTGCTTCAAAACGTACAGGATTGTAAAGGGGCCTGAACAATGAAAGCAATGTGTCAGAATCACACAAGAAATCAGGCAAGTCCATTTGCACTGTCAGGAGCAATTCATTGCATTTTTTCACTAAATTCCATGCATTGAGGTGAGATTTTTCAAGGAAGAAGGGAGTTATTTCAAAAAGTGGAATTATTGCTTGTTAAAGACTTATTAATTGCACATCTCACCTCATTACTGCCTTGTTCCTCTCACTTCCAGCTGCAGCAGGCTGTCAACACCGACATCAATCCATAACACAACTGTATCAATGATGTGAAGCATCATGCTGGCACTGTTAGATTTAGAACTAGATAAAGACTCAAGCCAACAGATGTAGTGCAAAAGGCATAAAGTTTATCCAACCATGATACTTTATATGCAGTGTGTTGTCACTTCTGTCACCAAAGTGCAGTCAGAGGGTTATTATTTATTTTTCTCCCATTATATTCTCAGTGTTGCTCCAGGTTTTACAGTTGACATAGAGACAGCCTGCGTGGCAGTGGAGCCCTTTGGCTTTCAATGATTGGTCAGTGACCCTGTGGGGTCCTTGTGTCTGGATGGACCAGACATCTTGAGGGTTGTTTTGTCAAGTGAACCCTCCTCAGCTTCAACTTCCAAGGGTCGGAGGAAGACTGGGAGTGTGGAGTTAATAGGCTCAGCACCTCTGGATTATCCTAAGAGGAGACTTCTGATGGCCTGTACATGGTTTTGCCTCTGGCTGGGTGCCCTGTCCCCTTGAGGAAAGGGCACCCGCAGTGTGCATTAATTTCTTTTACCAATACTGTGTTGTTATCAGTCACCAAGGGCTATGTGAGAACCTTATGGAAAACATTTATGTTTTCTTCTTGACAAGAAATGACTCCTCAAAGTGTACAGCTGAGATTCACTTGCACAATAAATTCAAACATATATTTGATGATTGTATTTCATGGCACGTTAGTGCTTCACCACACTGCATCACATGCCACTCGAGATTACTTCAATCTTCTACAAGAATTTCACCTTTCTCTTTATTAATTGTTTTAAGCTGAAATCAAACAGATAATTAGAAATTAACATTTATTAGAACTAATGAGAAAATAGAAGTTATTAGAACTAATCCATAATGTAATTAGCCATTCTAGTCAAATCTTTTGGCAAACATAGCAATCAGTTAAAGGCTTGTATATGACGTAAACATACCAGTTTACTTCTTCATAGAGTGGGAGTTATCTTAAGACTTGGTTGTGTTAAGACCTCAGTCAAAGTTTCAAAAGTTTAATCATGTTGCTGTTTGAATTTTCTAATAGTTTACTGGGAAAACCAACCCTTAAAATGACTGAAGTGTTGCACCTGATAAAATGATAGTAGAAATCAGTTAAATCATTTTGTTCCAAATTTCAAGCACTTATTTAGGGACTTTATTTTACTTACAATCTTTAGTTTAGATTGAATAAGTTTATCAAATATTAAGTTGCCATCAATTAAAAATTTCAATCCATATTAACCCTACCAGCAGAGTGAATCACAATGCAGTCAGAAGGAGCAGTTCTGTACTGACCAACGTATTTAATGATATTGTAAAGTGTTTCTTTTTAATTCTTTTTCAGCATGCTGCTATGCATTCTTACTCAGTATGGGAATAATGGTAAAGTGTTATTTCAGATTTATGTTTATTTTCTAATGATAAGGATAATAAGAATAAAAAGTTTAATTTTAATCATATGGCTCAGTGTCAATTTCAGAAAGTTTTGTGGAGTCTGTCTGTCTGTCTGTCTGTCTCTCTCTCTCTGTTATTGAGTTATCTCACAAAATCTTCCACAACTCACCTTATTGCATATGTTCATGTTATCGAATGATCACCAATGGTGAAAGAACTTGCCACTGCCAGGATCTTCTGGGATTCCTGGTGCTGGCACGAGATGTAAATTGCAGTTGTGCACCAGGTTAAGTATTGTCAATGAGTAGCTGGTCTTCACTGTTTGAAGAATTTCTGCAGAAATGGATGACAAAGAAAAAGTAGCACCCTGCTTCATTGATAGGGAACAGAAGGTCGTGATGAATCAGGTACTGGAGAAAAGAGTGTTCTTCCTTCCTCAGGATCACCACACAAAACTATAAAAACCAGACTCTGACAGTCTGGTTGAAAGTTTCCACCCAAGTCAATGTGATGTGTGTAATCTGGAGGAATATCCAGCAGGAAGAAGGTAATGATTTTTTTGTACTTCTCGTGGGTTAGTGCCACCATTGTCTCTGATAACTTTCACTCACTCTCAGTCTGCTACTGCACACTCCTGCCACCAAAGCTCATGATCCATCACTCTGACTGTGACATTGTACTGGCATCATTCCTCAGTCACTCTTCCCTATAAATGCAAGAGCAGATTAGGCCATTCAGCTCAAGTCTGCTCCCCCATTCAATGAGATCTTAGTTGATCTGATAATCCCCAATTCCACTAGCCTGCCTTTTCTGCAGAACATTTGATTTATAGTCTTGAGGTGTCTAGTTGACGTGGACGAGTTGGACTGAAGTGTCTGTTTCCATGCTGTACATCTCTATGACGGCTTTATAACCCTTAATTCCCTCACTGATTAAAAACCTGTTTATCTCAGCATTTACTAGGCTGATCCTATTAATTACTATACCTATTAATCCAGCATCTACAGCCCTAATGCTAAAGAATTCCACCAATTCACTACACTCCAAGAGTTGACTAGCATTGACTTCCATTGCTTTTGCCCAAAACATCGATTTTCCTGCTCCTCGGATGTTGCCTGACCTGCTGTACTTTTCCAGCACTACTCTAATCTTGACTCTAATTTCCAAATCTGCAGTACCCATTTTCACCTAATTGGGCTCCCATAAGGGGAAACAACCTTTCCACATTCAGCCTGTCAAACACCCTAAGCAATAGCAAAAAAAAAAGAAAAGCTGATGCTGGAAATCTGAAAACAGAAATTGCTGGAAAAACTCAGCAGGTCTGGCAGTATGTGTGAGAGAAAGCAAAGTTTATATTTCAGGTCCAGTGGCCCTTCTTTGCAACAACCTGGTTGTGAAGAAAGGGTCAGTGGACCCGAAACGTTAATCCTTCTTTTTCTCTACAGATGCTGCCAGACCTGCTGAGCTTTTCCTGAAATTTCTGTTCTTGTTTGTGACCATAAGAATTAAAGACCTCAATCAGGTATGTTTCAATAAGGTTGCATCTCATCCTTCCAATGAGTACAGGCCCAAACTACTCAATGTCTCCTCATAAGACAATCCTTCCATATCCTGGATCAGCCTAGTAAACTTTCCCTGGAATGCATCCAATGCTGGTGCATCTTCTTTTGGATAAAGTCCCAAAACAGTTCACAGTAATCCAGCTGTGGTCTGACTAATGCCTCTTATAGTTTTAGCAGCACTTCCCTATTTTTGTAATCCATTTCCTTCTGAGGTAAAGGCCAACATTCAATTTGCCTTCCTTATTACCAACTGAACTTGGATACTAACTTTTTGAGATTTATGTCTGAGAACTCCCAAATCCCAATTGTAAATATGCCAATTCAAATTGAAATTACCCTTCAGAATAACCTCACGCTAGTTTGGAAGTGTTCTAATATTGCCTCAAGAAATATAACTAAAAAATGCATTTCCCATAAATGCTGAAAAGATTGAAGGGTCACCACCCACTGCAAGTCCTTCCATCAATGCTCTTCAAATAATAACATACCATTTGATATGGTTACAGACCCACCTTGCTTTCTTTCATATAAACATTAAATGTAACGAGGGTAGAACCATCTATTTGGTTGAATATACAAATATTTGCAAGTAAAATGTTTGAACATAGCAGCAGAAATTAGGCCAGTCAGTCTGGTCTGCTTTTCAATCATGTCGGATAGGTTTCCAACCCCATTCTCCCTGTAACCCTTGATCCCTGGATACTCAAGAATCTATCTATCTCCGTCATAATTATACTCAATGATCTGGCCTCCACAGCCTTCTGTGGCAATGAATTCCACAGATTCACCATTCTCTGGTTAATGAAGTTTCTCATTATCTCTGTTCTAAAAGGTCTTCTCTTCACTCTTAGATTGTGCCCTCAGGTCCTAGTCACTACTACCAATGGAAACATCTTCCCAACATCTACTCTGTCCAGGCCATTCAGTATTCTGTATGTTTCAATTAGATCCCCCCCCCTCTCATCCGTCTAAACTCTATACAGTATAAACCTAGAGTCCTCAAACATTCCTCGTATGTTAAGCTATTCATTCCTGGAACCATTTTTGTGAGCTTCTTCTGAACACACTCTAGGGCCATTACATCTTTCCTGAGAGATGGGGCCCAACACTATGCACAATATTCAAAGCTGTGTCCTCACACAAGTTTCAGCCCTTATATGAGTTATAACTGCAACACAGAACGTCAACATACAAAGGATTTATATATATATATATATATGTAAGTCCTTATGTGTATTCTGACTACATAAATACATTGAGAAATAATTAATCAGATATTGGGTGCAACCAGTGACAACTGTGTTGAACAATAAAAAAAAACTCAGAACCAAATACCACACATAATGACCATAAATTAAATTGGAATGTACTGCAGAATTTGACTACAGTGATTCAAGTTGGCAACTCATCATCATCTTCAGAGCAACTAGGGGTGGGCAATAAATGTTAGTCCAGCGAGCAACACTTTTATCCCATGCATGAATTTTAACAATAAAAGAAACCCACAACAAAAGAGACACCATGCTGTCCCATTAGAGCAGGTACAGGAGAGGTAAAGAACTGAGCACATTATCTGGTGCCTACCAAGCCTTTTATTGTGTGCATTAAAAATGCCAGCCATGAAACGAAGGCCTTTGCCATTTCTGGAAGAGTCAGATAAAGCACTGTTGAATACATTTCTCAAACAATTTCTCAATAAATCCCCATGTTAACATTTCAAAATTCATATGAATGCAAATGCTAACAAAACAGCAATAAAGCAGCACTGCAATATTCAATACATTTTCTTTTGAGTACAATGTATAATTATAAATCATTCAATGAAAATCTGTATTTTTAAAGTACTTTTTAATGTTTTGAAATATTATTTTGTGTACTCACCATCCCAATACCTCATATGAGCTATACCAGCTCACCAACTTTGGTCAGGCAGTAGCAGAAGAAAAGGCTGAAGTTGTTGAGGTGGCTGATGTTGGAGTCCAGGTTGTTCGGCAGCACCAGGATGATGCGGTAAGGCTGCAGCTCAGCATTGGAGACATCACCACCAGGCTCATGGTCAGGGCAGAACTTTGAGACTCAGTGAAGTATTGGAGTTGAGAAGAATCATATATGATTCTTATTGAACCATATATAATTCTGAGCTTATGGGAGCTGTCAGGAAATTGAAGATAAGGCCACAATCAGATCAGTTGTCATCATATTGAATGATGATGGCATCTTGAAGGGCTTTATGATCTACTCTTGTTTCCGTTTTTTATGGTTGTTTGATCTTATAAGTCCATCTACCTCATCTCAGTTATTCAGCATCGCTTTCTGTTTTCTTTTCTCTCATACACTTACCTAATTTCTTTTTGAAAGTATCAAGACCAGTGACTTCAAATATTTCAATGGTACCAAGTTCTGAATTCTAATCGCTCCTTATTTTCCCTATGATGCTTGTAACTAGCTATCGCACACCTGTGGCCTCTTATTTTTGATTTTCGCACAACAGAAAATATTCTCTCCACATCTAACCTATTGAGCACATTGATCATGTTAGAGACCTCAATCAGGTTTCTTTTAAGTACAGTAATAACAGCATGCCTCGTGTCTCATTCTTTTTCTGTGCATCCAAATACTTGAAGAAGTTGAAAACAGTTCAGTTAAAGCCCTTGCTGAATTGGAATTTGAACTTTATCTCTCACTATACTGTAATAAAGTAACTTGGAAAAGGCATGTAATGTTTATAGAGCTTTTTCAAACGTGGAGTGTCATTAACATTTTACAGCTTATTCAACACAAAATATAATAATTTCAAGATATCAGTAGTAACTATATTCTTTAAAGATGATTTCAATTGTGTCCCATTAATACATTTCTGTTATTCTATTTGGATACTTTCTGTGTACATAGCACTGGCTTGAAAAATCAAGTTCAATAACATATGAACGATATAACTATTTTTTTACACAATCTGACATTACTCCACCAAGGTTTGAAATGTAATGCTGCTTTTACTCCGAATGATATTTGCGGAAAGAAAAGAATTCTGTGATGTGAAAATTAGAAAGAATTCTTCTTAAGATCTAGAAGGAGGAACATCTGCATGATTAAGTTAACTTGCTGTTTGCAATATTGCCTGATTTCTGAGAGTATACCTAGTGCGTCAGGGGAGAGGGAACCTGACCAGTAAGTTAACGAGTGAAATGACTGAAGAGGAGTTAGAGACTAAAGCCAGTAAGTCTAAGAGTAACACCCTTCCACCGGACTCTGTCTTCTATGGCCAAACCAATTCTAGCCTAACCTCCGTTGGCAGTAAAATTCTAGAATCCATCATTAAGGATGACATTTCTAAATTCTTGGAAGTGCAGAGTTGGATTAGAACAAGTCAGCATGGATTTAGTAAGGGAAGGTCATGCCTGACAAGCGTGTTAGGATTCTTTGAAGAGGTAACAAATAAGTTAGACCAGGGTAACCCAGTAGATGTCATCTACCTAGAGTTCCAAAAGGCCTTTGATAAGGTGCCTCACGGGAGGCTGCTGAGTTAGGTGAAGGCCCATGATGTTCGAGGTGAGCTACTGGCATGGATTGAGGATTGGCTGTCTGACAGAAGATAGAAAGTTGGGATAAAAGGTTATTTGTTGGAATGCCAGCTAGTGACAAGTGGTGTTCTGCAGGATTCAGTGTTGGGGTCGCAGCTGTTCACTTTATATATTAATGATCTGGATGATGGGTCTGGGGAATTCTGGCGATGTTCGCCGATGATACGAAGTTAGGTGGACAGGCAAGTAGTTTTGTGGAGGTGGAGAGGCTGCAGAAAGATTTATAGAGTTTTGGAGAGTGGTCTAGGAAATGGCTGATGAAATTCAATGTGAGCAAGTGCGCGGTCTTGCACTTTGGAAAAAAGAATACAGGGATGGACTATTTTCTAAACAGTGAGAAAATTCATATCGGTGAAAAAGGATCTGGGAGTACTAGTCCAGCATTGTCTAAAGGTTAACTTACAGGTTGAGTCTGTGGTTAAGAAAGCAAATGTAATGTTGTCATTTATATCAAGAGGGTTAGAATGTAAAAGCAGTGAGGTGCTACTGAGACTTTGTAAAGCTCTGGTTAGGCCCCATTTAGAAAACTGTGTCCAATTTTGGGCCCCACACCTCAGGAAGGACATACTGGCACTGGAGCGTGTCCAATGGAGATTCACACGGATGATCCCTGGAATGGTAGGCCTAACATACGATGAACAGCTGAGCATCCTGAGAATATATTCATTAGAGTTTAGAAGGTTGAGGGGAGATCTAATAGAAACTTACAAGATAATGCATGGCTTAGAAAGGGTGGATGCTGGGAATTTGTTTCCATTAAGCGAGGATACTAGGACCCTTGAGCAGGCCTTAGAATTAGGCAGGGTCAATTTAGAACAGAAATGAGGAGACATTTCTTCACCAGAGAATGGTGAGCCTGTGGAATTCATTGCCACAGCGCGCAGTGGAGACCAGGACGTTAAATGTCTTCAAGGCCAAGATTGATAAATTCTTGATCTCACAAGGAATTAAGGGCTATGGGGAGAGTGTCAAAATGCCCATCAACCATGATGGAATGGCGGAGTGGATTTGATGGGCCGAATGGCCTTACTTCCATGCCCATGTCTTATGATCTTATGGTCTTATATATGGAGTTGGAGGAAGTTTGTGAGGGTCTTAAAGAATACTTTGCATCAGTATACATGAAAGAGAAGGACATGGTGGATGGTGAGTCTCGGGAGTGATATGTAATATTCTAGTTCAGGCAGATATAACAAAGAAGGAGGTGTTAGGTTTTTGAAGACATTGAAGTAGACAATTACCCAAGAACTGATAGGATCTATTGAAAAATACTGAGGGAGGCGAGGGAGGAAGCTGCTGGGCCTTCTTCAAAATCTTTGTATCCTCTATAGTCACAGGAGGGATCCTAGAGAACTGTAGAATAGCTAATGTTGTTCCTTTGTTTAAGAAGGGAAATTACAGCTGGTGAGTCTTACATCAGTGGTGGGGAAATTATTGGAGATTATACTTGTGGCAGGATTTATTCACATTTGGAAAAATATGGACTTATTAGTGATAAGTGTCAAAATTAGAGTGGTGCTGGAAATGCACAGCAGGTCAGGCAGCATCCGAGGAGCAAGAAAATTGATATTGCAGGCAGGAGCCCTTCACCATGATTTTCCTGCTCCTCGGATACTGCCTGACCTGCTGTGCATTTCCAGCACCATTCTAATCTTGACTCTAATCTCCAGTGTCTGTAGTCCTCACTTTTGCCTTATTATTGAAAGGCAGCCTGGCTTTGTGCACTGGAGGTCGTGTCTCACAAATTTGATTGAGTTTTTTGAGGAAGTGACAAAGGTTATTGATCAGAGCAGGGAGGTGGATGTTGTCTACATGGACTTTAGCAAGGCTCATACAGGAGATAGCCATGATGTGGAGCTCCGGCGTTGAACTGGGGTGGACAAAGTCAGAAGTCAGACGACACCATGTTATGGTCCAACAGGTTTTTTTTTAAATCATAAGCTTTCAGAATTTTCAGACCCTGACAAAGGAGTAGCACCTCGAAAGTTTGTGATTATAAATAAACCTTTTGGACTATAACCTGGTGTCATGTGACTTATGACTTCATACAGAAGGTGAAATCACATGGGATCCCTGGTGAGCTGGTAAAATGGATATAGAATTGGTTTGGTCATAGAAGACAGAGTCCGGTGGAAGGGTATTTCTCTGATTGGAGATCTGTGACCAGTGGTGTTTTGCAGTAATCATGCTGATACCTCAATTGTTTGTAGTATATATACAAATGAGTTGGAGGAGAATGTAGTGGTCTGCTTAGTAAGTTTGTGGATGACACAAAGATTGGGGGAGCTGTGGATAGTGAAGAGGATTGCTAGATGATACAACAGGATCAGGATAGGCTGAGACTTGGGCAGAGAAATGGCAGACAATATTTAATCCAGATAAATGTGAGGTTATGCATTTTAGAAGATTTAATGCAGGAGGGAGGTATACAGCAAATGGCAGATCCTTAGATGTATTAACCTACAAGGAGATCTAGGCCTCTAGCTCCACAGTTCCCTGAAAGTGTCAGTATATAAGATCGTGGAAAAGGAATACAGCATCCCTGCCTTTACCAGTCAGGACATACATTACAAATAACAAAAACAGAAATTGCTGGAAAAGCTCAGCAATTCTGGCAGCATCTGTGAACAGAGATCACAGTTAATGTCTTGGGTCCAGTGATCCTTCTTCAGGACATAGAATATAAAAATTGGCAAGTCGTATTGCAGCTGTATAGAATTCTAGTTCGATCTCACTTCGAATATTGCAGACAGTTCTAGTTGCTACACTACCAAAAGCGTTGGACACTTTGGAGAAGGTACAGAAACTGTTTACCAGGATGTTGCCTGGATTGGAGGGTATTAGCTATGGTATTAGCTACAAAGAGAGATTGTTTTCACTTGAATGCTGGAGGTTGAGGGATGACCCGATAGAGACTTACAAAATTAGAGAGGCATGGATAGAATAGGTAGTGTCTTTTTTTCAGGGTAGAAATGTCAGTTCTCGGGGATGTAGGATTAAGGTGAAGGAGGGAGAATTTAAGGGAGATGTGAGAGACAAGCTTTTGACACCAAGAGTAAGAAATGCCTGGAATGTGCTGCCAGAAGAGGTCATAGAAACACATACAATGGCAACACTTAAGATTCATCTTTACAGATCCATGAACAGGCAGAGGGATACAGTCAGTGTAGAAGCAAAAAGGTTTTAGTTTAGAAACACAGTCTGGATGGGCTGAAGGGCCAATTCCAATGCTATACTGTTCTTTGTTCTTTAAATTGTTTCAGCCCACTCTGTTACCTTTCACATTAATTAGTAAGCAAGAGAAACATACAAAGTTCATATCATTATTTTCCATTTACACTTTGGAATTAAATACTACAGAATTGGAAACTTCTCTTCTAAGCAAGGTGTGAATGTACATATTAATATCATATTAAACAGTAGAGCAAATCTCTAAGGATGACATTATGTACCATTATTATGCAGGAAGACATGTTTCATAAAATTGAAGATTGCCTTTCATACATTAGAATTGGAATCTTCCAAAGATAATCTTCCAGCAAAGCTCAGCACTATTAAAGGAATTAGTCATTCAAAACAAAATTCTAACTATGTCAACCTGAGATTAAATCCAATAATTATGATACACGTGCTATTCCTGACTCTGTATCCTACACAAAGTTGGTTGGGCGGGGAGTCGACCGAATGTGGGTGTGACAGCTGAAGGAATATGAGTGGGAGTTTTTGACATTCCTTTAGTTTCAACAGTTTCTGATTTGCATTTACAATAGCAGGGAAAAATGTTTATCTAGCTATTCCATTAGGTACCAGCCTTTGGCTCAATGATAGCACACTCAACTCTATTTGTGAAATTTATGAATTAAAGTTCTACTCCAGAGACATGACTATAAAATGTACACTGATACTACCACATGGTACTGAATACTGACAAGTTGAACTGAGCCCACTCTGTCCTGTTTTGAACACTCAGCAATATCCATCCGTCAATGTGCACCACTAAATCAGAATCTCTAGTTACCATAATGTTGTTATGGCACTATCATCTTGCACCCTTTATATGTTGAACTGCTCCCCTTCAATCTGGCCATCAGAATTATTGTCCCCTCTGCATCCCAATTTGCTGGCTTCAATTCCCCCTAATGACTTCTCCAAAGTACCCACTACAGAAAGGGGCCCTGACAACATTCCCCCCCCCCCCACCTTGACTTTCAATGAACAGAGGCCCAAGACTGACCACAGGCCAACCTTACTGACCGACTTGGAATGACAGCCATGACTAATGAAAAACCAGACACCTGAGTGATCTCTGTGCACATCCCTGGATGAGTTATCACTGATGCCCAGACTGGCTATACTGGACTTCTACACCTGACCTGGTCTCCTGATCCTGAACACCCAAACACCCAAAGCAAAAACTCAATTTCTCTGTTAAAATTGTTCCGTTTAAAAATCAGGTATTCAGCTCTGGTTAATGGTTGCCCATGAGGCAATATTGCAGTTTATTATATAGACAACTTAACATGAAGTCAAACTAAAAATATAATTAAAGAAAATTCATGGCACCATTATATTAACATGGACTGCCTTCAGTTGACAGTGTTAATAACTGATACATATACAGTAATACATGAATTTAAAGTAGGAAATTGTAGTAAAAAGTGCTATTCACCTTTTAATAAATCCATGTCAGAAAGACCTTATAGTTAATGGCTAACAATAAGAATAATTGGTCTTAGTAGAAACCTTATGTCCAGTCTCTGCTTGCTGTACTTTTAGTATGTCTAATGAATATCAAAAGCAAGTCAAATACAGTTTGTCTTAAATGGTATAAAGTTGTTTAAACATTTGCTAACTAGGGATAGAGAATCAACTTTGTCCTTCTTCATTATACTGTGATCTCCTAAAATGAAGGCGTTTAAATTATCCTTCCCATCCACTGACTTTTGTAATCTTAGATTAATTAAGTATTTGAAGGCTAAAGAGGGAGCAGGAAATCAAGAAGGCAGATGTGAAAAGAGGTCATTGCAAGACTGAGGGAACTATTAATTGGAAAATTTGCTGAATTGTCGAGCTGATGAGCTCAGCTTTGAGATCTGTTATTTATAACCAAAATGGCCTTCTTTGCTGCTTATTCAGAAGTGGAATGTTGTCAGAATAATGACAGCTTGAAAAATTATCAGTAACTGGAGCTCAGAGACCAGGGCTTCAGAAGGATCAAAAAGATAGAAGTCTGTAACTCGCAGGGGAATATTGGAAAGCAACATGGGTTAATTTGATCTTTCTTCAGGGACTATTTAATTCTGGACAACCTTATTGGAATTGGAACTCCTTTGGTTAAACTGCACATAGACATACATTAAAGTTCAAGTAGCTTTAATATGTTAATGTTTTCAGTACTTTGTTCTCTGTTTAATTTTAGATTGTACCATAATGCAACTGGCAGATTGACGGATATTTGAAAACAGTGTTCCTTTCAACCAGACAAAGGTAATGTTAGATTTTTTTTTGGTTCCTGAAGATTTTGTACCTGAAGATGGAAGTTAGCTAATATGTTTATCTTGTACTGAACTGTCTGAAATGCTATCATACTGACTTACAAAAGACAATGTTGTCTGTGACAAGGTCTACTATTAACACAATTATCCAACTTTATGATTTATAATACTTTTTATTTGACACAATCTGTTGTACAGTGGATCAATTGAAATAACTTCAAAAATGTTTGAAAATCAAACAAAGACCTCACTGTTCACAACAAGCCTATGATGTGCACGGTAGACAAAGTCTTCACTAAATACAGCTAAGCATTATACAGGTCCAACAAAAACCATATTGTTTCTTGTAAAGGACACTGTTAGTGTATTGATTTACAGGGTTATGGAATGGAGCAAGGGAGGGTTCTAATTGTATAACTCTACTAAAGAGCTGGCACATTGTTAATGGGCCAAATATCCTCCTTCTGTGCTGTGTATCTTGTGAGTCCAGTTGTGGGTAACTGTGAGTTTAAACATTGTTATACATGTTTAGTTGTATCTAATTTGTTGGTTCCAAAACAAGAAGTTATTTCAAATTTCTATAATTATGAAACATGTACTTATGAAAATAGATCTTTTAAAACCAATTACTGTGGATAAAGAAAAGTAGAAACTGTCTGAAAGACTTAACAGATCATGCATCTCTGGAATTATATGAGTTTTTTTTTCAGAGAGATGCACTGATTTTATCTTCCTTTGTATTAACGATTGTGGTTGTGCAAGCCAAACAACCTCTGTTATAATTTAGATTATTTTTCCTTGTTCTTTCATTGGATGAGGGCATATAAAGCCATCCTAATTGCCTTAAACTGAATGGCTTGTTTTGTCATTTCAGAGGGCAAACTGAGTGTCAACTACATTGCTGTGGTTCTGGAGTCACATGTAGGCCAGGCCAGGTAAGGATGCCAGATATTTTTGTCTTCAGAACGTTAGTGAACCAAATGGTTTTAGACAATGAACCTCAGATTCATGTTGACACCTAGACTAGCCTGAGTTTCAGTTTTGATAATTGAATTTAAATGTTATTAACCATGGAGAGATATGAAGCTATGTCCCCCAGAATATTAGCCCGGGCCACTGGATCACTTATTGAGTGACATTTCCATAGTACTATGGTCTCCACAGCACCCTCCCATCTCTGCCAAACCAAGACATTTAGTTAGCCTTCTATTGTGAATGATTGCATAGGTTTAATTTTAGATTTGTTTCAAAATAAATTTATATCCAAAGAAACCCATCTCTGTTGAAAAGTAAGATCATTACGTTTGAGCTTAAAAGTCAACTAGATTGCCTTATATATCTGGCAATTGCAGTCTTTAACGTTAACTTTCCAAATATTGACACAGAATACTATCGTTCGAGTACTTTAGATGGGTCAGTTTTTGTCAAATGTGTGCAGGAGGGTTTCTTGAGACAGTTTGGAGTCAGGCCAGCAAGGGGGGAGGCCACATCAGATTTGATACTGGGTAATGAACCTGGCCAGGTGTTAGATTCTAAGGTAGATGAGCACTTTGGTAATAGTGACAAATTTGGTTATGTTTACTTTAGCGGTGAAAATGGATAGGTATATGCCGCAGGGCAAGAGTTATAGCTAGGGGAAAGGCAGTTAAAATGTGATTAGGAAAGATTTAGGATGCATAGGATGGGGAAGGAAAGTGCAGGGGACGGGCACAATTGAAATGTGGAGCTTATTCAAGGAACAGCTACTGTGTGTCCTTGATAATTATGTACCTGTCAGGCAGGAAGGAAGTGGTCGAGCAAGGGAGCAGTGGTTTATTGAAGAAGTTGAATCTCTTGTCAAGAGGAAAAGAGAAAAAAGAAGGCTCATGTTAGGATGAGATGTGAGGGCTCAGGGCACTTGAGAGTTACAAACTAGCCAGGAAAGACCTAAAGAGAGAACTAAGAAGAGCCAGGAGGGGTCATGAGAAGTCATTGGCAGATAGTATTAAGGAAAACCCTAAGGCTTTCTATAGGTATATCAAGAATAAAAGAATGACTAGGGTAAGAGTAGGAGAAAGTGAGGTCTGCAGATGCTGGAGATCAGGTTGAAACTTTATTGCTGGAACAGCACAGCAGGTCAGGCAGCATCCAGGGAACAGGAGATTCGACGTTTCGGGCACAGGCCCTTCTTCAGGAAAGGATAAGAGTAGGGCCAATCAAGGATAGTATTGGGAAGTTGTACATGAAGTCAGAAAAGATAGGGGAAGCACTAAATGATTATTTACCATAAGTATTCACACTGGAAAAAGACAATGTGCTGGAGGAGAATACTGAGATACAGGGTACGACATTAGATGGGATTAAGGTGCAGAAGGAAGAGGTGTTAGAAATTCTGGAAAATCTGAAAATAGCTAATTACCCTGGGCCAGATGAGATTTATCCTAGGATTCTCTGAGAGGCCAGGGAGGAGATTGTAGAACCTTTGGCTTTGAGCTTTATGTTGTTATTGTCTGCAAGAATTGTGCCAGAAGTCTGGAGGATAGCAAAAGTTGTTCCCGTGTTCAAGAAGGGGAATAGAGACAACTCTGGTAATTATAGACCAGTGAGCCTTACTTTGGTTGTGGGTAAGGTGTTGGAAAAGGTTATAAGAGGTACGATTTATTATCATCTGGAGAGAAATAAATTGATTAAGGACAGTCAACATGGTTTTGTGAAGGGTATGTCATGATTCACAACCTTACTGAGTTCTTTGAAAAGGTGACCAAACAGTTGGATGAGGGTAAAGTGGTTGATATGATGTATATAGATTTCAGTAAGGTGTTTGATAAGGTTCCCCAAGATAGCTAGTGCACAAAATACGGAGGCATGGGACTGAGGGTAATTTAGTGGTTTGGATCAGAAATTGGCTCGCTGAGAAAAGACAGAGGGTGATGATCGATGGGAAATGTTAATCCTGGAGTTCAGTTACGAGTGGCATACCACAAGGATCTGTTTTTGTGCCACTTTTGTTTGTCATTTTTATAAATGACCAGGATGAGTGCATAAAAGGATGGGTTAGTAAATCTGTGGATGATTCTAAGGGCAGTGGATTTGTGGATAGTGCTGAAGGATGTTGTGGGCTACAGAGGGACATAGATAAGCTGCAGAGCTGGGCTGAGGTGTGGCAAATGGAGTTTAATGTGGAAATGTGGAAAGAGCAACAGGAATAAAGAGTACTGGGCTAATGATAGGATTCTTGGCAGTGTAGATGAACAGAGAGATCTCGATACCCATGTAAATAGATCCCTGAAAGTTGCCATCCAGGCGGATAAGGTTGTTAAGAAGGCATACAGTGTGTTAGCTTTTATTGGTAGAGGGAATTGTGTTTCAGAGCCGTGAGGTCATGCTGTAGCTGTAAAAAACTCTGGTGCAGCCACACTTGGAGTATTGCGTACAGCTATGGTCACCGCATTATAGGAAGGATGTAGAAGCTTTAGTTCAGAGGAGATTTCCTATGATGTTGCCTGGTATGGTGGGAAGGTCTCACGAGGAAAGGCTGAGGGACTTGAGCCTGTTTTGTTAGAGTGAAGAAGGCTGAGAGGTGATTTAATTGAGACATATAAGATAATCAGAGGGTTAGATAGGGTGGACAGTGAGAATCGTTTTCCTCAGGTGGTGATGGCTAGCACAAGGGGATTTAGCTTTAAATTAAGGGATGATAGATATACAAGACAGATGTCAAAGGGAGTTTCTTTGCTCAGAAAGTATTAGGGGCGTGGTACGCACTGCCTGCAACAGTAGTAGACTCACCAAATTTAAGGGCATTTAAATGGGCATTGGCTAAACATATGGATAAAAATGGAATAGTGTAGGCGAGATGGGCTTCAGATTGGTTCCACAGGTCGGTGCAACATCGAGGGCTGAAAGGCATGTACTGTGCTGTAATGTTCTATGTTCTAATCTAGCCACGTGAAAACAAGGAGTTTGATCATTTTGGCTGTACAAAGAGAGTCATAGAGATGTACAGCATGAAAACAGACCCTTCGGTCCAACCCGTCCAGGCCGACCAGATATCCCAACGCAATCTCATCCCACCTGCAAGCACCTGACCCATATGCCTCCAAACCCTTCCTATTCAAATACCCATCCAGATACCTTTTAAATGTTGCAATTGTACCAGCCTACACCACTTCCTCTGGCAGCTCATTCCATACACGCACCACTTTCTGCGTGAAACAGTTGCCCCTTAGGTCTCTTTTATATCTTTCCCCTTTCACCCTAAACCTATGCACTCTAGTTCTGGACTCCCCACCCTAGGGAAAAGATCTTGTCTATTTATCCTATCCATGTCCTTCATTATTTTATAAACTTCTATAAGGTCACCCCTCAGCCTCCGACGCTCCAGGGAAAACAGCCCCAGCCTGTTCAACCTCTCCTTGTAGCTCAAATCCTCCAACCCTGGCAACATCCTTGTAAATCTTTTCTGAACCTTTTCAAGTTTCACAACATCCTTCCGATAGGAAGGAGACCAAAATTGCACGCAATATTCCAAAAGTGGCCTAACCAATGTCCTGTACAGCCACAACATGACCTCTCAATTCCTGTACTCAATACTCTGACCAATAAAGAAAAGCATACCAAACGCCTTCTTCACTATCCTACCTACCTGTGACTCCACTTTCAAGGAGCTATGAACGTGCACTCCAAGGTCTCTTTTGATCATCAGCACTCCTTAGTGTTAAGTGTATAAGTCCTGCTAAGATTTGCTTTCCCAAAATGCAGCACCCCACATTTACCTGAATTAAACTCCATCTGCCACTTCTCAGCCCATTGGCCCATCTGGTCCAGATCCTGTTGTAATCTGAGGTAACCCTCTTAACTGTCCACAACACCTCCAATTTTGGTGTCATCTGCAAACTTACTAACTATAACTTTTCTGCTCACATCCAAATCATTTATATAAATAATGAAAAGTTGTGGACCCAGCACCGATCCTTGTGGCATTCCACTGGTCACAGACTCCAGTCTGAAAAACAACCCTCCATCATCACCCTCTGTCTTTTACCTTCGAACCAGTTCTGTATCCTAATGGCTAGTTCTCCCTGTATTCTGTGAGATCTAACCTTGCTAACCAGTCTGTCATGGGGAACCTTGTCGAGCGCCTCACTGAAGTCCATATAGATCACATCTACTGCTCTGCCCTCATCAATCCTCTTTGTTACTTCTTCAAAAAACTCAGTGTGTGAGAAATGATTTCCCACGCACAAAGCCATGTTGACTATCCCTAATCAGTCCTTGCCTTTCCAAATACATGTACATCCTGTCCCTCAGGATTCCCTCCAACAAGTTGCCCACCACTGAGGTCAGGCTCACTGGTCTATAGTTCCTTGGCTTATCCTTACCATCTTTTTTAAACAATTGCACCACATTAGCCAACTTCCAAATATCCGGCACCTCACCTGTGACTATCGATACAAATATCTCAGTAAGAGGCCCAACAATTACTTCTCTAGCTTCCCACAGAGTTCTGGGGTACACCTGATCAGGTCCTGGGGATTTATCCACTTTTATGCATTTCAAGACATCCAGCACTTCCTCGTCTCTAATATGGACATTTTCAAGATGTCACCATCTATTTCCCTACATTCTATATCTTCCATGTTCTTTTCCACAGTAAATACTGATGCAAAATACTCATTTAGTATCTCTCCCATCTCCTGTGACTCCACAAAAAGGCCACCCATCTAGCTGTATAACTTCTGTTTTTTGCATCTTTGCCAATGAATCACATTTACTGCTCATCTGTTATGAATCATTGAGTTGGTGTGTCGTCCAATCAGATGAGCCTTTGCTCCTTCCTGCAATGGGTATTGTTGTCTGTGGGAATCTGAAGGCATATGGCAACTTTTTTTTCAGTATTGCAGGCAGTGGTGAGAAAGATGGGAAAATACAGCGAGAATGGGAAAATGGGTTTCCTGACATTGTGAAAACAAAATCTGAAATTCCCCTTTAGTTTCAATGGTGAGGTGAGAATCTTGCTCCTTAGTGGTGACAGCCCTATGTGCATGCATTAACATTTAATTATTAGCTAATCTCTGGACTCAAAACATTAACTCTGCTTTTTCTCTACAGATGCTGCCAGGCCTGTTGAATTTCTTCAGCACTTTTGTTTCAGATCTTCGGCATCCAGTTCTTTGTTTTACATTAGTTAATCTCACCTCATTTGTATGGAGATTACTACTCTCTCAGGTAACTGTGAGAGACTACATTGCATCAATACCTGCTTTGAACTTCGGAGCAGTTACCTGGTGGTTGCAAAGCCCTCCTGGTGCCTCAAATGTATGTAAATATAATAAATAAAGACTGGAAGAACTTTGGATGCTGTAAAGCAGAAACAAAAACAGAAATTGTTGGAAAAGCTCAACAGGTCTGGCAGCATCTGTGAAGAATTGATGTTTCGGGTCAAGCGACTCTCCCTTGGAACTAATGGTAGCTAGGAAAATGTTAGTTTTTATGCAGAAGTTAGAGTGGGGGATGGGGGATAAGGAGTAAATGAGAGGTGGGGTTAAGCCCAAAGAGAGAGAAGACCAGTTGAACAGACAAAGGAGTGGATAACGTTCTGGCTAAGTGGGTGAATAGCTGTTAGTGGAGACTAATAGTAATTAATATTGGGTAGTGTGTAATAACAAACTGTGTAATAACAAGGCCTGCTGTGGGGGGTTGCAGACTAGGACATAAGAGAATTCAAGCCGGAATGTCATTGAACTCGATATTGAATACTTCAACACAGCACTGTGTTGGCTGGCCAATACCTCGGTCTCAGGCTTGCTGCAGTGATCCAGAAGTTCAGCATAAACTTGAAGAACAACATTTTATTTTCCACTTGGGGTACCTGCAGCCTTCTGGACTCAATTCCCCGTGTTCAATTCCCGCCTCAGGCGACCGACTGTGTGGAGTTTGCACATTCTCCCCGTGTCTGCGTGGGTTTCCTCCGGGTGCTCCGGTTTCCTCCCACAGTCCAAAGATGTGCGGGTCAGGTGAATTAGCCATGCTAAATTGCCTGTAGTGTTAGGTGCAGAGGTAAATGTAGGGGAATGGGTCTGGGTGGGTGCGCTTCGGCGGGTCGGTGTGGACTTGTTGGGCCGAAGGGCCTGTTTCCACACTGTAAGTAATCTAATCTAATCTAATCTAATCTAATCTAATCAATATCGAGTTCAATCCCTTTAGGCTTGGAACTCTCCAAGGTGCTGGCCCCCAGCCCCACACACCAGGCCTTGTTATCACACAGTCTGCGATTACACACTACCCATTGGGGGGGGGGGGATTAGAGTGTTGCTGGAAAAGCACAGCAGGTCAGGCAGCAACCGAGGAGCAGGAATATCAACGTTTTGGGCAAAAGCCCTTTATCAGGAATGGAGGCAGGGATCCTCCAGGGTGGAGAGATAAATGAGGGGCGGGGGGGTGAGGAGGGGAGAGGGGAGGGTGATGGGGGGAAGTTAGCAAAGAGTACAATAGGTGGATGGGGGTGGGGATGGAGGTGATAGATCAGAGAGGAGGGTAGAACGGATAGGTGGGAAGGGAGATTGGTAGGTAGGACAGGTCATGAGAATGGTGCTGAGCTGGAAAGTTGGAACTGGGGTAAGGTGGGGGGAGGGGAAATGGAGAAACTGGGGAAATGGGGTAACTGGTGAAATCCACATTGATGCCCTGGGGTTGAAGTGTTCCCAGGCGGAAGATGAGGCGTTCTTCCTCCAGGCGTTGGGTGGTGAGGGAGCGGCGGTGAAGCAGGCCCAGGACCTCCATGTCCTCGGCAGAGTGGGAGGGGGAGTTGAAATGTTGGGTCACGGGGCGGTAGGGTTGATTGGTGCGGGTGTCCCGGAAGCGCTGCGCGAGGAGGCGTCCAATCTCCCCAGTGTACAGGAGACCGCATCGGGAGCAACGGATACAATAAATGACACTGGTGGATGTGCAGGTAAAACCTTGATGGATGTGGAAGGCTCCTTTGGGGCCTTGGATGGAGATGAGGGGGAAGGTGTGGGCGCAGGTTTTACAGTTCCTGCGGTGGCAGGGGAAGGTGCCAGGATGGGAGGGTGGGTTGTTGGGGGGAGCGTGGACCTGACCAAGTAGTCACGGAGGGAATGGACTTTACGGAAAGCAGAAAGGGATGGGGAGGGAAATATATCCCTGATGGTGGGGTCCGTTTGGAGGTGGTGGAAATGTTGACGGATGATGCGGTTAATATGAAGATTGGTAGGGTGGAAGGTGAGGACCAGGGGGATTCTGTCTTTGTTATGGTTGGAGGGGTGGGGTTTGAGGGCAGAGGTGCAGGATGTGAATGAGATGCGTTGGAGGGCATCTTCAAACACATGGGAATGGAAATTGCGGTCTCTAAAGTAGGCTGCCATCTGGTGTGTTCTGTGGTGGAACTGGTCCTCCTGGGAGCAGATACGGCGGAGGCGGAGGAATTAGGGATACAGGATGGCATTTTTGCAGGAGATAGGGTGGGAAGAGGTGTAATCCAGGTAGCTGTGGGAGTCAGTAGGTTTGTAAAAAATGTTAGTGTCAAGTCAGTCGTCATTAATGGAGATGGAGAGGTCCAGGAAGGGGAAGGAGGTGTCAGAGATGGTCCAGGTGAATTTAAGGTCGGGGTGGAATGTGATGTTAAGTTGATGAACTGCTCAACCTCCTCGCGCAAGCATGAGGTGGCACCGATGCAGTCATCAATGTAGCGGAGGAAGAGGTGGGGTGTGGTGCCGGTGTAACTATGGAAGATGGACTGTTCTACATAGCCGACAAAGAGACAGGCATAGCTGGGGCCCATGCAGGTCTGGAGGAAGTGGGAGAATTCGAAGGAGAAATTGTTAAGGGTGAGGACCAGGTCAGCCAAACAAATGAGAGTGTCAGTGGAAGGGTACTGGTGGGGACGCTGGGAGAGGAAGAAACAGAGGGCTTGGAGGCCCTGGTCATGGCGGATGGAGGTGTAGAGTCCGTGATGAAGATAAGGTGTTGGGGGCCAGGGAAATGGAAGTCTTAGAGGATGTGGAGGGTGTGGGTGATGTCTCAAACATATGTGGGGAGTTCCTGGACTAGGGGCAGCAGGACAGTGTCGAGGTAGGTGGAGATGAATTCGATGGGGTAGGAGCAGGCTGAGACAATTGGTCGGCCGGGGTGGTCAAGCTTGTAGATCTTGGAAGGAGGTAGAATCGGGTGTTGCGAGGTTCCTGAACTATGAGATTGGAAGCTGTGGGTGAGAGATCTCCTGAGGTGATGAGATTGTGTATGGTCTGGGAGATGATGGTTTGGTGATGGGGTGTGGGGTCATGGTCAAGGGGGCGGTAGGAGGTGGTGCCTTCGAGTTGGCGTCTGTCTTTGGTGTAGAGGTCAGTGCGCCAAACTACCACTGCACCCCCTTTATCTGCTGGCTTGAAGGTGAGGTCGGGATTGGAGCAGAGGGAGTGGACGGCTGCGCGTTGTAAGGGTGAGTGGTTGGAGTGTGGGAGGGGGTTAGACAGGTTGAGGTGGTTCATGTCTCGGTGGCATTTGGAAATGAAGAGATCGAGGGTGGGTAATAAGCCAGCATGGGGTGTCCAGGTGGATGGAGTGTATTGGAGGTGGGCGAAGCGTTCCTTGGAAGGTGAGCAGGAGTCCTGATTGTAAAAGTAAGCTCAGAGGCGGCTGAAGAAGTGTTCAATGCATGGCACATATTAAATTCATTGATGCATGGGCGGAGGGGGATGAAGGTGAGTCCTTTGCTGAGGACAGATTGTTCAACCTCAGTGAGGGGGAGGTCTGGGGGGATGGTGAAAACTCATCAAGGCTGGGAGCTAGGACCTAGGACCTAGGACCTGGTGTGGGTGTGGAGCTGTGAGTAGGGGTGGAGCGTGTAACTGGAGTGGGTGTGGTGGTAGGAGGAATGGGGGTGGAGTCATGAGCAGGCATGATGTTACCCCATTGTTAATCACGAAGTCTCCATTAACAGCTATTCACCCTCTTAGCCAGATTGTTATTGATTTCTTTGTCCAACTGTTCTTCTCTCTCTTTCGGCTCTTTTCCTACCTATTCTTTCCTCTTTGCACTCTCCCCCTCATCGTATCTTCTGCATATAGCCTGACATTTTCCTAGCTCCAATCAATTCTAAGGAATTGTCACTGGACCCAAAATATTAACTCTGGGTTCTCTTCACACAGACCTGCTGAACTTTTCCAGCAATTTCTGTGTTTGTTTACATAAATATAGTATTGTATGCGTAAGGGAGGTCTTTAGTTTTTGGATCAAGTCAAATGCCAATGTTTGTTTATTTAATATGCTACCGTACAGAATCAAAGTGCATTTGCAACAATGTATATATACACAGAGATATTTTAGGAAAAGGTATAGTTTTGAAAGAAGAGTTCTGAGACCCTGAGGGAAATGAAGA
The DNA here is from genome assembly GCF_037043375.1 of Chiloscyllium plagiosum. Taxonomy (NCBI): domain Eukaryota; kingdom Metazoa; phylum Chordata; class Chondrichthyes; order Orectolobiformes; family Hemiscylliidae; genus Chiloscyllium; species Chiloscyllium plagiosum. The sequence goes on along the minus strand of NW_028270152.1, from coordinate 48,916,309 downwards.
GGGTTGATCATGTCATGTGGTTGTCAGCAGTCTGTCAAAGTCATTTGGCAGAATACCGCATCACCAGAACTTTCCAACAAGCACCAAGATAATGTTTGACTGGCGGTGAGAGGGGCACTACTTTTGAGACCCTTCATGCATGCCCTGTCACTTTGTGCCAACACATGCAGCCCTCGAAAGCAGTTGTGGGGGGTTTGAGACTGTCATACATCTCCTGCTGGAACATGTCTTTGCAAAGGAAGGCTGAAGAAAGGCTGCAGTGGTTTCTAGCAAGGTTTATCCCAATCAGCCCCATGACACAGGATTCTCTGTATGGTCTGTTGCCCGGGATGCACACCGAGACTAACATCGATTGTGCTTGGAGGACCTTCAACTTGGTAAATGATGCTCTTTGGTCTGCCCAAAACCTATTGGTCTTTCAGAGCAAGGAGTTAGCCTCAACTGAGTGTTGCAGACTGGTGCATTCCCAGGTCTAGGACTATATGCTGACTGACACACTAAAGCTTGGGACAGCTGCTGCCAAGGCACAATTGGAGATCTTCCTGCTGAAGGTAAACAGGGGCCTGTTCAGTTATCAGATCGTCCTGATGCCTCAAATACGTGTAAAAATAGTCTTGTGTGTGTAAGAGATGCCTTTGGTTTTTTTGGATAGAGTCAAACTCCAATGTTTGTTTTCTTCCAGGATATATTACTGTACAGAACCAAAATGCATCTGTGACTATGTATATATACGAAGTTATTTTTTATGAATAAAGTATAGTTTTGAAATTAAAACAAGATGATTACTCGCTGGTGTCTTCTCCAGGTTTCCATGTTGGCTAGCATTCCCCAACATCACATGTCCAGGGACCTCCTGCACCCTCCATATCAACCCTTGAAAAAGCATCGCACTGAGACCCACCCCAATACCGTATCTCTGCATTTCCAATAGCCAATCCACTTAACCTGTCCATGTGGACAGGTGGAGGAAACCAGAGCATCCAAAAGGAACCCACACAGACACTGGGAGAATGTGCAAAATTCACACAGATTCACCCAAATATGGGATCAAACCCAGGTCCTTAGCATTGTGAGGCAGTGGTGCTAACCGCTGAGCTACCATTCCACCCTATATGGCATTATATAAATGCAACATAATGTACATTTTAAATGTGCAGACTTTTCTTGTGAGTTGGCAAGTATGCCTACTAAGACCATTGTGCCAGATTTTGCAATCCCAATAACAGTGAGTTCTCAGGTGCCTGCCATTAGGAGGGTTGCAATGATACCTTAAAGGCTGCCTTGTGTATCCTTTTGCTGAAAGCTGGATGTTGCAGACTGCAAGGTTGCATTGCCTCTGATCTGCTTTGGAAAATGGCAGGTGTTTATAGCTCATGAATTTGGGCTTGTTACCTATAGCTAATGCTAAATTTATATGTGTTTGTTTACAGCTGTTGTTATCAGGATTAGAGCCTGCTCAGGGATTTCTTTTCTCCCTGTTCTGTTCAGCAGCTCCATGATTCCAGGATGCAGCAGTGGGAAGGAACATCCTGAGGAGAGTGCAAACATTTTCAGTGTTGAATTTTTGTATTTCATGGAACATTTTGTCATGGCTTATCAGACTTCTTAAATGAATTTAATTTATCTGATACGTTTTTAACAAGATTGAAGCAATGTTTAAAATATGTGATTTGTTCTTGACGTTTATTGATCTGTTTCATTGTAAAAGACACTGTGTAGAATGTTGCAGTGAGTTTTGAAAAAGAAAACTGATGTTCTAAAGCCTGTTAACATGGGTAAGACATTGTAAGTTTATTTGAAAATAATTGAGCCTATGTTTTGAACTGCAATATTTTAAAGATTAAGCTTGTCGGAGAGAAACATACTTTTTTTCTCTGTGGACTGGATTTGTTTGGTTTCTAATAAAAAATGGCTCAGCGCAATGTTATGATCCTTGAAGGGAAAGCTGTAAACTAAAAAGATAAATTTACCAAAGAACCCACGAATGAAGAAATTAGCAACAAGATTTCACATTTTGTACCTTTACCTTTAATATGAATCTGAACCAACATCGACCTCGCTTAGCTGGTGGTGAGAAGGCATTACCTGTGAAATCCTTTTTGTAGGCCTGGTCTGTTTGCGCCACCCCATGCTCGAAGTGGCTGCTGGGAGGGGCTGGGGTAGAGACTGTCACCGATCTCCTGCTGGAATTTGCCTTTGCAAAGAAAGTTTGGAGAAAGATGTGACAGTTCATCCCAATAAGCTCCGTGCAGGATTTCGTACTCTACAGTCTTCCCCGGGACACACAACAAAACAAACACCGATTGCACCTGGAGAGCTATCAACTTGGTGAAAGATGCTCTTTGGCCTGCCCAAAGCAGAACAAGGAGTTGACCCAGGCCGAATGTTGCAGACTGGCACATTCCAAGGTCCAGGACCATGTGGTGAAGGATGCACTCAATCTTAGAGCAGCTGCTGCCAAGGTGGGGAAAGACCACTGTCTGAGGTCTTTCTGCTGAAGTTAAATGGGGGTCCATTCAGTTATCATACTCTCCTAATGCCTCAAATATATGTAAATGTAATATTGCACAAGTAGGAGATACCTTTGGTTTGTTGGATGGAGTCAAATTCCAATGTTTGCTTGTTTCCTCATATACTACTATATAGAACTGAACTGGAATTGTGAATATGTACATATATAAAGATATTTTTATGAAGGAAGGATACTTGTGAAATAAAAAAAGATTAGGTCAGGAGTCCAGAACAACAAGAGCTTTCACATCTGAATTTCTCTGATACAATTATCATCAGCAAAATTCACTCCAATGAGGCCACTGTGTCCCAGGTTACATGAATCCCTGTTACAGGTCTTAGGTGATTACCTGGTGAATAATATATTGGAGGAGTTGAGCGTGTGAGACCAGCTCAGCATCGTTGGAAGGTGAGTCCTTCAAGTCCAGCCTGAAAGACAAGAGAGAATCTGAAAACGATTAAAGAAATCAAAAGAATCAGAACTCCTAGAGTGGCTTGATAGCACTCCAGGATCGGAACTGAACAGGAGTGGACAGTGAGGAGTATAGGAAGGTCAGGTATAAAAACGTACCGCCTGATTTTGGGCCTGCACTTCAGAACAAGAGTTAGCATGGAGAGAAGCTTGACCACCCGGCAGAGAGCAGAAAGTGGGCATGAAAGGATCTTTCTCAGAATGGCAGCTGGTGACAAGTGGTGTTCCACAAGACTCAGTGTTGGGATCTCAACTTTTCATTTTACACATTAATGATCTGGACAAAGGAACTGAGGGCAATCTGGCTAAGTTGCAGATGATACAAAAATCGGTAGAGGGATATGTAGGATTGAGGAGGCAGGGAGGCTGCAGAAGGATTTGGACAAGTTAGGAGAACGGGCAAAGAAGTAGCAGATGGAGTACAACTTGTCACTTTGGTAGGAAGAATAGAAGGCTGGACTATTCTCTAAATGGGGAAGAAATTCAGAAGTCTGAAGTGCAAAGAGACTTGGGAGTTCTAGTCCAGGATTCTCTCAAGGTAAACTTGCAGGTTGAGTCAGTAGTTAGGAAGGCAAATACAACAATGGCATTTATTTTGGGAGGACTTGAATATAAAAACAGGGATGTACTTCTGAGGCTCTAATCAGAGCACATTTGGAGTATTGTGTGCAGTTTTGGACGCCATATCTCAGGAAGGATGTACTGGCCTTGGAGCATGTTCAAAGGAGGTTCATGAGAATGGTCCCAGGAATGAAAAGCTTAATGAATGAAGAATGTTTAAGGACTCTGAGTCTATACTCGATGGAGTTTAGAAGGATGAGGAGGGATCTAATTAAAACATGTAGAATAATGAATGGCATGGACAGAGTAGATGTTTCCATTAGTAGGAGAGACTAGGACCTAATGGCATAGCCTTAAAGTAAAGGGAAGACCTTTTAAAATGGAGATAAGGCGAAACTGCTTCAGCCAAAAAGTGGTGAATCTATGGAATTCATTGCCATTGAAGGCTGTGGTGGCCAGGTCATTGAGTAAGTTCAAGACTGAGATAGATAGGTTCTTGAGTATCAAAGTAATCAATGGTTACTGGGAGAAAGGGGGAGAATGGGGTTGAGAAGCTTATCAGCCATGAGGGGCTTGGATAGGATAAACAGACAAGGTATTTTCCCTTGGGTGGGAGAATCCAGAGCTAGAGGGCTTTGGTTTAGGGTAAGAGGGGAAAGACATAAAAGGGACCAAAGTGGCAACTTTTTCAGACAGAGGGTGGTGCTTGTATGGAATGAGCTGCCAAAGGAAGTGGTGGAGACAGGTACATTAACAGCATTTAAAAGGCATCTGGATGAGTATATGAATAGCAAGGGTTTAGAGGGATATGGGCCAAGTGCTGGAAAATAGCACTAGATTAGGTTAGGATATCTGGTCAGCATGGACGAGTTGGACTGAAGGGTCTGTTTCTGTTCTGTATATCTCTATGACTATATGAGTGAATGGCAGAGCTGACTCGATTGGCTAAATAGCCTAATTTCTGTTTGTTTGTTTTATGCTCTTATGAAAAAGCTGGAAGGCTGAGCATGGGTAGGTCCAAAGGAACATCAGAGTCGAGAGTGTGGTGCTGGAAAAGCACAAAAGCAGCATCTGAAGAGCAGGAAAGTCCATTTTTCGGGCAAAAGCCCTTCATCAGGAAACCTTTTGACTCTAATCTCCAGCATCTGCAGTCCTCACTTTCACCAAAGGAACATTAATTAAGCCTTGAAGAGGCTAGCAATCAGACAAATTCTGCCTCAATTTGCCAAGGCAGAGGTATTTACTAGCCGAGGTATGAAGGATTGATACAGGCAAGAGAAATTGGATGAAAGCAACAATGTTCAGATTACTTTCTAGATGCCATTTGGGAGGTACAGATGGTTGTGTTGGCATCTCTATTGTTCCAGATGAAAACCATCACAGATAGCATGAGATAATTAATAAACATCCAGGAATGGAAGAGATCGTGAATGACCTGTTAGTCTATGGATGGATGTTATGATGGAAGAAACCATTACAAACCATGATCAGAGAATCACATGAGATTGCTCCCCAAATGAATCTGAAGCTGAACAAGAAAAAGCAGCAACTAATGATGAATATGTAGGTCATGGACCAACAGTAGAAAAGCTGATAAGGTGCAAGTTGTAGCAGAGATGCAGCAAATTAGAAATATGAAGTCAGAAGTCACATAACATGAGGTTATTGTTCAACAGGTTTATTTACAATCACAAGCTTTCTGAGTGCTGCTACTTAGTCAAAGTTTGTGACTTTAAATAAACCTGTTGGATTATAGCCTGGTGTCATGTGACTTCTGACTTTGTTCAGCCCCGTCCAACACTGTTACCTCCACATCAAGAAATATGAAGCTGGCTCAATTTTGTTTTGGATTTGTGAACCAGTTATCCAAATTCTTGCCAAATGTTTCATCAGTGTGAACTTCTGTGTAAGCTCACTGTCAAAGACGTTCACTGATAATGGGGCACATTGCTTTCAATCCCACCAAACAATCAGTGGTGACAACATCAGTGCTAAGGTCCAATTATTTCAACAGGAAAGTCACCCCTCAGTGTGATAACACTTGGAAAAAAATCCATCATACAGCCAGTCACTCTTGTCTTTTGGATGTTAATGGAAATGGAACAGTGGTATTCGCACATTGGGAGCATAGGACTATTTCAACAAATACTTGTTTGGAGAGAGAAAGTCATGATCGAGTCTGTCCACAAGCCAATTGAAAAAATCTTTGACAAAGTGTTCAGAAATGAGGGATAGAAATGGCAAGTGTAAGGAACCATGGATGACAGGTGAAATTGTAAGACTAGCTAAGAGGAAAAAGGAAACATACATTAGGTCTAGGCGACTGAAAACAGACAAAGCTTTCAAAGAATATCGGGAAAGTAGAATTAATCTGAAACAAGGAACTAAGAGGGTTAAAAGGGGTCATGAAATATCTTTCGCAAACAAGGTTAAGGAAAATCCCAAAGTCTTTTATTCGTATAAGGAGCAAGAGGGTACCTAGAGAAAGGGTTGGCCCACTCAAGGACAAAGGAAGGAAGTTATGCATGGAGTCAGAGAAAATGGGTGAGAATCTTAATGAGTACTTTGCATCAGTATTCACTGAGGAGAGGGACACGACGGATGTTGAGATTAGGGATAGATGTTTGATCACTCTAGGTCAAGTCGGCATAAGGACGGAGGAAATGTTGGGTATTCTAAAAGGCGTTAAGGTGGACAAGTCCCCAGGTCCGGATGGGATCTTTCCAGGGTTACTGAGGGAGGTAAGAGAGGAAATAGCTGGCATCTTAACAGATATCTTTGCAGCATCCTTGAACATGGGCAAGGTCCCAGAGGACTGGAGAATTGTTAATGTTATCCTCTTCTTTAAGAAGGATTGCAAGGATAATCCAGGTAATTATAGACCAGTGAGCCTGACATCAGTGGCAGGGAAGCTGCTGGAGAAGATACTGAGGGATAGGATCTACTGACATTTAGAAGAAAATGGGCTTATCAGTGTTAGGCAGCCTGGTTTTGTGCAGGGGAGGTCACGTCTTACCAACTTAATAGAATTCTTTGAGGAAGTGACAAAGTTGATAGATGAGGGAGGGCCATAGATATCATATACATGGACTTCAGCAAGGCATTTGATAAGGTTCCCCATTGTAGGCTGATGGAGAAAGTGAAGTCGCATGGGGTCCAGGGTGTACAAGCTAGATGGATAGAGAACTGGCTAGGCAACAGGAGGCAAGAGAGTATTAGTGGAAGGAAGTTTCTCAAAATGGAGACTTGTGACCAGTGGTGTTCCACGGAACCTGTTGCTTGTGATATGCTTAAATGATCTGGAGAAATGTAGAGGTGGTCTGATTAGTAAGTTTGCAGATGACACTAAGATTTGTGGAGTAACAGACAGTGAAGGAGATTGTCAGAGAATGCAACAGAATATAGACAGATTGGAGAGTTGGGTGGAGAAATGGCAGATGGAGTTCAATCCAGGCAAATGCATTTTGGAATATCCAATTCTAGAGCAAGTTATACGGTAAGTGGAAAAGCCTGGGGAAAATTGATGTACAGAGAGATCTGGGTGTTCAGGTCCATTGTACCCTCGAGGTGGCAACACAGTTTGATAGAGTGGTCAACAAAGCTTATGGCATGCTTTTCTTCATAGGACGGGTATTAAGTACAACAGTTGGCAGGTCATGTTATAGTTGTATAGGGCTTTGGTTTGGCCACATTTGTGTACAGTTCTGGTCATCACATTACCAGAAGGATATGGATGTTTTGGAGAGGGTACAGAGGAGGTGCACCAAGAATTTGCCTGGTATGGAGGGAGCTAGCTATGAAGAGAGGTTAAGTAGATTAGGATTATTTTTGTTAGAGAAATCGAGGTTGGGGGGGACCTGATTGAGGTCTACAAAATCATGAAAGGGATAGACAGGGTGGATAGCAAGAAACTTTTTCCTTGAGTGGGAGACTCAGTTACTAGGGGTCATGAGTTCAAGGTGAGAGGGGAAAAGTTTAAGGGAAATATGTGTGGAAAGTTCTTTACGCAGAGAGTGATGGGTGCCTGGAATACATTGCCATCGGAGGTGATAGAGGCAGGCAAGGTAGTATCATTTAAGATGTACCTAGAAAGACACATGAATGGACATGGAGTAGAGGGATAAGATCCTTGGAAAATAGGCGACAGTTTAGGCAGAGGATCTCTGGATCAGTACAGGCTTGGAAGGCTGAAGGGCCTGTTCCTGTGCTGTAATTTTCTTTGTTCTTTGTTCTGGAATGCACAGGAAGAGGTAGCCACCAATATAAATGTAATGTGCATTATTCAACAGACTTTGCTTCAGTGCCATGAAATATAGTCATCTGTCCAATGATGATTTTGGACCCCTTCCCCTTTTTTGAGTACTAATTCATGTCTTTCATTTTCATCAGGACCTTCATGTGTAATGCTGATGTCATGCCCATAAGGCAAGAAAAGTAAATCCCAAAGAAAGCTATATTCCCTTTAGCTTCTTCTACAAAGTGGACAACATTGCTAGACTTTAAAAAATGGCAGAGGCTAATCAAATGATCATATTTCTAGAAGTTTCTGAACTGCCTATGCTGTATGGGCATTTCAGCTAAAGGTGACACAAAGAGCTTAGAGACAGCTGTCTGCTTCCAGCCAATCTGGACAAATGATAAGCACCAGGACCAGGTTGAAGAGAAACAGTACACTCCTCTTCACCTGCTTGTAATAAAAGGCAAAGCCATGGTTCTCTTGAATGTCATACCAATATAAACAAAACATTTCTGGCATTCTCAGGAGGGAGTAGCATGGATGTTAAAAACAACCTCATAACCTAGTAACTATAAAACCAAAGTTCCTGCCTTTATATAGCTATTGCATGAATCGAAGCAACTAGTCCCTGTTGTGGCCAAATGTGTTTAATTATTTGGATCCTAAACAGGCTCCATTTTAAACTGAAAATTATAACAATATCATGGATTGTTTTAAGCCATTTAATGTGACCAGTACAGTCTTTAGAATCAAGAAAACACCAATTGTCTCCTCTTTGGCGGCTATGTTGAGTTATTGCGAGGTAAGGACAATATTACTCAGTGACAGGGCTATTGTTAAAATTACTGGTGGTGCAGCAGCACTAATAATGTATAACGGGAAAGGCTTTCTAGGTTCTGTGATTAATGCGTGCTGCAAGCCAGCACAATCCACTTGTAGCATATTTCTTGCAACAATAGTCCCAGAAAGAAACATAATTAATTTAAGATTGCCATTATTGGAGTTTGCTGCTTAGCCAAATACAATTGTATAACTAATATTTATTTGGTATTGATAGGCATCAGTACATTTTGCTTTGTGCAAACTATTCGCTGTTAGTCTGAAAAGAATCATTTTCAAGTAATCAATAGTATTCTTCAACGGTGACTCCAAGTAATGTTGTATCACGTAGCTGCTAATAGCACTTGTGTTTGCCTATGGATCATCTGGGGAGCTTCCAATAAAGAGACAAGTTGGTGCTTTGTTATATTGGGAGCTTTTTGTAAAATTCAATTACACTCGGTTTTCTTCATTCTTTTTTTATCTCCCTCTGCCTGCAGTAAATCACAGATTAATTTCTAGTTTAATTGAAGCTTCATACAGAGGCTAAGGCCAGACTAATATTGCTTTTATGTGATTGAAAAAGTTGTGGCTTTAAATTAAACAGTAGAGGATTTATTTTTACAATACCATGGGAACTGAGTGCAGAACAGCAAATATGCTAATACTAGAATTGAAGACTTCTCACTAGAAATAAAAGTGAATCCCACTGTATTTTTGGTCATTGAATTAACTATGATTATTACTAAATTGAGGGAATGAAAATCTTAATGGTGTTTTAATTACCAGGAATCACTGTCTCTGCATGACTAAATTTGAAAGGAGCACAGAGTTGCAAATGTTTCTGGCCAACATTTTCCCGGTAAAGAACTTTGCATTTCAACTTTCCTCTTTTTGACTCCCTGAATATGTGCAATAATTTATTGTTTGTCTTGTCTGATATCCTCCAGCACAAATTACATAGCTTCCTTTAAGAATGCCATTAATGCTTCAGTCAATGGTTGATTGGACCTTCCCAACATGATTCTTCCAATGACATACTTTGACCCAATCCATCACTGGGTGAAATTGCAGTGTCCAATAAGTAACTAACTGCCTGATTCATGTCTTTGAAGTGTATCAGAACAGAGCATTCATCTTTGTTGCAAACCTTTGTGTGGTTGTACACTAATACTTAATGTCATTGAACATACAATATCCTTTAACTCTGCTTCAACAATAAAATTGTGGAATTTTACAATTATGTGGTTTAGTAATTCAAACTTAGAGGATATTATTCAATTAACTTTATTCCAGAGAGATTTTTTTTTGTTTTTAACTAGGGGATTATCATCATTATTAGAAACAATGGATCAAAATCATGAAGTCAATATTTTTGAAATGCATATTGAAATTATATTTCATTTACCACAACTTTAGGTGATTTCATAAAAAAATCATTATTATTATCAAATATATCCAGATCACAGACTACAACCCAAAATAAATAATAATTGTTGACTGATGTTAAGAATCGAAGAGAGTGGTGCTGGAAAAGCACAACCGGTCAGGCAGCATCCGAGGAGCAGGAGAGTCAACGTTTCGAACATAAGCTCATCATCACGATGTTAAGAATGTATCTTTTGCTATTAACTGCATGAAAGCAGCAGGTTGAATTCCAGGAACAAAATACTGTAGCGTTCTGATGTCTGTAAGTACATTTTTCACAATCCATAATAATAGGATTGTCAGTTTCAAAAGCATTTAATGACATTCACACACTTAAACAGACTGCAACTCTAAAGTAAACATGATTGGTCTCATTGCAAGAAAACTAATTCTGTGACTTTCAATGTTTTTGCTCAGGTTTCTTGATTTTCAATGATTTCTGGAAAATCATGCTTTTTTTTAAAGGTTTCCTCAAACAAATGCCAAATGGACTTCTAAATTTGTTACCAATGGTTTTTGTGCTCAAAACCAGGAGTGGGATTTGTGCCTGGAGGTGAGGGCGCTACTCTCTGGTCATAGAGTCATACAGCACGGATACAGACCCTTCGGTCCAACCAGTCCATGCCAAACTAAACTAGTTCCATCTGCCTGCTCCTGGTCAATATCCCTCCAAACCTTCCTATTCATGTATCTATCTAAATGTCCTTTAAATGTTGTAGTTGTACCCGTGCCCACCACTCCCTCAGGAAGTTCATTCCACATGCCAACCACTCTCTGTGAAAAACATTTGCCTCTCATGTCTTTTTTAAATCTCTCCCCTCTCACCTTAAAATTGTGCCCCCAGTCTTGAAAGTCCCCCAACCTAGGGAAAAGACAACTACCATTAACTCTATCTATACCACTGATTATTTTATAAACTTCTTTCAGATTGCCTTGCAACATCCTACGCTCCAGTGAAAAGCATCTCAGCCTATCCAACCGTTCTTTATAACTCAAACCATCCACTCCCGGCAACATCCTGGTAAATGTCTTCCGAACCCTCACCAGCTTAATAATATCCTTCCTATAACTTGGTGACTAGAACTGGATACAATATTCCAGAAGAGGCCTCACCAATGTCTTGTACAACCTCAACATGACTTTTCAACTCCTATACTCAAAGGATTGAGCAATGAAGGCAAAGGTGTGCCAAACCCTACAGAAGATACTCTGAAACACAACTAGAAATACAGTGAGATAATAAAAGAAGTAACCTTTCTGAAAACAAATCAAAGCCCAAAGGACATGGATATTTCAGAAATTGGATGAGATTCAAGCTTTGTTACTCTTCAGAATTTATGTTTACAGTGGGGTCCCAGGGAGTGTGTCAGTGTTTACAGTGGGGTCCCAGGGAGTGTGTCAGTGTTTACAGGGGGGTCCTGGGGAGTGCGTCAGTGTTTACAGGAGGGGTCCTGGGGAGTCCGTCAGTGTTTACAGTGGGGTCCCAGGTAGAGTGTCAGTGTTTACAGTGGGATCATGGGGAGTGCATCAGTGTTTACAGTAGGGTCCTGGGGAGAGTGTCAGTGGTTACAGGTGGGGTTCTGGGGAGTGCGTCAGTAGTTTACAGTGGGGTCCCGGGGAGAGTGTCAGTGTTTACAGTGGGATCCCGGGGAGAGTGTCAGTGTTTACAGTGGGATCCCGGGGAGAGTGTCAGTGTTTACAGGAGGATCCCGGGGAGTGTGTCAGTGTTTACAGGAGGGTCCCAGGGAGAGTGTCAGTGTTTACAGTGGGGTCCCAGGGAGAGTGTCAGTGTTTACAGTGGAGTCCCGGGGAGAGTGTCAGTGTTTACAGTGGGGTCCCGGGGAGAGTGTCAGTGTTTACAGTGGGGTCCCGGGGAGAGTGTCAGTGTTTACAGTGGGGTCCCGGGGAGAGTGTCAGTGTTTACAGTGGGGTCCCAGGGAGAGTGTCAGTGTTTACCGGAGGGTCCCAGAGAGTGTGTCAGTGTTTACAGGAGGGTCCCGGGGAGAGTGTCAGTGTTTACTGGAGGGTCCCAGGGAGAGTGTCAGTGTTTACAGGAGAATCCCAGGGAGAGTGTCAGTGTTTACAGTGGGGTCCCGGAGAGAGTGTCAGTGTTTACAGTGGGGTCCCAGGGAGACTGTCAGTATTTACAGGAGGGTCCCAGAGAGTGTGTCAGTGTTTACAGTGGGGTCCCGGGGAGAGTGTCAGTGTTTACAGTGGGGTCCCGGGGAGAGTGTCAGTGTTTACTGGACCGTCCCGGAGAGTGTGTCAGTGTTTACAGGAGGGTCCCGGGGAGAGTGTCAGTGTTTACAGGGGGGTCCTGGGGAGTGCGTCAGTGTTTACAGTGGGATCCCGGGGAGTGCATCAGTGTTTACAGTGGGACCCCGGAGAGAGTGTGTCAGTGTTTACAGTGGGGTCCCGGGGAGAGTGTCAGTGTTTACAGTGGGGTCCCGGGGAGAGTGTCAGTGTTTACAGTGGGGTCCCGGAGAGTGTGTCAGTGTTTACAGGAGGGTCCCGGGGAGAGTGTCAGTGTTTACAGGGGGGTCCTGGGGAGTGCGTCAGTGTTTACAGTGGGATCCCGGGGAGAGTGTCAGTGTTTACAGTGGGGTCCCGGAGAGTGTGTCAGTGTTTACAGTGGGGTCCCGGAGAGTGTGTCAGTGTTTACAGGGGGGTCCCGGGGAGAGTGTCAGTGTTTACAGGAGGGTCCCGGGGAGAGTGTCAGTATTTACAGGGGGGTCCCGGGGAGAGTGTCAGTGTTTCCAGGAGGGTCCCGGGGAGTGTGTCAGTGTTTACTGGAAGGTCCTGGAGAGTGAGTCAGTGTTTATAGGAGGGTCTCAGGGAGTGTGTCAGTGTTTACAGGAGGGTCTCGGGGAGAGTGTCAGTGTATACCGGAAGGTCCTGGAGAGTGTGTCAGTGTTTATAGGAGGGTCTCAGGGAGAGTGTCAGTGTTTACCGGAGGGTCCCAGGGAGCGTGTCAGTATTTACAGGGGGGTCCAGGGGAGAGTGTCAGTGTTTCCAGGAGGGTCCCGGGAAGTGTGTCAGTGTTTACTGGAAGGTCCTGGAGAGTGTGTCAGTGTTTATAGGAGGGTCTCAGGGAGTGTGTCAGTGTTTACAGGAGGGTCCCGGGGAGAGTGTCAGTGTATACCGGAAGGTCCTGGATAGTGTGTCAGTGTTTATAGGAGGGTCTCAGGGAGAGTGTAAGTGTTTACAGGACAGTCCCGGTGAGAGTGCCAGTGTTTACTGGAAGGTCCCGGAGAGTGTGTCAGTATTTACAGGAGGGTCCCGGGGAGAGTGTCAGTGTTTACAGGGGGGTCCCGGAGAGTGTGTCAGTGTTTACAGGAGGCTCCCGGGGAGAGTGTCAGTATTTACAGGGGGGTCCCGGGGAGAGTGTCAGTGTTTCCAGGAGGGTCCCGGGGAGTGCATCAGTGTTTACTGGAAGGTCCTGGAGAGTGTGTCAGTGTTTATAGGAGGGTCTCAGGGAGTGTGTCAGTGTTTACAGGAGGGTCCCGGGGAGTGTGTCAGTGTATACCGGAAGGTCCTGGAGAGTGTGTCAGTGTTTACAGTGGGGTCCCGGGTAAAGTTGTCAGTGTTTACAGGAGGGTCCCAGGGAGAGTGTCAGTATTTACCGGAGGGTCCTGGAGAGTGTGTCAGTGTTTACAGGAGGGTCCCAGGGAGAGTGTCAGTGTTTACAGGAGGGTCCCAGGGAGAGTGTCAGTGTTTACCGGAGGGTCCCGGGGAGATTGTCAGTGTTTACAAGAGGGTCCCAGGGAGAGTGTCAGTGTTTACCGGAGGGTCCCGGGGAGATTGTCAGTGTTTACCGGAGGGTCCCGGGGAGAGTGTCAGTGTTTACCGGAGGGTCCTGGAGAGTGTGTCAGTGTTTACAGGAGGGTCCCGGTGAGAGTGTCAGTGTTTACAGGAGGGTCCCGGAGAGAGTGTCAGTGTTTACAGGAGGGTCCCAGGGAGTGTGTCAGTGTTTACAGGAGGGTCCCGGGGAGAGTGTCAGTGTTTACAGGAGGGTCCCAGGGAGTGTGTCAGTGTTTACAGGAGGGTCCTGGAGAGTATGTCAGTGTTTACAGGAGGGTTCCAGGGAGTGTGTCAGTGTTTACAGGAGGGTCCTGGAGAGTGTGTCAATGTTTACAGGAGGGTTCTGGAGAGTGTGTCAGTGTTTACAGGAGGGTCCCAGGGAGTGTGTCAGTGTTTACAGGAGGGTCCTGGAGAGTGTGTCAGTGTTTACAGGAGGGTCCCAGGGAGTGTGTCAGTGTTTACCGGAGGGTCCCGGAGAGTGTGCCAGTGTTTACAGTGGGATCCCGGTGAGAGTGTCAGTGTTTACAAGAGGGTCTCGGAGAGTGTCAATGTTTACAGGAGGGTCCCAGGGAGAGTGTCAGTGTTTACCGGAGGGTCCCGGGGAGAGTGTCAGTGTTTACAGGAGGGTCCCGATGAGAGTGTCAGTGTTTACAGTGGGGTCCAGGTGAGAGTGTCAGTGTTGACAGTGGAGTCCCGGGGAGAGTGTCAGTGTTTACAGTGGGGTCCCAGGGAGTGTGTCAGTGTTTACAGGAGGGTCCCGGGGAGAGTGTGTCAGTGTTTACAGTGGGATCACTTGGGAGTGCATCAGTGTTTACAGTAGGGTCCCAGGGAGAGTGTCAATGTTTACAGTGGGGTCCCGGGGAGAGTGTCAATGTTTACAGTGGGGTCCCAGGGAGTGTGTCAGTGTTTACAGGAGGGTTCCAGTGAGAGTGTCAATGTTTACAGTGGGGTCCCAGGGAGTGTGTCAGTGTTCACCGTGGGGTCCTGGGGAGTGTGTCAGTGTTTACAGTGGGGTCCCAGCGAGTGTGTCTGTGTTCACCGTGGGGTCCTGGGGAGTGTGTCAGTGTTTACAGTGGGGTCCCAGCGAGTGTGTCAGTGTTCACCGTGGGGTCCTGGGGAGTGTGTCAGTGTTTACAGTGGGGTCCCAGCGAGTGTGTCAGTGTTCACCGTGGGGTCCTGGGGAGTGTGTCAGTGTTTACAGTGGGGTCCCAGCGAGTGTGTCAGTGTTCACCGTGGGGTCCTGGGGAGTGTGTCAGTGTTTACAGTGGGGTCCCAGTGAGTGTGTCAGTGTTCACCGTGGGGTCCTGGGGAGTGTGTCAGTGTTTACAGTGGGGTCCCAGTGAGTGTGTCAGTATTTATGGAGGGGTGGGGGGGGCGGTGTCACTACAAAAAATTATTAAAATTGTTCTTAAAATGATTATTTCACAGCACACACCCCTTTTCCAAATTTCAAATATCTGTTACATTCCTTGGTATTTTGCAGCATCATCTAAAACAACTAAACTTTAAAAAATATGGAAAATCTTACATTTGCATTCCAGATTTATAGATATTTCAAACAAAATATAAATTAATGAATCAAATATAATTCTTCATCCTTTTTGATATATGATTACACCCAAAGTGTAAACCTCTCATCTTCTAAGATGTCCACGTCTACAATTTCCTGTTTTGCTTTTCAATAGTCACTATTTTTTTTAGCCCCCGGATTGCTGAAATATATGAAACTTAACATGAATTGGAGAGCTATAATTTAAAATTTATTATGGATTCCTGAAAAGCTAAGCTGATTTCTATTAGATGTCACAGTGAATTGCTATTATATAATATTGATTTTAAGTCTGGGTATCATTTCATGTGTCTGTAATTACCTTGCAAGCATGAGGGAATTGTACATCAAGCAGATGAGGTACTCGACAAAGTCCTGTATAATGTTGAAAGTAATCTAGTTAGCAGGAAATTAGACTTAAGAAAAAGAGCAAATAGGGAATGATTAACCTATTCATGTTATAGTTAGCTATTAACTATTATAGTATATAGCAGTGTAAAAGAAATACTTGATTTACATAGCATTCTTCACAATTACAGCATCTTAAGTGTTTTCTAGCTGACAAAATACTTTTGAAGAATTATCAAAATATAATGCAAACAATGCGGCAGTTGATTTGCAAAGAGTAAGCGCACAGAAACAGCAATCTGATAGTGATCTGAGATTATTGTGTGATATTGAGAACTAACTATTGACCAGGATATAGGAGATAATTCTCCAACTTTGCTTCAAGATAGTGCCATGCAGTGGTTTGCATCCCTCCAAGCAGGGAAAGGGAATCTAGCATAACATCTCATCCAGGAGACAAAGCCTCCAACACTGCAGCACCTCCTTAGTACAAGGGTGGATCATTGTGCTCAAAATCTGGAGTGGAAATTGAACTCAGTAACAGAGTGCTACTCACTGAGCCACAGCTGATGCTCTGAAATGTAACCAGAAATACAATGGGCGAAATAAAAAAATCCCCCCAAAAAATCAAAGCCCAATGGACATGGATATTTTAGAATTTGAACGTGATTCATGCTTAGTGTCTCCTCTGAACAACTACCTATTTGCGCAATCCATGAGATTCAAAGTTGTTCTTAAAAGCATTATTGCAAAGCTAAAATAATTGCACCTGTATTTCTTTTCCAATAAAGCCACTATTGCCCTTAAGGCTTACTGACTGTCTACTCTGTCTCATTTTCCACAAGAGGAGATTATCTGATCGATTTAAAAATGCTATATTAATATGACACTTGCTTATATAGAGACCGCTTTATGATGCTGTGCAGATACACTCAAGCATCTAGCTGCGGTACATTCCTCAGTGTACAATTTCAGAAAGTTATTAATTACCTATGATTGTCTTCTTTCAGCCTAAGATATTGCTAAATGAATGATGGCATGAACATACTCATTTTTAAAAAAGGATTACCTCTAGCTTTTGAGGAGAAATTGACCACTTTCAAACTGACAGATTTGTCACAAAACAGCTGAAACATTAAGTTTCTTTTTCCATTAGATTTACAGTATGTGATGTCATGCTTGATTCTTTGTTTCAGAACAAGCAATGGTCTGAAAATACTGATTGTATGAGCTAATCAACTATTAATATTTACACAGCATGATTTTTGTGACACTTTTTATTCTTTCCTGAGATGTGGGCATTGTTGGCACGGTCAACATTTGCTGCCATATTAATTACTCTTGAACTAAGTGACTTGCTAAGCCATTTGAGACAGTGAGAGAGCAATGAAGAGTCAATCACATTGCTGTGCGTCTGGGGTCACATAAAGGCCTTTATTTTGCGAAAAACATTAAAAACAGATGGCTTTTATAACAATTGACAGTAGTTTCATGGCACTATTGCTAAGACAAGCTTATGTTTCAGATTTAATTTTAGTTAATTGAATTTAAATTACACATGCTACTGTAATGGGATTTCTAACCATGTTCCGAGAGCATTAGTCTTGCTCTCTCGGATTACTTGCCCAGTGACATTGCCAGTATATCCCTGTTTCTGCTGCTATCCCATTCCCCTGTCACGGACCCTCCCTCTGTAACTTAGTGGTAAACAAATCTGACTAAGGGAAATAAATGGTATCAGTCTTCAGCTTATAGAATATTTAAAATGCTAACGTGTGGAATATTTAATTGCAAAGAGGCTGCCACTAAGGGAGGGGGTATAAAGGAAATGGAAACACAATCTTTTCTTGAGAGTTGACACTAATTAAAAACACTTTTTCATGAGCTCTCTGATTGAAAGAAACCACTGAATTGTTAATGCATAAGCATTTCTTGGGAAATGTAGAAGGGATTATCTGAGCAACCATTTTATTACAATTCATGAAGGACATGATAAATAAAGACAATGCTAAACTCAGAGGAAATATTACACATCTGGAATATTAGATTAATTGTAGAGAACAGGTACGTGCATGAGCGAAGCAACATTTTCAGCTTGAGAGTACTAGTGAAAGCGATTTTTGTTATATTATAGAATTAGCACCTAAAAGAATTACTGACATCACATGATAAGCTCTACCCATTATTATATAAAGGACCATTCCAGGGAGGAACTAACTGGTATGTGTTTGGGTTTGAACCAATTTAATTTCTGATTCTGCATGTTTCCTATACTGTGTGAGAACATTTTAATAGTTGTAATGTGAACATTTTCTTAATTTGAGCCAGATGTCTCACAAGAGGCAATCATGTACCTTATTCAATATAATGTAACTAGCTATTAAATAATATGTAATAAACCATTTACTATTAATAAATATCAAACTTATCTTTTGCTTCAGATGTTGTCTAAGCATCCTTCCCCACTTGCTATCTGTAGCTTGACTAATACTATTAGGAAGGACTGGGGGTAGTAAGTCCATACAAGATATCCCAGGTCATATCAACATTGAACAATTTTGACAACAGTGAAGACTTTACCAAGAGTAAGAATGTTCTGCAAGATAAATGAAGAACTTCCATTGATATCTCTCCTTTCACAATGTTAGGTTGTCTCCAAAAATGTAACTTACAAAGTAACAGCTCTTTTGAATCATAGTCACTATCATAAAGTAGGAGATGGGCCAATTTGTGCACAACAAGATCCTGCACACAGCAACAGGAGAAATGATCACATTATTTGTCAGGATAGAAATGATTGAGTGATAAATATAAACCAGGGCATCATGAAACTCTCCTGCTCCTCTGAAAATATCTTTGTCCACTTGAAAGAATAGACAGAACCTTGGTTTATCACTTCAACAGAAAGACGACACTTCTGGTTGTGTCAGATTCCCTGTCTAGTGCACCAATATTTCAATCTAGATTTGCTGCTCAAATCCCTGAGTGGACCTTGAATCCCAAGACTATGACATAAAGGTGTTATCACTGAGCCAAGGTTGATGTTATAACTGATTCAAATAAATACATTTACAACACAGGGGCTCAGTGGTTAGCACTGCTGCCTCACAGTGCCAGGGACCAAGGTTCAATCCAGCCTCAGGTGACAGTCTGTGTGGAGTTTGCACATTCTCCCCATGTCTGCATGGGTTTTCTCCCACAGTCCAAAGATGTGTAAGTTGGGTGAATTGGCCATGCTAAATTGCCCACGGTGTGCAGGGATGTGTCAGCTGGGTGCATTAGTCAGGGGAAATGTAAGTAATAGAGGAATGGGTCTGGGTGGGTTACTCTTTGGAGGGTCAGTGTGGACTTGTTGGGCCGAAAGGCCTGCTTCCACAATGTAGGGATTCAAGGTCATTTTCAAGAAAATTGTATCTTTTTATGGAATATGATTGGAAAATTGCACAACTTAACAATGAAGATTATTTACAGATGAGAGGAGTCTTTCCCACTTGCTACTTGTTCAGTTTCTCAAGTTAAACATTTTCTGTGCAAAATTTGTGATCTTTATTTCTCATGATGTGTAAAACAGTTTTATCTCAGAATAACTGATATTTGGAAATGTACAATTGCTCAGAAGTGCAAACTTAAATAGAGCCTCATTAATTAAAAAGTTCTGAGGTATAGTTTGTGTAATGTTACATTAGGTGCAGGATAAAAAAATGAGGCGACTGTTCCTACAGACAATTGATCATTTATCACATAAAGTACACCATAGTTCAATTTAATATCTCTTTTAAATAATTTGCATTATTTTGTACCTTGAAAAATATTCTTACTTGTTGCATTGTTTTAACTATTCTCCTTTAATGGAATTAGACTGAATGGACAAGTAAAGGGAAAAATTAGGGCAATTCAACATCAACAATAACTACATGCATTTATTTGTCACCTTTAACATAGTAAAATGATCTAAGGAACTTTATTGGAATGTGATCAATCAATATTAGCAATGTAAGAAGACATTAGGACAGGTGAACAGATGTTTATTCAGAAAGACAGAGACATGGAGAGATCTGAGGAAAGAATTGGAGAACTTGGGATATAAACAGTTGAAGGCTTAACCAATGGAAAAGGATAAAGTATTTAGAAATGTAGAAGAGTTGTCACGTGGAATTCTTGGCCAGTTGTGGGGCTGAAAGACATTAGATTCATAACCAAAGGACCACTGAGCAATTCTCCTAGTGTCGCTCCCCCAGGTTTTACTAGCATTATTGGAATTTTTCCTTTTCAAATAATAAATCCATTCCCTTTTGAATGCAATGGAAGAATCTGCCTTCGCCACGCTGTCAGGTAGCTCATTATAAATCTTATTGCTTGCAGCATAGCAAGTTCCTTTTGTCGTGTCACCTTTGCTTTTTTAGCGAATTATCTTAAAACTGTATCTTCTGGAGTTTGATTCTTCCACCAGTGAATACAAGTTTCTCCGTCAATTCTTTTTTTTCCCGTATGAATTTGAATATATCGATTAAATTTCCTCTCAAACTTCTTTTCTCCAGGAAAACAGGTCCAGCTTCTCCTTTCAGTTTATGTAACTGAAGTTCTCATCCATGGAACCATTCTTGTAAATCTTTTTTATAATGACATCACATCCTTCTGAAGTGTGGTGCCCAGAACTGTTGGGACGAAATCTATGTTTTTGTACTCTTCTGCCAAATTCATAAATCTAAAGTTCCCAATGCATTAATGATCACTCTCAAAACCTGTGCTTCAATGATTTTGTATGCGTACCCCAGATCTCTCTGCTCCTGCATCCCCTTTTAGAATTGTATCCTTTATGTTACATTGCCTCTCAATATTCGGCCTTATGAAAATGAATCACTTGACATTTCACCGCATTAAATTTCATTGGTCACTTGTTTGCACACATCACCAACCTATGTACTTTTCAAGTTCTACACTATCCTTCTCATGGTTAACAAAGTTAACATGTCACCCACAAAGTATAGATAATTAATACATATCAGAAACAGTAAGGTTCTAAGACTAATCCCTGGGGGATTTCCACTATAAACCTTTCTCCAGTCTGAAAAACAGCTGTTTGCTACTATTCCATGTTTCCTGTCACTCTGTTAATTTTGTATCCATGTTGCTACTGCCCCTTTAATTCCATGAATGATAACTTTGCTCAGAGATCTGTTATGTGACATACAAAGAGTAAAAACCATGAGTGATTTAATAAAATATCCCAAGATATTTCACAGGTGTATAATAGACCAAAGCTGGAGACATTGATATGACAGTAAAAACTAATTAATGTTCTAATAAGCGCCTTAACAGAGGGGATATGTGCAGAAATTTAAGCTGGCATTTCCAGACCTCAAAGCCTTGACTGCTGAAGGCACAGCTGCCAGTGGTCAGAGAAGGGAATTAAACCTTCCCAAAGACATCTTGAAGGGCTTGTTGGACAGGAGGAGGTTGCAGAGAAGGGATGGAGAGAAGGAATGAGACCTTGGACAGATTTGAATACAAAGATTAGAATTTTAAATTCAAGGCATCAGTAAAGAACGAGTGAATTTAGGTAACTGGCCACAGGAACAACATATCATTGGGACTTCATTCAGTTTAATATCTTAAGCTTACATAAGGTAGAAAATATTAAATTGGTTTGGATAGCATGAGAATAATGTCATTCAGATATAATAAATACATGAACAAAGGTTTTGGTGACAGCTGAGCAGGGGAAGGGCTGCAGGTTTGGAAAGATGTGAAGTAGATGGTCTTTGTGATGAAATGGTATGGGATCAGAAGTCAACTTAGGGCCAATAAGGCATTAAGACTGCAAACTGTGTGGATCAACCTCAGATGGAAGAATAGATTTAATCACATGGAAACAGAGTTAATGGTGGCAGTCAAATTAGATTACCTACAGTGTGGAAACAGGCCCTTCGGCCCAACCAGTCCACACCGGCCCTCCGAAGAGTAGCCCACCTAGACCCATTTCCCTTTGACTAATGCACCTAACACTATGGGCAATTTAGCATGGCCAATTCACCTGACCTGCACATCTTTGGATGGTAGTTTTGAAGCTCCAAATGTTTAATTGGAGGAAATTAAGATTAATCTAGCACCTGATATTGGATAAACAGACAGATAATACAAGTTCAGTGAAAGATAAAGTGGTCGATCTAGCTGTTACTAGCATGCATATGGAATCTCAGATCATTTCCTTAAATTAGCACTGGGTTTTGCACAGTACCTGAGTCAACATGAAATGGGCAAGAAATGTGCTATCCCCTGTGTTGGGTAAGGCCAAATGAAAATGCATCCGTCACACATGCTGAAAATAGATGCCACGTGCAGGGGGGAAACCATTCTGAATAAGTTCAAACATGAAGTTGTGACAAAATTGGAGAGATCTGAGATCAAGGGGTATTGGGTGGTTAAAGAAGCATAGTAGATTGTCTGGACAGTGATGAGGTAGTTTGTTTGGGTGGAGCACATGATGGCAACATAATTGAAATGGTACGGTCGATATCTGAAGAAAGGGAACTATTTAGCAGAGAGATAAAGAAATGGACTAACCAACAGTTTAGTCACAATAGGGTTACAATAGTCAAATGTGGGTTACATGAACAAGGTGACTGGGAAATAGTTTGAGGAAAGATGTGAGAAAAATGTTACTCATAAAGCATTTTGTATTTTATGGTTTTAACTGAACTATATTTCCTTGCATTGAACTGAGGTTGGAAGTGCTTCCTGTGTGGGTCTGAAGGTGACCTTATGCAGCTAGCAGCAAATCTGAACTCATTTAGATCTTTGTCCTCAGTTCTTGATGCTATTCTCACAAGATGCATTATTTTGGCATCACTTAGAAGCAGCGTACATATCAAACCTGCATGTGTCAAATGCTATTGACATCAAATACCTTTCATTGGGCCCTGAGCTTCAATGTGTCTTTTGAGTGTTTCACCCAAGAAAGCAGGCTGTCACTGATGATTTTTCGATTTGATAAAGCATGGGGTATAATAAGAAAGGAGGCTATAGTGAGCAGTCAGTAACATCCAGTCTTACTAATGTTAAAACTCTGAAAATTATATTGTGTCATATTATGAGTAGCTGAAAATGGGTATACAGTCTATGCTTCTGAGACTTTGTAGCTCTTTAAGTCTTCATTTTTGGTTCATAATAGCAGAACAGCAACACAAAATATGAAAGTATAATTCCAGCTGAGAAACAATATTAATGGAACAATATTATAATTGAAAGACACAGCCAATTATTATATCAGAAGTAAATATAAACTTTTCCTGTTTTAAATAATGAGGGCAAAAAGAACACATAAAGTGTTGAATCTCACATTGATTGGCTAAATGTCAATTTCATGTCTCAAGGTCTAGTGAAATCTCTTTCCATGTCATGCCAAGCCCACCTTATTAACTATCTAGCCTACCTCTATGGCGCCCATCTATCAGAGTGCAAGCTGCAATCTACTCACCATATCTGGAACAGGGTGTCATTGCAAGGATATCCTGGAATGGACTGACACCATTGACTTTGGTGCCATCTGTAAAAAGCCATTGTGCAGCCATTGCCCTGTAGAGTTCTTAACGTTCAGATGTAGTGGGCAGAGACTTGGACATCATGGTGGACTGAATGGTGCAGTGATGGGATGTCTTCTTCTTCAGGACTGGCAGCAGAGGCTACAACATCAGACCCTGCCAGCCTGGTCTAATGTTGACACTCTGGTCAGTACAGTCTCAACCATCTGGAGTATTGACCTGTAATGAAGGATGAAGGTCAATGGCACTCTCCACTTGGCCAGCATAAGTGCCATCATTTTCCCTCCAACAGTTCAGATTCACTCTATCTGTGCTACTGCACCCTCTTCCCATTCAGGCTTATGCTCTACCTCTCTCACAATTACCTGCAATCTTTACCCCGAATGTTCTCATCTACCTAAGCCCTGATGGCACTAACCCTACCTGCTTTCTGCACTGCCTACTAACTCAGTCAGGACTAATCCCCACCTTCACCAAGAGTAAGAACTCTGTCACCCAGATTTTATCTCCCTTAATATCTGCCTCTGTCTCAGTTCAGTAGGAAAAAAACCCACAATGGAGCAGAAAGCGTCAATATGGTTGGTGTCTTGCCCAACATTCATCATCTCACCCCTCATGAGAAGAAATACTGGACTCTGACTTCCCAAGCGGCTGACTCATTGTGTCCATACCCCTGTACTGATATCAGAGGCTGCCATTGCCTTGTTGTTTTAGGACATCCAATCTCCCTTGAATTGACTGAGGATCACTGACAACTTTGACAAGTTGTGTATCTGTGTTAAATGGCAACACAATATAGCAGTACTGAGAGCTTGGTAACTCTAGCTAAGGGGCAAGGTACAAAAAGGCAATGCAAGGCATAGATGCTGTGAACATGCAGGTTGGCTCAAAGCGAGAGAGAGCTAGGAGACCAAGTAAACAACCTAAAAATGCAAGCCTTTCTAGTCCATGAGCTAGGCGTGTGTACCTAAGTGCAAATGATCCTTGCAGCAGCATTATGACGATAGTTGCTGTTGGATTATTAAGCATATTAATCGTTTTAAACATAGTCAGAAAAAAACGATTGTGGCTTTACAGTTTCAGAGAGTAACACTGTTTTGGACGATGCATCACAGACCAATCTGGTACAAACTGGTTAACTTGCATGTTCAGCCTTTTTCTAAATTCATTCACAGAATGTGGGCATTGCTAGCTGAGCCGCCATTTATTACCCATCTCTCATTCCCTTGAGAAGGTAATGGTCAGCTGTCTTCTTCAACTGCTGCAGTCCATTTGGTGTAGATATACTGACACAGTTCAATACTCAAGAAACAGTGAAGAATTAGCAAATCATTAAAATGAGTGTCTGGAGGGAAATTTGCAGGTTAGGATGTTCCCATATATCTGATACTCTTATGCTTTTGATGGCAGTGGTCATGGTTTGGAAGGTGCTCTCTAAGGAGCTTTGATCAATTTCTGCTATGCATTTGTAAAAGGTAGACACTGCTAATACTGAGCATTGGTGGAGAGAGTGAATGTTTGAGGACATGGTGCCAATGAAGAGGATTGCTTTGTTCTGAATGGTGTTAAACTTCTTGAATGTTTTTGGAGTTGCACTCATCCAGGCAAGTGAGAAATATTCAATATTCAATTACACTCCTGATTTGTGTCTTATTGATGCTGGGCAGGCTTGAGGATTCAGGAAGTGAGACTGCAGGATTTCTAACTCTGACCTGGTCTCATAGCTGCATTATTTATTTGGCTAGTCCAGCTCTTGGTCAATGGTAATCCTCAGTATGTTAATATTGGGGGATACAGGCAGAGCTATTCCTTTTAACGTCAAGGGGCGATTTGCCTGTCATTGCCTGTCACTTAAGTGGTGTGAATGTTACCTGCAACTGCCAGCCTAAGACTGGATATAGTCTGGTCTTACTGACCTTACTGGACATGGACTGTTTCAGTACCTGAGTGGTCGTGAATGGTGTTGAGAATTGTTTAATCATCATCGAAGATCCCCATACCTTGTGATGGAGCGAAGGTCATTGATGAAGCAGCTGAAGATGGCAGATCCTAGTAAGGTTGAATTAAAAGCGCAACATTTGCAGCTTTAAGTGTACTAACATACATTTGAGGATCACTTCTTGAGGAACAAGGAATTCATTTTAAAATCCAAGTGAGGTTATCAGCTATATCTGAGGTGGTGTTAAATTTGCTAATTAGTTAGACTCAGTGGAACCTGGAAACTGGGACCTTGTTTAAGCAACTGAGTCAGTTGTCAAAGCAAAGGTTGGAGACATTAGGGATCTTGTGGGACTCCACAGCCTTCACAGGTTAAAATTGGTGTGATTGTGATGACATACAGCATGGCTCATAGGCATGCAGTGAAGTTTCTACCATGTGAATTAAACAACCAAAAACTCTTAATTTTCCAACACTATGCTCATATATTTTACATGTACAAAACTAATGCTCCTTCTTTTGAATTTACCTGCAAAATTAGGAACATGAAAGAAATAAAGATAATGAGTTTCAAAACAAGACACATTTGAATTAACTACAAAATAAAAACAAAAGGCAATAGTTGATAATTGATGTAGATTTGGACATGTAATATAACCCTCATTGGTGTGATAATGCACCTATGATCACAAAAGAATGTACCTTGAAGAGAGGTAAGTGATGATGTTATTCAGGGGAGGCCATGACCGAGTGGTATTATCACTGGACTGTTAATCCAGCCACCCATGTCATGTTCTGGGGACCCGGGTTTGAATCCCACCAGATGGTGGAATATGAATTCAATGAAAAAAAAAATGAAATTAAGAGTCAAATGATGACTTGAAGCCGCTGTCCATTGTCAGAAGAAAAATCCCATTTGGTTCATTAATGTCCTTTAGGGATGGAAACTGCAATCCCTAGCTGATCTGGCCTGGACGTGACTCCGGAACCACAGCAAAGTAATTGATTCTCAACTTCCCTCTGGGCAATTAGGGATGGGTAATGAATGCTGGCCTTGCCAGAGATACTCAAAATCCCATGAATGACCTTTTTTTTAAATCACTGTGTACTAATGTCATGTGATATATTTTATAATGGTATCAGCATCATCTGGAATATCTACTGTTGCATTTTGTTCTTCATCAGTTCATAAAGTAGTTTGAGTCAGGATCATCAAAATGTCTGAGATAGGATTGTGATATATTTAATTGCTTTGTGAATAAATCTTCTGATATCTGATTTTACTAAAACTTTAGTCTGAATGTTCATGTTACCAGAGTTAACATAATAACGACAGGGAACATTTCACCGACAATCAAGATAAGTAGCCAGGAAATTGAAATTGCATCTTAATTGATGTTGCTGCCTTAGAAAAGAAGCATTGGTTATTTATTGACCCCAAGGTGGAGTTGCTTTTAGATTGAAAAGCTTTTATTTCTCCCTCTGGCTTGTTTCCAGCTCCCTCCAAGATACTAACATATAACTTCAAACCTGCTGCCTCCTGCAGTCATTCAACTTTTCTAACATGTTCACACACTGTGTGATCAGGAAACACTGTGACAGCACAGGTAAATCCTTTAAACACAAGCTCAAGATAGTATACCTGGAGAGTCTGTGATTGGAGCAACAGCAGCAGCAGGAGTTCTTTCACGCATAACTCTGCAGTCATTTCCTGCTCTCAACAACCATCATAACAGACAGACCAGGCAAGGCTGCTCTTGGGCAGTTTTGTGAGTCCCGGCGAGCTTTCAGTTCTGACTTTTTAAAAAAGCTGACAGTTTATTGCTGCACCCCAAATCTTGCCAGCCAAGATGACCATCTGGTGGTTATGTTAGCCATTTTCATTCAATCTTGAGCACGAGTACATGCGCAAAAATTTTGTTCTTTTCATGAAGGTGAATTAACTTGTGAATGATCTGATATTTTCATCTTAATCTCTGTTTGTGGCCATTGCTGGTGCCTTTATTGACCATCCCTAATGATCTTAAAGTGGTGTCATTGGCCATATTCTTAATAGTTTAATTTACTTCAGAGAGATGAATCAGATATGTTGGTTTGTGACTGAAATCAACCGCAGACCGGAGGGTATATGGACTGTAGACTTCCTTCTATATACTTAACTAGTTAAGTTTTAATGGCAATCGCACAGCTTCTACAGACATAATTATTTGTTTCCAAACTTTCTTTAGAATCCAGGGCTATTTGCCTGGTAACATAATCATCACATTTCTGTACCCTGATTGTGACTATTCAGGTACATTTTTCTGTTATACAGCAATTTCTCAATTATGAACTGGTGTCATCACATCTACTGGTAATGCAGTCATATTTGGGAAGATGAAATAGATACATAAGCAACAAACCAAATCACAAAGAGTTTCTATAGTTACATTCCTGAATTATCCAACAAGATCCAGGGCAAAGTGGATCAAATGTCTTTAAAGTAAGTTGATTGAGTCACTTAAGCGAATGATTGCCCTGTGCAATGATTCCAGACCAGAGCGCCAATGTAATGTTACAAACTGCTGAGGGACTAGTAACATTTTTAAAATAAACAAAGTGTGAGATCCCTCTCACTAAGAGACTAAAGCCACAAAATTCCACAGTATTAAACAACCATAAATAATTTATTCAATGATGTTAGAACCATAATACAATCCACAACACATATACAACTTAGATTCTAAATCTGAATTAATATGATGTAATTATGTATAACAGACTCCCTTGGAGCACATTAATTAACAAATGCAGTAAAGACAGGTCTCATTAGTTTCTCAGCAACTCGCTCACACTCCACCCACCACTGCCACTGCCCCTGAACTTAATTACACTATGTGTCATCAAACCTCATTGAAACTTTGCAAGGAATTCCACTTTTTCTCTTTCAAAGACTTAGTTTGAGAACCTCTTCAAAGGCCACTCCATCATGAATACTCTCAACCATGTTCCAGTCATTTACTTTCTTGTCTTGTGTCTACACTCCGCTGGATCCTTAAAAGCACACTCCAGTGTTTATTCACAGACGTAACTCAAGCTTTTCATGACTTGCTTCACCAAACGAGGATTGCTTTTTTTCAAATCTGAGATCCATCAGCTGCTCCAACTCCAACTCTCAGTTGCACAAAAGTATTAATTCCAAGCCTATCACAGTTTTTAAGCCCATTGCTCAAACACTTAGCAGTACCTATTGTCTTCTTGGAATTCCCGAGGTAAAAACAATGACTGCAGATGCTGGAAACCAGATTCTGGATGAGTGGTGCTGGAAGAACACAGCAGTTCAGGCAGCATCCAAGGAGCAGCGAAATCAACGTTTCGGGCAAAAGCCCTTCATCAGAAATAAAGGCAGTAAGTCTGAAGTGTGGAGAGATAAGCTAGAGGAGGGTGGGGGTGGGGAGAAAATAGCGTAGAGTACAATGGGTGAGTGGGGGAGGGGATGAAGGTGATAGGTCAGGGAGGAGAAGGTGGAGTGGATAGGTGGAAAAGGAGATAGGCAGGTAGGACAAGTCCGGACAAGTCATGGGTACAGTGCTGAGCTGGAAGATTGGAACGAGGGTGAGGTGGGGGAAGGGGAAATGAGGAAACTATTGAAGTCCACATTGATGCCCTGGGGTTGAAGTGTTCCGAGGCGGAAGATGAGGCGTTCTTCCTCCAGGCGTCTGGTGGTGAGGGAGCGGCGGTGAAGGAGGCCCAGGATCTCCATGTCCTCGGCAGAGTGGGAGAGGGAGTTGAAATGTTGGGCCACGGGGCGGTATGGTTGATTGGTGTGGGTGTCCCAGAGGTGTTTCCTAAAGCGCTCTGCTAGGAGGCGCTCAGTCTCCCCAATGTAGAGGAGACCACATCGGGAGAAATGGATACAATAAATGATATTAGTGGATGTGCAAGTAAACTTTGATGGATGTGGAAGGTTCCTTTAGGGCCTTGGATAGAGGTGAGGGAGGAGGTGTGGGCGCAGGTTTTACAGTTCCTGCGGTGGCAGGGGAAAGTGCCAGGATGGGAGGGTGGGTTGTAGGGGTGCGTGGACCTGACCAGGTAGTCACGGAGGAAACGGTCTTTGCGGAAGGCAGAAAGGGGTGGGGAGGAAAATATATCCCTGGTGGTGGGGTCTTTTTGGAGGTGACGGAAATGTTGGCGGATGATTTGGTTTATGTGAAGGTTGGTAGGGTGGAAGGTAAGCACCAGGGGCGTTCTGTCCTTGTTATGGTTGGAGGGGTGGGGTCTGAGGGCGGAGGTGCGAGATGTGGACGAGATGCGTTGGAGGGCATCTTTAACCACGTGGGAAGGGAAATTGTGGTCTCTAAAGAAGGAGGCCATCTGGTGTGTTCTGTGGTGGAACTGGTCCTTCTGGGAGCAGATACGGCGGAGGCGGAGGAATTGGGAATACGAGATGGCATTTTTGCAAGAGGTAGGGTGGGAAGAGGTGTAATCCAGGTAGCTGTGGGAGTCGGTGGGTTTGTAAAAAATGTCAGTGTCAAGTCGGTCATCATTAATGGAGATGGAGAGGTCCAGGAAGGGGAGGGAGATGTCAGAGATGGTCTTCCGTAATTACACCGGCACCATTCCCCACCTCTTCCTCCGCTACATTGATGACTGCATTGGCGCCACCTCATGCTCCCGCAAGGAGGTTAAGAAATTCATCAACTTCACCAACACATTCCACCCTGACCTTAAATTTACCTGGACTTCAACCCCAGGGCATCAATGTGGACTTCAACAGCTTCCTCATTTCCCCTTCCCCCACCTCACCCTAATTCCAAACTTCCAGCTCAGCACTGTCCCCACGACTTGTCCGGACTTGTCCTACCTGCCTATCTCCTTTTCCACCTATCCACCCCACCCTCTCCTCCCTGACCTATCATCTTCATCCCCTCCCCCACTCACCTATTGTACTCTATGCTACTTTCTCCCCACCCCCACCCTCCTCTAGCTTATTTCTCCACGCTTCAGGCTTACTGCCTTTATTTCTGATGAAGGGCTTTTGCCCGAAACGTCGATTTCGCTGCTCCTTGGATGCTGCCTGAACTGCTGTGCTCTTCCAGCACCACTCATCCAGAATCCTTGGAATTCCCATACATCCTATCTGCTCAGAGCTATCCAATTACTTTTGGGACTACTCCATAAACACCAGCCGCGCAGAACCACTGGCCTTCTCGTAGTATAGATATTTCTCCTATAATGCTGTAGTTGCATTCCAGCGAAACCTCGCTTAATAGAAAATCGCTTAATATAAATATTAACATAAATAATTGCCTATCAGAAAAGTGGGGTTAGGGGCAGCCCAGCAAAAAATATCATTCATGATCGCTCAAAAATCTAACACAGGGTATAACACACCATGAATGAAGGTTAAAATTATATTTATTAACAAACGAAAAGTAAACTTAATGCAGTACATTTAAAAAGTGTAAGTAAGCAACTCCCTGTACAGTACCCCTCACAGAAAGCTGCTCTGTTGGCAGCTGACATTGCGCATGTGCAGAATGGGGCAGAGGTTTCGGTGCTGACATCAGTGCATGCACAGAATGAAACCCGCGAACCGGTCCCCGCTGGAATCGCGCTATTGTAAACAGAGTTACGTGCTCTTAAAAATACTGTTCCTTTTGTTCTTCAGTGACATTACAGGCAAATTGCACAGCTGGAACATGCATTATCCAAGAGTTACTTGCAGTACTTTTCTGCATGACCCTCCTGCTGGTAAGCTCTCCTTTCTCTCCGTCTCTCTCCATCTCACTCTCAAGCACTGACCCCAAATGCTTGTAACCCTTGAACTGTTTGGAAACCTTACAATAATCTTCACCTTTTTTC
The DNA here is from genome assembly GCF_037043375.1 of Chiloscyllium plagiosum. Taxonomy (NCBI): domain Eukaryota; kingdom Metazoa; phylum Chordata; class Chondrichthyes; order Orectolobiformes; family Hemiscylliidae; genus Chiloscyllium; species Chiloscyllium plagiosum. The sequence goes on along the minus strand of NW_028270152.1, from coordinate 48,885,260 downwards.
TAGGCAGCAGTACATTTAAAAATCAGCAGTGGAACTCAAATGTAGTTAATGCAGGAACACGAAGTTTCCTTCAATAGTACAATGTTCACAGTACAAATGTGTAGCGCAAGGAAACAAAGGATTGCACACATACCAAACTTAAAAATCGACAGCTGATCCAAACTTATAACAATAGATTGATGGATCAATGTCATGATTCGTAAACTTCACTTTAAGAGGAGGAAAACAGATACGTTTAAATAGATACTGAATTTGTTGGGACAAAGTGAGCTGAGGTCACTTATTATTCTGGGCTACTTTGTTTCTGGTCATGTAAACTCCCCTGCTGGGAAGAGGGAAACTAAATTATTAATGAGTCAGCTCCATCCATTGCATCTTGCCATCACATGCTGAGCTGGTCAGTGGAAAATAAGATTGTCAGAGTGACTTCTACCTATCAGCTTTAAGTGAACAAAAAAAACGTTAATTATTTAGAGCTATGACCATACATGAATTAGGATTTCTAACCTGCCTGCCTTCTTCAATTTGTAGGAGCTTTCTGTGAGTATGAATATAGAATCAGTCAGCCAATCAGAAGGAAATTCTTGCCTCATTACCCCTTGCACATTTTGTGGCTTTTCCTGAAGATAACGGTTTGTTATACATTTCCCTTGTAATGTGCTTTGCTTTCATGGCAGGACTTTGAAGCATCCCAGAAAATTCTTCCATATTCTCTACAATGGAGCCTTTTTTGCCCTAGCATGAACACCACTAAGCAGTTTCCATTCAGGCATGACATTTATATCTTACTTGCCCTTATTGGGGAGTGTGTAATGTGATGGTGGGCAGGACTAAACTGGAAGGATGGGGTTGAAGAATCAGGATGAGCACTGACATTTTGTAATTTGAGGCAATGTCAGGTATCAGGAGAGGTAGGAAGTGGTTTTGGAGGTGGGAGCCTCATGCCCAGGTTGAGCCTGGGACACATGGTGCTCAGTATGACCTGCATGGCCCTTAATGATCTCTCTAATCCTGAATGAGACCTAAGAATAGAATGCCTGTGACCACACCCAGAATGGGCAAAGTCAGTGTTTCTTTCCTCAACCAAAATGCAAGCTCAACCTCTGAGTGATGCAAGGCCATTCAAGGGGCAATAGCATTAATCCTGCACTTGCAGAGTACATGTTAAAGTCATTCTGTGAAATATATGTAGTGCACCACTGTGTGGGGTGCATACGCTTTCTCAAGGAAACTTGACCATGTCAATGGTCCTTTCACATTCAAGATAGACATCTCTGTGCTGCAGGAGTAATCCCAGGAGATCTTAAGGCAAATATGGGCCACCAACCACAAAGCTAATTGTTATGACACAGAAACAGACAGCCAAATCAAATCAACCTTCCTATCTCTGTATTTGCAACACAGTAGATTGCTTAAACAGGCCCTTCGGCCCAACAAGTCCACACCGACCCTCCGAAGAGCAATGCACCCAGACCCATTACATTTACCCCTTCACCTAACACTACAGGCAATTTTGCATTGTCAATTCACCTAACCTGCACATTTTTGGACTGTGGGAGGAAACCGGAGCACCTGGAGGAAACCCACACAGACACAGGGAGAATGTGCAAACTCCACATAGACTGTTGCCTGAGGCAGGAATTGAACCCGGGTCTCTGGCGCTTTGAGGCAGCAGTGCTAACCACTGTGCCACAGTGAGAGACTCTCAAAGTTAACCACAATGCTTCCCAACCAATCTTTCTGAATAACCAGAATCAGACTTTGTGAATGACCAACACCAGACAACAGGTTTATAGCATAAGCAAAAATTTAACAATTTATTATCAATGCATTAGCTTTAGCAGAACAAAGTTAAGCCACAATGTAATTGAATAAATGTCTAAGATTAGAAACAAGAAACAGCCTGCAATTAACTTTTAGGCCTTGCCTCAAAATTAAATATCAGCTTGTTTATTATGTTTTTAAAAAAACAAGCTGCTGCTCACCATTCAAAGGTCACCTTCAGCTCACAGCTCACAGTTCAAAAGCAAAAATAATAATTAAAAAAATGAAAAATCAGCCATGAATTCTAACATGATGTAAGATTTCATAGCTACATAGGGACATGATTTCCTCTCAACTTGAACTGTAAGTATTTTGTAATATGCAATCATGCCTTTCATGGGTGATATGGGGCTGGGAGGAAAACAGTTTGCTACTGTCTAGCATTTGTAATTTGATATTGTCAACTGATAGTGCTTTCAGCTCAATAAGGTCCAATTTCAAAGTTCCATGTACAGTGGAACCTCGATTATCCGAATACCAATTATCCAATAATTGGATTATCCAAAGGACATCTCAAGGTCCCGACAGAAACATTACATACGTCAAAGACATCACTGATTGTGTCTTTTGTTTACAGTGATTAAAAGAACAGTCCTGGACTGATGGGAGCGCAGACACTGTCTCTAAATGACTGACCTCCCACTTCCTCTCTCTCTCTTCCCACGCTTTCCCTGGAATTTTACACAGGCGTGTACCCTATAACCCCCTTCCCCAAATAATCACTCTAACATTGTCCTGTACAGGGCAAAGGTGGAACCTGTCAAAAGGTTACAGTAAAACGTTGTGTGTGTGTTTGCTCTGTTTGGAGACTCGCCCCCCAAAAGGCAGTAGCAGCAGCGGCAGTCTTGTTGGTGTCCAGTCCAGCTGCCCTGGAGACGGGGCGGTGGAGTGTGGGTGGAGGCAGAAAGGGATCGCGCGGGGGGTTGGGGTGGTGGCTGAGGGTGGATACGATGGGTAGGCAGGTGCTTAAACAACAATGGGGATTGGAATGTACAGATGCATATGCAGGTTGTTTCCTTTGTGCCACCTATGAGATATGAGAGGCATTGTTTGTGGTTTTTGTACCAACTCAGACTGCTGATGCTTGGCAGGTTGCATGCCTGGGTGTCAAAGATAGTGTCAAGGTTAGGGATCCCAGGATATCGTGGCAATGCTGACAACTTCCACCTATGATGGGTGGGAGAATCCAGCTAGCATTAGACAAGAGGGGTCCCACAGTGGCACAGTAGCTAGAAATGAGGTGAGTTAGGGACAATAGTGTGAAAAAACTTGCTAGGTCTCACCCTTCATGAAACTCAACAAACCAGACACTTAGCTGATTTCAGGTTCAGTCCTGTGAGGCTATTTCCATAAAGGGAAAAAGCAGCCAGCTTTTCTTTTCCAGTTAAGCCAAACAGAATCATCTATCATAAGAATTGTTGGCTTTTTAAATACTTGTTGATTGAGTGTCTGGTGCACACTAGTGACCGAGGGCAGTAAAATGATATCTCAGAACAATCAAGAGGAAAGAAAGCCATACGGGAACCACCTGGAATTTTAAAAAAAAATAACCATTGCACAAAGCGGCACTGAACTATTATTGGGTTACAGTACATATTGGAATGCTTGCCTCTGAAGTAGGAAACCTGAAAGTTAAGTAGTCAGTTATTGAATAGAAGTCCAGTAATGGATGAACTACAATTCCCTATTGGAAGATATGACTGAAATGAAAGGGTAGTTGGATGGATGTCAAACCATCTCCTTTTTCATTACAACCTTACTTCAGATCAAGGGCTAGAAGGAACACTAAAGTGATTTAGTGTGATGAACATTTTGACTTTAGTACACATTAATTTTTCTTGATAGTCGTTACGATTCCAATGGGGAAACCATAGCCCTAAAGAACTAAATTTTCTGAATGACCTTCCCATCCAACAAAAATTGCCAACAAACTTTCACTGTTTGAAATCTCAACATAAATTAGAGATAAGCAAATTAGATATGAATTAACAAACAAATAATGCTTCAAATAAAAAGATGAATTAGAACTTGAACAATCAAAGCAGGCAGTTCTTCAATAATGCGATGGTTGCATTCTTACATTTATGCCCAAATTATGGAAAAATCACTTTAGAAATGGTGCTTGAAGTGTTAGCGATGTAATTGCATTACAGTCAACACATTTTAAAAATTTGTGTTTTAGAAACAGCTTCTTCAATTCGTTGATCGTATTACAGCAAATTCACATTAACAAAACGCGCGTTATAGCAGAATGACCTGAATCTAAAACAGCTATAAGCATTTCCCTGCAACATATATGGCATTATGTAAATATGCAGTATGTTGTTCTTCTTTCATTCATGATAAGTTAGAATTCCTTCCTGACAACAGCTTTCACCTTCCAAGTTTACAGACTTGCTACTTCACCAGTTTCCTCATTTCCCCTCCCCTCACCTTACCTCAGTTCCAGCCTTCCAGCTCAGCGCTGTCCTACCTGCCAATCACCCTTCCCACCTATCCACTCCACCCTCCTCTCTGACCTATCACCTCCATCCCCACCCCCATTCACCTATTGTATTCTTAGCTACATTCTCCCCAGCCCCACCCCACCCCCATTTATCTCTCCACCCTGGAGGCTCCCTGCCTCTGTTCCTAATGAAGGGCTTTTGCCCAAAACGTCGATTTTCCTCCTGCCTGACCTGCTGTGCTTTTCCAGCATCACTCTGATCTAAACTCTGGTTTCCAGCATCTGCAGTCCTCACTTTTGCCTTATCATGAATAATGCATACTACTATGAAGCCTCTCCTCCTCCGTTCATTACAGCCCTGAAGGTGTAGTTTCCTACAATTCTTTTTTGTAACTGACCAACCAACAAACCCCGCACTGTGAATTGGCCACTTTTGGTTAACTTTCAACTATTCAACATCTCTGAGTTATTCCCACAGCCTTCTAGGCTTTGTAACTTTCTAGCCAACTCTCACAGTGCCACCAAGAGCTCCTATATTGACCATCATTTATGTCCAACTTGGCTTTGTATTTGTCAACTTTAGCTTGTTAACTTTCTTCCTGTTGTACTGGAGAAGCAAGAGTCACAGTTTATGTGGACCAGTATTATTGTACAAGACAATTACAATTGACCCCCCCCCCCATAATAGAAGCAAACACTTAAAAAGCCTCATTCAAACATACTTTTAAAAAATGACAGATTTCATAACCATTTTAAAGAAGCTACATTTTTTTTTCTCACACTGCTGCTTCTGAGCAAAAGGTCATCACAGGGGACACTTTGATTTTATTCAGCAGAAATGACCAAATACTTCAGCAAATAAAATACAAACAGTAATGAGCTGGACTTACTATTATATGCAGCATGCAAAATAAGTGCAAAACTAATTATGTCAGTGAGCAATGAAGGAAATAATGAAATATAGAGTATTGGCATTGCTGTTATCTGAAATTACAAGCAAGGCAGGAAGTTGTTTAAAAATTATATGGATTTAAATAAAAGATGTGTAAACAATTGAAAGGCAATCAATTAGAAAGGCGTAAGGAATACAGAGGAACCTCGATTATCCGAAGGACATGGGTGGGAATTATTTCATTTGATTAATCGAATTCCAGATCAAAAATAATGGCTTTGTTATCTTGTAATTCACACTGAGGCTGTTACTGACCTTGCATTGTGAAAGGTGTCTGAGGCTGTTTTCAGATGGGGATTCAAGCAAAGTTGTTTAAATGATCATGACCCCACAAACCTGGCCATTTATTAAATTACAATTCTGTAGGCAAATACAATAGGAAACATGTCAAATGACAATGTTACAAATCATTGAATCACCCCATTAACCGCCTTAAATATGCACTGTTGAGGCATCTCAAGATGCACTGCAGTACCTCACCATAGCTCCCTAATCAGCACACCTACTGACAGTCAGCTGTTTTGGATGCTCAGGGTCAGAGACCCCGTGACCCGACATATCTTGAGTCTGTGGTGTGAAGTCCGGTCAGTCTTACATTCTAGTTTAACCAGTCCCCCGAGATTAGTGGTAAATCTGTTGGGGAACTGTACAGAGATCAGTCAGGTGTCTGCACACTTATCAGTCAGCAATGCCTCTCTAGGTGAATCAAGGTGTGGGCTACAGGAGATCCAGTAATCCTATTGTTCACTGAAAGTCAAGGGAAGCAAAGAGTAACAGTCAGGAAGTAAACAGTGGGATTTGGAGGCAGTATGCTGAAATGAAGAGTTGATAATAATTGTGAAGAGGGATTGAATTCAAGAGTCGTGAAGTGATGTTGCAACTGTACAGGACTTTGGTTAGGCCACATTTGGAGTACTGTGTGCAGTTCTGGTCGCCTCACTTTAGGAAAGATGTGGAAGCTTTGGAGAGGGTGCAGAGAAGATTTACCAGGATGTTGCCTGGAATGGAGAATAGGTCGTACGAGGATAGGTTGAGAGTGCTAGGCCTTTTCTCGTTGGAACGGCGAAGGATGAGGGGTGACTTGATAGAGGTTTATAAGATGATCAGAGGAATAGATAGAGTAGACAGTCAGAAACTTTTTCCCCGGGTACAACAGAGTGTTACAAGGGGACATAAATTTAAGGTGAAGGGTGGAAGGTATAGGGGAGATGTCAGGGGTGGGTTCTTTACCCAGAGAGTGGTGGGGGCATGGAATGCGCTGCCTGTGGGAGTGGTAGAGTCAGAATCTTTGGTGACCTTTAAGCGGCAATTGGATAGGTACATGGATGGGTGCTTAAGCTAGGACAAATGTTCGACACAATATCGTGGGCCGAAGGGCCTGTTCTGCGCTGTATTGTTCTATGTTCTAACTCAAGATTTAAAGGTGGGAGATGATATAACATGGAGAAGGTAAGGGTACTACAGGAGGGAGTGGATCATTGACTGTGACTACCCTCTTGGCTTTGATGGAGTGATAGTGCATGACTCTATTTGGCATTACTAAATTTTATATCTGGGGATCTGGAGGTAAAGTGGGGAGGTGAGCAGTTTAATAAATGGTTTGGATGTGAAGGTGAAATAGGTCAAAGCTGCTGGAGTTAACAGGGAGCGAAAGGAAGAAAGGAGCATGAACGTTTGTGGAGTTACGTGAGAGGCTGAGCCTGTGCCCCCCAGCGTGTAGAGCAGTCTGTGATGTCATCCATCCTGATCAAAATCAAAAATGTGTTATGGGAATTAAAACAACTGCCAACACACTGGAGTGAGCAGAATCAGTGTTATTTTTCTCTGAGGGTGAGTGCTCAGCTTTTGAATGATCTAAGACCCTTCAAAGGGCAATAGCAACAAATAGACACCCACACAATACATGCGAAGTTCATCTGTTGTCATAGACTGCTATATGTTTACCTTATACATTGACATGTTGTGCCAACTAGACATCCTGGCCCATCACAACTTAATCCTACTGACCTGTGAGGCACAGTCAATGTCTGGGAAGATTCACCCTAGTTGTCAAAGTATCAATTACCTTCTGAGGTCCCATATCCTGAACAAGACATATGAGCTACTCACTTCTCACCTTGCAACATAAATACATCATTACCTGAGGTATAATGATGCCTTTCTTTGACAAATGTGGGGATTGCATTTGCGAGAGTATTCATCATTATTGCTGTCTATTGAATGTGAATCAAAAGTCTTGAAAAACAGACTTTTCAATCAGGACACCAATGTGCAACATACATTTTGAGGCATCCTATTGACGTTTGTTCTGGATCTCCTACAGCTCGGTGTTTGGAGGACACTGTCAAATGTTATTTGCGAGTGCTGTGCCTGCTGAATGATGCCATTACTGTAGTTGGGTCTAAAATAAGAAGTTGCTTTGTTTCTGATCTTATCCACATTGGCTCATTGAAACAGCATCCAATGGATCCAGGCACAGAAGTTGTGGTTGTCCCTGTGGCCGCTACCATAAAGGGTCCTACACAAATGGCTGGGGAACAGATGCATCCACAATCTAAGACCAGTGTCAAACCCCAGCAGATGTGGAGCAAACTCATACTATAGAACTTGCAGCCAACTATGCCTTCATGATGCAATGAAGATACAGGAGAGTCATGGTCAATTGTCTTCCCATGAAATGCCATCCAAATGAGAGAGCAGCAGTGACTACATTCTGTCCAGAGAAGGAGTTAAGAATGCCATGTAATGCTATCCAGTGTATCTGCAATGCTGCACTTACTTCCACTTGGACCAATAAGGGCCATAGGAACAGTACCTTCAGCATCCTACAATGCAGCACTTTCAGCCACTGCAGTGCTGGAAGGATTCCTTGTTTAATATTATCTCTCTCTAACTGGCCTGAAATCTTCTGCCCAATTCCAACCCCCGCAAGGGCAGGTTAACATTTTGATCTTACTGTGCAGTTCATGTTGTTTAATAAAAGTTAAGATTATGAAAAGATGGAAGCCTTTACAGCATAATATGCTCCTTCATTCAATTGTAAGGAAGTGTTTGTGATTTTTTAGAAGGCTTGTAGCTCAGGTTGAGGTTCAGTTTATAAGTTTGCTCGCGGAGCTGGAAGGTTTGTTTTCATGACATTATGGAAAGGATGATTCTTGCTCCGACAGGATCGTGTCATGCTGAGGCTGTCTAGTCTCTGTACTTTTCATTCTTGCAGTTGGACCTAAAATGACAGTCGCTCACCGAACTGATAATGAAAAGTGAACATATATCTTCTTCTTTTCTCTCCCACTACATCTTAGTAATGTCTCATTTTCCGCAGCTAGGGTGGGAGGATCCTGTCCTATAGAGGAGCACATTGATATTGGAGTTTTATTTGACCAACCCTGAGGTCATTTATGGCTTGAGAACCTAGGCGTCCTGAGGGTGCCCTGCCCAAATAAGGTTCATTGTGCTTGGCTTGAGCTCTCATAAGTTTGAAGGTTGCAGACTTGGTGGAGAGGAACCATTGGGCATCTGACAGGAGATTTCTGAGAGGATCTTGATATCATTCCTACTCAGCTGCCTACTGACATCGCCCAGACTCCTTGTGAGGGAGCTATTAAAATCCATCATCCCTGTCATTGATACTGAGCACCAGCTGAGTGTGGTTCTGTATACATATCCAGCAGATACCGAGGGTGCAGGACTTGGCTCTCCATAATGGCTCCTAATCTGTCCATGGAAGCAGCCAAACCTCAGGATGCCAGAATCAGCCCAGTATATATAGTCTTGGTGAACCCATCTAACCTTTTATTGTTTGCAGTGCCTCCAACAACCTACCAGCTGCTTGTGCATTTGGATGAAGTTATGAATGGCCAAGACCATGGGATCTTCTCCTGCCAGGGCCTTAAGCAGGTGCCTGATTTCCATTGGAGCCATGACAGTAATGTACTCACTAGCCTGTCTTCTCAACTCTAATCCAACTAATGTACCCATCGTGGTGTCAGTATCTGAGCTAGTGGAGGGTACAGCTTTGCCTTTGCAGAGTCTGTGGCTCTTCTTCAGAGATGGTAGGAGAGGTAATGTCTAGAGGGACTGTTCTCTTCAGGGCAGAGTTTATTTAGTACTTCTATCACCAGAGTTTGCACAATAGCATAGTGGGGCACTATAAGACATACATAACAAGCTGAGCTGTGAAGAATTGCATAACTCACTAAACTCATAGGCAGAAATCCTCCATGGATTATTTGTTGACTTTAGGTAATGCCCAATGCACTAGTCAGGATGCTGAGCTTCTGAAGTTTGAACTTCACTCGCCACCTCCACCAACATGAAAAGTGGCCTTCAATTTCACTTCTTTGAGCAGATTATGCAAAGTTCCATTTAAGCTTGCAAGAGCTCCAACTTCCACCAGAATGTGAATTCTGTATTTTTTGCTTAAAACTCAAGAGAAATGCTGACAACTCTGTCAACTGGTCCCTCATAGGTGTATTAACTATAGAAATCCACTTACTGCCTGCAGCTGATTGGCCTTGTTGCTAATCAACAAGAGAATCAAGGGATTTAGGACTATAGTGGGGAAGTAAGGGTTAAGTAGAAGGTTAGCTACAATCTTGCTGAACAGCAAAGCAGACTTGAGGAGATTTGAGACTATTCCTGCTCCTATTTCTTGCATTCACATTGAATGTACAGTAATTCAAATGTACACTCTTTACCGTACTTATGGTGTTACTGAAATTTTATAGATTTATATTTATAGAATGAAGGCTATTATAACTTGTTCAGTCAGCTGTTTTTTGATGCATCATTGGAATGCAATAGTTAAAAGAATAATTCTGGCATTTCACATTCATGTCTGCAGCCACACACTCATTACACGTATAAAGATTCGGATATCTATGAACATCAGGGACAAGTAATGCTGAGAGACAACAATGAATTTTAGATGAGACAGACAATGACAGTTGACAGGTAATCACCCTTTGATATTTCAAACTAACATGACTACATCACAGTCAAATTATCAGGATTTGCCATCATACCTTTTTCTTTATATGCACCTCTATGCTATTTTCTGGCCATGGGTCTGATGCCTACTTATTTGTATCAAGGATATTGCTAAATGCCAATCAGACTGTCTACTTAATTCTATTCAATTATATTTCTTTTAAGTTCTATGTGTATTTTGTGTGACTGCTTAGCTCAGTGGTAGAACTATAGCCTCTGGGTCAAATATATAGGAGCTTTTTCAAGAGCAGAACACAGTGGGTTGTTGGTTTAGCTCAGTTGGCTGGATGGCTTGCTTGTGATGCAAAGTCATGCCAACAGTATGGTTCAATCCTCAAACTGGCTGAGGTCACTATGAATGTCTTGCCTTCTCAACCTAACCCCTCACTTGGGATGTGGTGACCCTCAGTTATCTCTCTCTAGTGAGAGTGCAATACTTCACTTTTGGCACATCAGAGAGCATTTTACCAGTCACCCATTAGAGAAAACAGAGGTTAAGGTGTGGTAAAAGAGCAGGAAGCTGCATTGGAACAGCTAAACGAACAAAACAGCCAAAACAAAACAAAAACATGTTTCTTAGCACTGGGCAACAAGGCCGATAAGCTGCAGACAGTAAGTGGATTTGCATAGTTAATACACCTATGAGGGACCAGTTAACAGTGTTGGTTAACCATCATGTAGAGGAAGTCACCAGTTATAATGGAGTCAGTCTGCCACTGCAATCTAACAGGGACCATCAGAGCTGGACATTGCACAGCTTAAAAGATGGAGTCCTGTACAGGGAAGAAACCCTAGAACTCTCCCTCAACGAGCAGTTTCCCTTTTGGACTCCGGTTCCTCTGAATGGCTTTACTTTGAAATTGTTTCCCTGTTTGCGCTCCCAGGCCCTCCTGCCTGCCTCAGCTCTGCCTACCTCTCCCAGTGGTGTTGCTGAGGCTTCAGAGCTACCTACCTTCTAATTGAGCCTGTCAACCTCAAGAGCTTGAGGATGGAAGAACACAGCAAGCTATGCTGCATCAGGAGGGGCTGATCCTCCTGATGCTGCCTGGCTTGTTGTGTTCTTCCAGCCTCCTGCATGTCTACCTTGGATTCCAGCATCTGCAGTTTTTTTTGTCTCTAACATCAGCAGCTAGCCTGAAGTAGATGGCAGGCTAGCAGGAAGAAGGTAAGGATATTATGCTTCAGTTATACAGTGCAATGGTGAGACCACATCTCAAATACAGTACTTCACACAGTTTTAGTCTCTTCATTTAAGGGAAGATTTAAGTACATTAGAAGTTGTTTAGAGGAGATTTACTAGATTGTCACCTGGATAGATCAAGTTCTTTTTATGAAGAATGGTTGGACAGACTGGGACTGTGTCCAGAAGAGTGACGAGTAACTTGACTGAAGTGTGTAAGATCCCGAATGGTGCTCGCGGAATGGATCTTTCCTGTGTGAGTGAAACCAGAACTTGGGGGCACTATTTGAAAATTAATAATTGTCCTTTTAAGCAGATTTTCTATTGTACAACTCAGTGTCTGTACTTGGTTTAATGTTTTTGTCTCTAGTCAGAGCTGATCTACATTCTGCTAATATCCCCTATTAACAGGGGATGTTACAAAACAAAATCAAAAGAAATTAGGAGCTTTCTTTTTCTCTAAGGGTTTCCCTTAACATTGGCATTCACTGCTTCAGAAGATGGTGGAATTGAATAATTTTGTTATTCAAATAATAAAATCAGAAGTAGAAAGATTCTTATTCGACAAGAGAGTCAGAGGTTACTGGGGGTAAATGCACATGTGAAATTCATAAAAGCAAAGCGATCAGCCATGATCATATTGTGTGGCGGAGCAAGCTTGAGAGGCTGAATAATCTGCTTCTGTTCTGACTTAATTTATTTGGATGTTAATATGTTTGTCTATGGAATGACATTATAGTGAGGAGAGTATCTGCCATCCATCTAGGACACCCTAACTTATTTGCACTCCCAGGACCTCCTGCCTGCCTCAGCTCTGCCAACCTAGTAGAAATAGCTAATAGTTATTGTAATTCAATATAATTGCGGGTATCATAAGCACAAATAACATTGCCTGTCATTGTCAGTCTATTTACTTCTCTCCATGTTTTTCACATAGGTGGACCTGAGCTGTAACTGTGAATGGGAGGATATCAGCAAGTGAGAGTCTGCTCTTGGCACTGCCTGACATTCGTGACACATGTTAAGAAAATTCCCATTGTCTAATATTGCTGACATACAAGAGGAGTTGGCAGGTACCAACCCTTTTAAAATATGAATTAGTAATTGAAAAATTGATAGGAGATACTTTCTAATAAGCCTTGAAATGTTATTGTGAATCTTGCTTTAGTGCTATTTAAACAAATTTCTCAGTGCCATTGTAAATCAGTTGTTGGATGATTGAGTGGTATAGGACAGTGGTCACTGAGAAATTGCCTGGCTATCATATTAGCACAAGCTGCTGTACTGAAATAAAAACAGAAAGTGCTGTAGAAACTCAATGGTCTGTCAGCTTCTGTGGAGAGAGAAAAAGAGAGTTAGTCTTGTGAATCCAGTATGAAAATGATGGATTTTGTGCTGTCAAAAATGTGGGGAGGACAAATGGAACAGTAGGAAAGATCAGGGCTGAGGTATAATGGAACAGAAGACAAAGGGAGTGGTAATAGTTGTAAAGAAGAGAAAAAAACAAAATAAAAGTAGACACCCTATTAATGAGGGCTATTAACAGAATACAGATCAGCTCTGAGTAGTGACAAAAACACGTAAACCAGATATAGATACTGGGCTGTGGAACAGATCATCAAAATTGAGGAAAGCATTCTTGGCCTGAAGTCACTGTACTCAGTGCTGAGTCCAGAAGGCTAAGTGTCTAAATAAAAAATGAGGTATTTTTCTTCCAGGTTAGGTTGGGCTTCAGTGGAACATTGCAAGAGATTTAGGACAGAAATGTGAGTGAGATAGAGTAATGAAATGACAAGGGTTTGGAAAACCAGGTCATGTTTCTGGACTGAATGGAGGCATTCCACAAAACAGTCACCTAGCCTGTGTTTGGCTTCTCCATGTAGAGGAGACTGCATGGTGAGCCGTAACACAGCAGGTTAGATTGAAACAAGTACAAGTAAATCATCAGTTCACTGGAAGGAGTGTTTGGGGCTTAAACTGATATACTGCGGGTGATGGAGGACGGAATAGGATATTGTGGAGGGAATAGTGCCTTTAGAACGTTGACAGGAAAAGCTGAGTTTGGTGATGGCATCATGTTAGAGATAGTGAAAATGGTGGAGAATGATCCTTCGAATTTGGAGGATGGTGAGGTGGAAAATGAGGACAAGGGGATCCTTATTGTGGTCTTGGGAGGGAAGGGAAAGGGTGAGGGCAGAAGGGCAGGCATTGTGATCATAATTTGGGTAGGAACATTTTAATATAATTTTAATTATAAGTTGATGATATATCTTTAATGTCTGTTGCAAAACCTAACTGGAAAAGTAGATGAGGTAATAAATGGAAATCTGCCGAGCATTTTTTTAACATCTGGCCCCGTCTAGTCACCTGATTTTTTTTTTAACCTGGTATATTACCAAATTGAAAGGGTATATCCTCTTTATTACATGGTTGCTTAAATTTTCACAATTGTCTCAAAAGTAGCCCAGTGTTGGTTTCTCATCCATACTTACTTGTTAGCAGTTTTGATAAAAGGCAATCTAAGCACTTAACCTCCACTTTATGATTCAATTTATTTTAAAACTGTGAAAAAAATTTTAGCTACATCTTAAACTAGTGAATCCATGAGAGGTGATGTTTCAAAAGGTCAATTTTCTGTTGGTCCCGAACATATGGGGCTTCAGAAATTAATGAAAATATAATGCATGCTTGAAGTCTAACTTGGATATAGAATTCTGGGTTGTATATCAGTACAAATCCTTACAGGACAACTCAAAAACAGCCCAGGTCAAAATCTCATCTAGTCATTTAGATTAAAAACTAATTTCGCTGAAATATTTCCTATATTGGAGCTTTTCATGCAAATAAATAGCAAAAAGCTCTATCCTCTCATCCTTATTAGTCGTGCATGTTGTGAATTTGAATAGAGTATTTTGTGCTTACTACTAATTACATGCATTATAAAGAAAAATACATTCTTGGCATACATACGATTAGCTTGAAGTCTGAAGCCTGACTCCATGAGATTGGTTGTCATGGTGGCTCATCCCTATACTGACAGTTTAATCTTTTTTTTCCTCACAAGATTAAAAGTGTGCTGATGATAGTTTCTCCATAACACAGTGTTAGCGAATCAAATTCCAAGCAGCCTGTGACTAAAAAACATTTTTATTTAAGCATTAGAGAGTAATTTGAAAAAGATAATGGAAGATTGTAGGCATTTATAGACTAATTATGTGCATATCTGAGGGATAATAACCAAAAAAAAGCACTTTTAAAAAGTCTGTTATTTATCAGTTTCATTTCCACTCATCGTAAGATAAATTTTTAGTGCTATTTTGTTTGAATACCTTTGAAGGCGGATAGTGTTCTGGTTTATTTGTTGCTGTACACTTGATGCAAGAATCACATTTACAGTTGACTGCATGTAATAAAATCATGCCAAAAGCACACCTTGCACATTGTTTCATTTTCAATTTCAAGAGATGATGATATTATACAGATTTTTTTTTGTGCTTGGCCAGGCATGTTCAAAAGTGAACTCAAAGCTGCATAAAAAACTATAAAACAGATTAAAAAACACCCTATTCTCTTTTGCTGATTTGATGGCATTGACTTGTATTGTCAAAATAGCTTACTTTTGTGAATGACAAGATGCTCTGTTGATTCTAGGAGCAGAAATGATTCATGATAGAGTCTTTGCTTTGTCCTATTTTATGACAGGACTTAATATTAGCCCTTCATTTGCCAGGCCAACTCATACACAGTGACCCATGTAAAAGCATGGGTCCACTACTGAAGCTCCATAAAGGCAATTAAATGCAGGAAATACCACCAAATATGATGATATGATATTTTGGTCAAAGTAAAAGGGGCCGGTAGAAGACAGATCTGAGGCTAGTGTGCTCTGAACAGACTCTGCAGTAATGTGGACTATATTCCTGTTACTTACAAATAATGATTGCAGAAATGCAATAAACTCTGTCTTGTTTACTCCACAAGATTCATCTGGTTAGGCCATAAATGTGGCCATCTGCATGCATGGTGTACCATTTCAGGCTTGAAGGAACCCACCCACATGCACACAGTGAGCAATGGTGTAATGACAACAGTGAGCCCAGCCACAACGTAGGGAGCAGCAGTGACCAGAACTATTTCTAAATGGTGGCAACAAGGAGAAAAGGAAGCAGCTTGGAAAAGGTGGCATTTATGTTGATGATGGGGGATGGAGGGAGGGAGAAGGGAGGGAACAAATAAGTGGGGAAGGATCCAGGGGAGGGAGAGGTAAAAATAGTTTGGTACACAAATTATTGACGGTAAGCCAGTGATGGAGAGGCTAGATCAGTGATAGTGGAAGTTATGAATGGCTGTACTGCAAGCACCATGTCACAATAGGGCTGGGCTGACGGGTGGGAGGTGGAAGGAGGTGCTCATGCTCTACATTTATTGAAATCAATGTTGCCTCCTGAAGGACCCCAAGTGGTAGATGAGGTATTGTTTTTTCAGCTTCCATTGAACCTTACTGGAGCACTGCAGCAGCCTGAGACAGAAATATTGGCACAGGAACATGGCGGCATGTTGAAGTGGCAAGCAACTGAAAGCTCAGGGTCATATTTACTCCTTGTAAATGTATAAATGTAATGTGAAAGGGAGCCTTTTCTTCGGGGAAGGGGCTTACCAACAGAATTTTACACTCAAAGTGGCACCAAAACTTTGGTTGTGTATTATACAATTGAATAAAGTCATATACTTTGGGCTTCTTTTGGAATGACCTCTGCGGGAAGCTTCTATGTCACTAAATGAGGGGATAGCATGATTTTTTATTGTGACAAATGTTAGCACTCAGTAGTTGCTTCAACAAAATTTTCTGATATTCCCTGCTGATTATCTGCTCATAAGTCACAAGTAGACATTGATTTCATGAGTGTTATTAAGGCCTTGGTGCTGCTCCTTAGTCAATGTAGGTGGAGACATTAACTACAACTTTGGATGCATATGAAATGAGAGAACAATAACAATCTTCTGAGATTGAAGGCGAGTCTGCATGGATCAGAACGTTGACCAAGATGCTGTTCAAGAGAGCATAATAAAGGAATGTACAGTGAATTCCTAGACCCAGCGATGACTACACTGAAATCCACTTCCAGGATAATGAGCTGGTTTATTCTTTGTTTAACATTTAGTTGGTAATCCAGCAAGCAGCCCCTGTTTAATGCAAAGGAAATGAGGAATTGTTATTTTTGCAGTCTGTGACCTTTTATGATGCTGTTCAAATATCTAATTATCCTTGTGCTGGTACACTTGATATCTTGTATGCTTGAGTCAGTGAGACAGAGCAGTAACATAACATGACACTGAGGTTCGGTAGCTCTTAAGAAAACTGTCAAGATATCATTCCCGAGTGTTGTGGTGCAAGGCTTCTCATAATAGCCGGGGGCTTGAGGAATCATGAGGAATTTCTTTTTCACCCTTCCATCTTTTAAAACCTTTCAATGTTTCAGAATGCATTTAAACTGCTAGGTTGCCCTGAAATGAACCTATGAGAGGCAGCACTTTGTGTAGGTCAAAGCACTATATGGGAGAGTGGACATGTTATCTGCCCATCCCAAACTTCAATGGCAGTCTGATCCCTTGAAAAACTGATTGATAGAAAGAACGTTTTCCTGCAGAGATGTGTGGAATCACCATTGATTCCATGATATCACAAATAAGATTGGTGTAAGTGTGCAATGAAGTATACAGGCCAGATCTTAGCACATTCCTGCACATTGTACCTAACCTCAGAGCAGTCCACTTTAAACTGTAAGGGTGACTTTCTCCTGAAAATATACTCTCAAATTTTGGGATATCGAAACAAAATTACTAATAATGTTGGATTTTTACAAGAATAGCATAATTGAGAGTTTAAAAAGAACCCATTTAAAAGATATGTGGATAACATGTTGCTCTTCTGGTTTTATTTTTTTTAGCCTGGAAACACCATGCTGGTCATTAGCTTGTTGCAGCTATTAATAAAATACTCATACCTATTATTTTCAAAATCTATTTTTTTAAACAGGAAGCAGGATGTTATAAAGTGAAACCCAGGTTGACAGAGTGAATATTTAAACAGTATGCTGCATAAGCAGTCAAGGTTTTAATGATGGCAATGAAAAGACTTTAATGAAGACAAAGTGATTAGATATTTTGGAGGAACAGTGAGAATTCATCTTATTTAAGTCATGTATTTAGTCAAATGTAATATACCCCACTGATGATGGGAGCTTTACTTTGTCCCTTATTGCATATCATTGCAAAATAATATTAAGCTATTTGGATGAAGAGATGTTGATCATAAAAACTATTCTGTATGGTCATCTTACTGCAACAAAATTGATTTTATTTCATATTGATTTCATATCAGACCCCAACTCACCAACATCTCTGTGTATCTTTGGAGAAATCGGAGAAGCAATTGCGAGATATAGGAATATCAGGTTCAGGTCACAAAGCGATTCCATGGCTATGTCTCTGATTTTCTGCATTTAGACAAGTAGATACAGGACAGTGTGAATCAACTCATATTAAACATAATCAGGTCATCTATGCAAATGATTGACGACTAGGTTTGAGAAGATATCTATTGTAGATCTAATTACAAATTCAGCTAACATCCACCTGAGACAAGACGTACCAGAATGACTTGAGAATCAATGTGGATCTTGCAGTAGCTTGAATTATATAAATGGCACCGAAGGTAAATTAGTAGTAGATCACTGAGAGCTGCAATTGCTATGAAAATATACTGGTCATTGTTAACTAACCACTCAATTCTTGATCATACATAACCATTATAGTTTTCATTAAAGAATTCAGTAACTTGATCTCATTCAAAACATTTTGCTCCATATAAAACTTCATTTTGTTTTTGTTACTAAGTAATCTCAGAGATAGCTGTAATAAAATTCAGATTATGTGCCATTACATTTTTTTTCAGCCATACTTACAAAATAATGCACATCAAGGATAACACAAATCAAACTGAAAATATATTGAACTAATATCACACTTAAACATTTATGACTTCTTCTCCTGAGAGCTGAGTAGTCAGGTTTCAATTGCCTACTTGACTGCATTAGTTTGCAAGTGTTCATGTTGGAAAATATACCTTAACAAGAGTATTACCTGAAGGTTTACTGTCACCATCTTTCCATGTATGTTCTGTGGTTGACCACTCATCCAAACCCCACCTCTCAGCTTCCTACTGAAAATCTGGGAAACCTCAATCATTTGATGGCAGGTCAGGGAAGGTGTGGCCAATAGTTTCACAACTAAAATATGAGGATCAACTCAAATTGTACTCGTAGCCATCAGACTATTGTTCACATGTTCAGTTCCTGCCTTGGGAGATCTATTCCAAAAACTGGAACAGACCCCTTCCCACTTCCTTTCTAACATTTGCATCATGTGTTTGAACTCCCTCATGGCCTTCTCTTCCAACTCTCTGAAATCCGTGTTCTTCAAATCGTGGTTTCAATTTTCTTCAGCTGGTTAACTAGGGTTAACTAGAAAGTGGGTGTCAACTTTATAGGCTCTTCATCTCAAATGTCTATCTTTAATCCTCTCCACCTCTCTTTTCTAAAACATTCCTTAAAACCTGTTATGACTACATTTTTGGTTACCAGTTTCAATATCTCTTTTTGTGTAAACTTGCCTGATAATGTTATGAAGAAATGCATATTTATCTTTAAGGAGGTGTTTCATAGAGTCATAGAGATGTACAGCATGGAAACAGACCCTTCGGTCCAACCCGTCCATGCCAACCAGATATCCCAACCCACTCTAGTCCCACCTGCCAGCACCCGGCCCATATCCCTCCAAACCCTTCCTAATCATATACCCTTCCAAATGCCTCTTAAATGTTGCAATTGTACCAGCCTCCACCACATCCTCTGGCAGCTCATTCCATACATGTACCAGCCTCTGCGTGAAAATGTTGCCCCTTAGGTCTCTTTTATATCTTTCCCCTCTTACCCTAAACCTATGCTCTCTAGTTCTGCGCTCCCCGACCCCAGGGAAAAGACTTTGTCTATTTATGCTATCCATGCCCCTCATAATTTTGTAAACCTCTATAAGGTCACCCCTCAGCCTCCAATGCTCCAGGGAAAACAGCCCCAGCCTGTTCAGCCTCTCCCTGTAGCTCAGATCCTCCAACCCTGGCAACATCCTTGTAAATCTTTTCTGAACCCTTTCAAGTTTCACAACATCTTTCCAATAGGAAGGAGACCAGAATTGCATGCAATATTCCAACAGTGGCCCAACCAATGTCCTGTACAGCCGCAACATGACCTCCCAACTCCTGTACTCAATACTCTGACCAATAAAGGAAAGCATATCAAGCGCCTTCTTTACTATCCTATCCACCTGTGATTCCATTTTCAAGGAGCTATGAACCTGCACACCAAGGTCTCTTTGTTCAGCAACACTCCCTAGGACCTTACCATTAAGTGTATAAGTCCTGTTAAGATTTGCTTTCCCAATCTTAACTTCTGTCCATCACAAGACAGAATATGATATGTAATCTCATGAGTCTGGTGATAGAACAGATCAGCAGATTATGCATGTCATTTACAACTGGATGCATGTAGCTCTGTCTTCACATTTAAACCAAACCTGTACAGTGTTTTACTAATCCCTATTATATGCTTGGTACATTTCTGATAAACAGATTAACACAACCAATAAGGTTTCTGTGGAATCCACATTAATGGCATCACAACTAAAACAGTTTTTCAGTTTCATGTACCTTCTATCCTCCAAAGCTGGTACTAAATAGTTGGGATGAAACATGCTTCATTTCCCAAACGTTTTTGCCCCAGGTGCGAAGGAGGCAGTAAAAGACCAAAAAGGTCTGCATATACTTCATTGCTTAATGTTTTTTTGCTTATATTTAACATACTTAGAGGGACTTACTTAAACATTCAGATCATATCTCAACCTAAATATATTCTTACCTAATATGTTGCTCTTTGTTGGAATGAATATAGTCTTTGTAAATGTCAAACTGGGGATTTAAGCACCACTAGTATCCTCTGTTTTCAAATCTCAGGCTAGCTGCCATGGCAGGTTGGAAGAAATATGTATATGTCATTGCTGACAGATACTCATTTAGCATTCTGCTAGAAGGTGATGGGAGGTTAACAGCACATCTGCTGTTTTAAAGAAATGGAAATATCATTTGAACTCCACGTTTGTTTTAATGTTTCCTTCTCCAACTGTTGCTGCATTGCAGATTGTTTGTTGGCAGTGTATGTCTTGCTAATCTGAGAAAAAAAAAGAAACAAACAGAGAGAGATAAAGAAAGCAGTTCAAAAAAATCATTATATCTCTGATATAGAAAAGTATCACCACAATTTCTGCCATGAATTTAGCTTAATAGAATAATATTCGTGTTTTACTCTGGGTTATAACTAACTAAACACAAGTTAATAAAATCAGTTCTGAAACAGAGACAGGAATTCTTTGTGATTAATCAGCCATACATATTCTAAAATCATATTTTATGGTGGGATGTTAAGCATGCAGAGAAACAGAAACTTCCCCTTTGTCATTAAATTAGAAATTTTTCTCCCCAAGCATTATTTTGCTTTGGGAATAAATAACCAGGAAAAGGTAATTAAATAACCTGAGCCTATCTATCTCTTTAAAATAAATGTTAAGTTTGGCCAAGTACTTTCTATTTATTACAAATGCAATTCTAAGACTGAAGAAATACTGAATATATTATTGATATAATTACAGATAACAATCTGATATTTTTCCCTTAAAATGTTCATAAATAGAAAAAATATCACCCTTTGCTTATCATTTTAGATGTAATTTCCATAAGCATGAATTCACCATTTACACTGAAGTCATCAACTCGTGTTATAATTATTAAAAATAACAAACAAAACTTGGGACATGTTGATCAAGTTATAATGAATAGAAAGAATTTGGCAAAGTGGAATTGTTTTCTCAAACATCCTTGAATTTTCTTCCCTTTTAGGGAAACTACAAGAAACATTGAACCTTTGAGCATTGAAAATGCAGATCATTCTGTACATCAGAAATAGTGTCATGAAATTTGATGATTACTGGGTATCTGGCTTTCAGGAATGATAGATTTGGCACTATCTTTTAGTAATTGTTGAAACTACAGTGCCAATATTCAAAGACAGAACAAGGGCAGATGTGTCATTGGGATGTCTATCAACAGATTGAGACGAATCTGCTTGGTTACTCACTAAGAACCCATTTCTAATGAGCTTATTCAATCAGAATTTATTTAAGGCAGTGAATTATTTTCATCTCAGAAGGCCAGTAGTTTGGACAGCCTTTAAAATCTACAATGGGCAACAAGACAGGTCAGTAGCTACAACAGATAACATTAATGCTTTCTCTTACTTGTGAATAAACAAGGTGACATCCAAATGGAGATCAAGGGAATACATGAGTTGCCAAATGAAAGATAAAACAGATGTTATTGAACTGATTCTTCAATTAAAATGTATGCTCAGTGTTCCTCAAGGATTATTTTTGAGTGATTTTTTAATCATATTTTAGTTTGGATGTAACTTACAATAGACTGATGACAACAGTTTTCTTGAGAAATTGAGCTATTAAAATTTGCTCCAACAACTTTTTGTTAGATTTTTCTTCAGTTTTACTATTGGTGTTTTATGACAGACTAAAGGATCTTGCAATGTTTGAAAGAGTCTTGTCAATTACCTAAGTATACAGATTGAGTGAAATGTCTATCAAAGGTGAATTCAAGTGGATGAATGAACAGGTCAAATAATTTCATGTTACATTTTAAAAAGACTGTAAGTTAGTTTGAGTAGCACATGGGTATAAAGCACAGGCTTGTTCCAAAATACTTTTACAATTTTAAGTTATATTTATGGAACACTGATAGACAAAGAGCAAATGGAGTGAAGTAAAGAATAATTAAGAAAACTTCAGTCTCTGTCTTAGAAATTTACAGGCACTTTGGAATATGTTACATCCAACCAATCTTTTGGTGTTGTGTTTTGGTATTAAGTCATGACAAACAATAACAGAGATGCTGTTGATTAAAGGTTCTCCCTCTTTTGGGAGCTTGCTTCATTATTATTCATTTTATTAAAAAACAAAGTAGTTGAAAGAACATTGTACAAAACTACTCATACAGGTCTCTGAAGTCTTGTTTTGACAATGACATACTTCTAAGATTTTAGAACAACAGTATTTAGAAATTTGAGATTTTTGCACTGTTTCTTTTCTGGGACTTATTTTGGTGAATAGGGAGACTGTTACGATAATCAGAAATCCTTATTTCATAACAATCCTAACACTAAATAAAGATTAAACGTTGTGCAATGAATGTTGCCATGAATGTTGCATGCTATGAGATGACTCTTCCAGGTTATTCCTTGTTTTGTTCTTTCACCAACTATCTGTGTTTACAGTTTGTTATTTTACACTTTCTTTTCAAACCACAACGTAATCTGCAAAGTTTCAAGGTTTGGTTAACTTACCATGTTTCTGAATATCACATCAGAAATGGTAGAGTTCATTCCTTTTCGTATTGGATGTACTACTGACCTGAGAAATTGTCTTATCTACTTTTTCTTATGTTAATTATACTTTATTTATATTCACCAAGTCTTTTAACTGGACAAGACTACATGAGACAGAATCTCAGATGGCAAATATTGGATATGTTTTGCAGCAGATGGTTTGTCTGCAGAGTAAAGGATAGAGGTATTGGCTCAATGTACCATTCTGCTGCAGGGCAAATGCTGAAAAATGTCTTTGTTGCCGTTCTGACTTTCAAAGTTAATTTGGTTAGGGACCAATTGGCCCTCCAAGCAGTTTTTTGGTTTGGATCAATGTAGTTTGACATATTTTATGATTGATTGAAAGGTCTCTGGGTAAATTCCTGTCTTCACTTTTTTGTTGAGGGGGGGAAATTTGCTCATTAACACATGGCATAACTCTTTAGTACTTCACAACAACATCCTTGTAAAAAAACATTTCTGACAAATCTCTGAAACTCAATATATTGATTTTTATTTTACTAATTGGGAATTTCCAAAAATTGATTCATTACCGTCCTCCCTTTACTCCAATGGACTTTTGAAAGACTTATAAAGATGCAGGGATTCAGCCTAATGGGAAGTAGCATGAAATATCAACAGACAAAAGTGCCAGCAGAGATTCAGTGAAAGCAGACCTTAGGAGAAACAGTATATAAAAGAGCAACAGTTAAAGGCTGAAGGAAAGAGTCAGCGACAGTATCTTAGTCTTTCAGAGATCAGTTTTGAGTCATAGAGTCATAGAGATGTACAGCATGGTAACAGACCCTTCAGTCCAACTTGTCCATGCCAACCAGATATCCCAACCGAATCAGATATCCCAAACCCAGCACCAGCCCATATCCCTCCAAACCCTTCCTATTCATATACCCATCCAGATGCCTTTTAAATGTTGCAATTGTACCAGCCTCTACTACTTCCTCTGGCAGCTCATTCCATACACGGATCAGCCTCTGTGTGAAAAAGTTGCCCCTTGGGTCTTTTTTTATATCTCTCCCCTCTCACCCTAAACCTATGCCCTCTCGTTCTGGACTCCCTCACCCCAGGGAAAATACCTTGTCTATTTACCCTATCCATGCCCTTCATGATTTTATTAACCTCTCCAAGGTCACCCCTCAGCTTCCGACGCTCCAGGGAAAACAGCCCTAGTCTATTTAACCTGTCCCTATAGCTCAAATCCTCCAACCCTGGCAACATCCTTGTAAATCTTTTCTGAACCCTTTGATGTTTCACAACATTCTTCCAATAGGAAGGAGACCAGAATTGCACGCAATATTCCAAAAGTGGCCTAACCAATGTCCTATACAGCCACAACATTACCTCCCAACTCTTATACTCAATACTCTGACCAATAAAGGAAAGCATACTTAACACCTTCTTCACTATCCTATCTACCTGCGACACCACTTTCAAGGAGCTATGAACCTGCACTCCAAGGTCTGTTTGTTTAGCAGCATGCCTGAGGACCTTACTATTAAATGTATAAGTCCTGCTAAGATTTGCTTTCCCCAAGTGGACTCCTGCCACTTCTCAGCCCATTGCCCCATCTGATCCAGATTCCATTGTAATCCGAGGTAACCTTCTTCGCTGTCCACTACACCTCCAATTTTGGTGTCATCTGCAAACTTACTAACTATACCTCTTATGCTAACATCCAAATAATTTATATAAATGATGAAAAATAGTGAAGCCAGCACCGATCCTTGTGGCACTCCACTGGTTACAGGCCTCCAGTCTGAAAAACAATTCTCCACCACCACCATCTGTCTTCTAGCTTTGAGCTAATTCTGTATCCAAATGGCTAGTTCTCACTGTATTCTGTGAGATCTAACCTTGCTAACCAATCTCCCATGGGGAACCTTGTCGAATACCTTACTGAAGTCCATATCGATCACGTCTACTGCTCTGCCCTTATCAATCCTTTTTGCTACTTCTTTAAAAAACTCAATCAAGTTTGTGAGACATGACTTCCCATGCACGAAGTCATGTTGACTATCCCTAATCAGTCCTTACCTTTCGAAAAGAAAAAAAATTACAGAACCCCAAGGAAGCGTGCAAAAAGTTTTGCTGCGCTGTTGGGGTTTGCCTAGAGTGAAAAGTAAAATTGCCATAATCTCAGAGGGCATAGAGCCTACTCTCTCATTAGAAAGAGAAATGACTGATGACCACGTATCTTGAGGGTCAACACACCTCAGGTGAGGAGAGAAATTGGTGTCCCCAGCTAGTGTGGCAATTAAAGTGCAGTGGCATTGCACTTTAGGCCCAGAGGGAAATTGAGAGTTAACCACATTTCTGTGGATTTGGAGAGATATGTAGTCCAGAACAAGTAATGACAAGTAAAGGGCACTAATGAACAAGATGTATTTTCCCAATAATAACCATTAGAATTTTAATTCCAGATTTCTATTGAATGCATGGTAGGATTTGAACCCATGTGCCTGAGAACACTATCTGCGTCATTGGATGAAAGATCCAGCAATAATAACATTAGGCAACTGCCTTAACTTGAAGATTGGAGATGGCACTGAAGTAGCATGATAATATGTGTGGATAGGGAGGTGGTTTGGGGTATGACCAGGAAAAGGGCAGGAATGGAAGGTATGAGGTGTCACAAGGATGAATAATGGAGCTGTGCAGTGAGATCTAGATAGCCTAACAATGCTTCGTATATCAGTGTTGAAGTCTAAAAGAACTGAGATGAGCCTTCTAATCAGGTAGCTCTGTGGTAATCACACTCTGGCCCCTGAAATGAAAATTATGTGTAGATGAAGTTTCCATGAAAATAATCTGTTGAATTGAGAAATTTCTTGACTTGAGCTCTCTGCCTTGTAAATATACAATCTTTTGCCTTCATCAATGTGCTCCAGTAGGAGTTACCCTAATTCATTTTTTTAAATAAAATGTCTAACTGGATTTAAAATAGGCATGAGTTAAGTTGGCTGGTAGCAGGACTCAGGACCTAAATCCCCAACTCATGCCTTACTGCTTCATGCTGTGACAGACCCCATTATCATCTTTTAAATGAATGTATACTTGCACACACTATATATGTGTTTGTGTATATCTGTATGTATATATATATATATATATAATACACATACACACACAGTGTAATGTACATACATAAACAAACCTTGTTTATAACTTTGAAAAAGTACTTAGTACTTCTTATCCATGAATATAAATTAATGAATTCTGCTGAATGAGGTACATCTATTTGAATATTTATCCAAATGCTTGTACTAATAATAAGGTTCTATCTTCCAGAGTCTTCCTCTTATTATGCAGATTTTATACAAATGGGTCTTTGTTTAAATTTGAATTTGGAATTATTTTAAAAACCCGATGCCAAACTACAACCTCTAATTGGCAGAGAATTGGTTCTGATGAAAAACCATTAACCATGTTGGGCTCGTTATTGTTTCCTTTGGAGTTGAAATTGAAGCTAGCTTTGATTTCTGATGTGTTGGTTCCCCTGCTCCACTCAGGGATGTTTGTGTAGAAGCAGATTCAGGGGAATAGGGAACAAGGCTTTCTGCTCACAGTGGGTCAATGATTCAGATGTTAAACCACATTTTAAGGCCAATTAAAAAAAGTTGCCTTGAATATTCCAGTTGCTGTCCATATAGGAAAGAGGAAAACCCCCATTTGAAGTGTCCTTTTTCTTATTTACCTCCCATTTAAACATGATGATTCTTTCAAGTTGGATTGCCCTTGACCCAGGGGAGCCTGCCCAACATTTTAATTGTGATGGAGTACCATTAATTGGGCATCCTGAGGTAATCTGTGAGTCACTGTTCTATCCACCAACTCTTGCCCCCCAGGGCAGATTCAGGAGTTAAAAGCAGTTTTGACCTCACTTTCTGTTCCTGGAAGAAAAAAGACAGCCTGTCAATGTTGCTTTTACCTCTATAGGTGCTAACTGAGTGACTGTGTATTTCCAGCAGTTTCTGTTTTCATACATAATTATACCTTACACCACCCTCATCCATGTTTGT
This sequence comes from Chiloscyllium plagiosum, assembly GCF_037043375.1. Taxonomy (NCBI): domain Eukaryota; kingdom Metazoa; phylum Chordata; class Chondrichthyes; order Orectolobiformes; family Hemiscylliidae; genus Chiloscyllium; species Chiloscyllium plagiosum. Next base: position 48,858,295 of record NW_028270152.1, on the reverse strand, counting down.
GGTTTCCTCACATACAGCTCCATGTACATTTCATGATGTTCACAGAACCTGGCTGACCAGTTTTGAGTGAAATAACACTAGTTACCAGTGGAAGTGGTGGAAGCAGGCACATCAGCAACACTTAAGGTGTATTTTGATAGACACATGAATGGGAGGTGAACAGAGAGATTGGAAAACGCGTGCAGGCAGTAAGTACAGGCTTAAATAAGAATTAGGAATCAGCGCAGGTGTGGTACATGGAAGGGCCTGTTCCTGTGCTGCATTGTAGTATATTGTATTATAGTTACAGACCTTAATGATCCACCTCGGCCCATTTATACATTAAAGGTTGGTGATATATACTTTTACCCTCCTGAAGTAGTCTCTCAAAATCTCAATCGTTTACTGGAACTTTAGGAGAACCACTGTGAAGAAAATGTTACCCACCACCAGCATGTAGCAGATAATTACCCCAATTAATTTATTGATGTTCTGTTTGCTTTCAATGCAACAGTATTTTCTATTCCTATTGACTTCAAGAAGAAATAAAGCGAAATGAATCGTAAGCTTCATTTTCCATATAAATGCTTCCAAAATAGATAAGGAAGTTTTGAATAAGACCACTAGCTCAGTGTATTCTTCCCCACAGTTTTGAATAAGACCACTAGCTCAGTGTATTCTTCCCCACAGTTGCCTACACTTTCCCAAGAAATGCATTGAAATACATCATATTCAGATGAGGTGAGATAAACTTTCTGTAGAAGACCTCAGCTTGTAGTGAGGCCTAAATGTCATGCTGAGTCAAATGAAAAATGTCATCCAATAAAAAAAAGTGATGGAAATAAGAATCCAGTGAAACAGCAGCCTGTTATTTTGAGCGCGTCCCAGATTCATAGCCCTTGACATGGTCTGTCAAATTTCACTGCCTCTAGTCCTAAATTTCCCAGATCTTTGCATAATTAGTCCAGTCTGTGTCATTTCACAGCTGCTAAGCATGCACTCAGTATTCACTGGTAAAGCTCTTCGAACACACATCATGAAATATTAATAAACTGAGAGAAGCTTCCTTAATTATTATCATAGTGGAGTGTCCACACTGCTTCCAGCTTCTGTTTTGCAAACTTGTCAATTTACCTGAATTATTTTCCAATGAAAATTCGCATTTTTTGCAAATGATATGACCATCAAAAGAGTTGCAATGAATACTAATCTCCTACCTGCTATATTAGTGCCTTTCATCAGATTCCTTTTCTACACTTCTCTGTACTGCCTGTTAACCTATGTTTGGCTCATGACATTTTAGATAACATAACACAGTGCATTGACTGGATTGAATTTTCACAGCATCATCCTCGTGTCTTGCAACATGTCAGTGAGGAGGTGGAACCAAGTTTCAGGCTAAAGCTATTTTTTCCGTCAATAAATATGTCATCCCCATGGTCCATGAATATTGCAATAAATGTCAGAGCAATGTGACTAGTTCTCTAATGATTAAGAGTTGAGAAAACAGTCTTCTATGATTATTTGACTCTTTCCTGTTAGAGATGTTCATTGCCTGGTACTTGTATGGCACAAGTGTTACTTGTCACTCATCAGCTAAAGTTTGAATGTTGTCCAGATCTTGCTGCCCATGGGCATGGACTGTTTCATTATCTGACAAATTAAATGTGAGTGAACAATGTGCAATCATCAGTAAACACTGCCACATCTGACTTGATCATGGTGAGTAATATCCACAAGGTCAATATTCTCTGGGTGAAGACGTTTTCCTCATCTCAGATCCTGTATCCTTAGACTATGACTCCTGCTTCTAGACTTCTCCATCACCGGGAATATCCTTCCTGCATTAACCTTGTTAGAATTTTCTACGTTTCCATGAGATCCTCCCTCATTCATTAATGTATATCGCCTGAATCAATCCAATCTCTCTTCATATCTTAGTCCTGCATCCCAAGAATCAGTCTGGTAAACCTATACTGCACTCCCTCCATAGCCAGATCATTCTTCCTCAGATAAGGAGATCAAGTCTGCCCACAACACTCCAGGTGTCATCTTTTTAAGGCCATGTTCAATTGCAGCAAGACATCCCTACTTCTGAGCTCAAATCCTTTAGCTATGAAGGGCAATATATCATTTTCACGCTAAAAGGAAGGTGTTGGACCTATGCTGTTGCCACTTCCTTTCTTAAATGCCTCTCACTGTTCTGCTGTAGATTTTCTCCCAAGTACC